>NC_060119.1:927441582-927751582 GCF_021461395.2 Schistocerca americana | reverse complement strand
GTCATCTGTGAGACGCTGAATCCCAATCTTCCTCGCACCCTTTCCTGCGACCAGACAGTTTCATACTCCTGGGACTGTATTTCAACACGACAATGTCGGATCACTACTTTCGCACATTGCCAAACTCTCGCTCGCTGCAGAGTTTACACCGTTTATTCCCTAACTCTTCTACGGATTAGAAACACAGGTGAAGCAACTTAACGTCTACGACTTTGCCCAAGCCGTAACTGGTTCTATGGTATTGTGTCGGATGGTATAGCTGCAACTCCACAATACTACACCGACACCATACCCACGGTACTACTTGCATCGAAGTTTGTTGTGGTTTGTTAGTGAGTGACTATTCGATTTTGAACTGTGTCGTTACGGTTTGGCAAGTTTCGCCAAAATCGACCACGACAGCGGCGGTGGACGAGCAAAACGACTTCTGAAGTTTTCTTCGGCTGCGTCTGAATATGTCGTGAACAAAGTGTCATAAAAGACTCTAGACCGATGCTGCACATTTTTGTGTACACACCAAATTTCCTCCTGCAGTAGTGGTGGCCTTCAAAGTAGGTCCCATTCGAGTCCACACATGTCATTAGTTCCTTCCACCACGCAAAAAATTTCGAAAATGGCAACACTAATCGCTCCATGTTAATGATGGTGGAGTCTGTCGATTAAATTACATTCAGCAATCAACAACTTTTTGTACGAATTTATTTACACCGTTCTGGGTTGTCGCCCATCTTGAACTGTCAACATACATTACTATCTTCGCCAGTACTAAGTTTTTGTCGCCTAAATTAAGTCGGCCACAAGGCGACAGCTGCGCTGCATCAGTACACCAGTGAATCGAAATATTTGTTACAAGTACACGACATTTGACTACTGTAGAGAGAAACAAAAGTGGGCGAGCTGAGTACAATGAAATAAGCGAACAATAGATCCTGAAACCAATGGTTTCACCGATACGACGTATTACGACCCAGTAAATGACCACCACCTAGTGCCCGAGGACTAACTGCAAATATAGACATTACAACGAGTGTTTCACATGGCCACGTTTCATGTGTACGTCCTCTCACCGATGCCCGTACACGTTCAGAAATCCTAGGAGTGTCGTGAACACATTGACAACCATCCATAATCCATTCCAGGAGTTTATAGAAGCTGGATGCAACGTCGCCTGAAAACATCAGTGGCTTTTATTGATCATACAGCTGCCTACGATACAGTATGGAGACAAGGACTCGTGTGCAAACTCGCTTGTGTTATACACTGCCAAACCACAATCAGGCTCATAAACAACATGTTATCTGAGAGATACTACCAAGTAGTCCTTGGCAACCAACTAAGCAGACAGAAGAAACTTGATAATGGTCTTCCTCAAGGCTCAGTTTTGGCACCAACCCTGTTCAGCTTGTATACATCTGATCTCCCTGAAAGAGAGTCCAGGACGTTCATCTATGCAGACGATCTCGCCTTAGCCACCCAACAGAGAACTCATGAAGCTGGTGAGGAGATCCTATCCGCAGATCTAAGCACAAAGCACAGAGTGGAGACTGATACAAAATTCAACGATGACTGAAGTCAGCTGCGTTCACCTTAACAACAGAATGGCCAATGCGAAGTTAAATGTCACCTTAAATGTCAGGTCCTTCACCACCAAGACTCTCCAAAATATCTAGGAGTGACCCTTGATAGAACCCTCTCTTACAGGAAGCACATAGAAAACACCGCAGCAAAGCTGAGATCACGCAATAACATCTCACGGAAGCTGAGTGGTACCTGATGTGGCGCAAGAGCTACGACACTGTTATGCGCTGCATTAGGGCTGGTCTATTCTGCTGCCGAATACTGTGCACAATAGTGTGGCTTAATAACACACACGTGAGAAAAATTGACGTGGAGCTAAATGCAGCAATGAGGACAATAACAAGCTGCATCAACTCTACTTATCTATACTGGTTACCACCTCTAAGCAACATTGCGCCACCAAACCTCCGAAGACAAATCGCCCTCCTCAAGGAATACTAAAAATTACTTAAAATCCCCGAGGTTCCAATGCACTCTGACGTTCCTGCACTCCGAATGCACCGATTAAAATCTAGGCAGCCATCTGTCTTACTCACAGAATCGCTACAGGCAGCTACTTTCAGTATCAACAAAAAGTCGACAGAAATGTGGCTCCATGAGGAACATCAGACCCTCCAAAGACTTGACACAAAACCAGCCGGTATGGAACTAACGTGACGTGCCTGGAAAACAATCGGATCCGTACAGGCGACGATATCTGTGCTGAAAACCTTTACCGATGGGGAAAGACTTCATCTTCTCAATGTGACTGTGGAAATGAACACCAGACGATCAATCACATTGTAACAAGCTATAGCAGAAGAGCCTACCATGGGAACTTGGAAGATTTCTTTGAAGTGACAGAAGCAGCCCTTGAGTGGATCTGTGGATCGACAAATTAGATATTAATTTATAAACTTATTTTTTAAATTAAAAATATATATTTGTAAAATTATGTAATTCACAATAGTTAGTCGCTATTCATACGTAATGCCATACGCTAAATAAAATAATCAATTCCAGGAGTTCATCGAAATTACTAACAGTGCTGGGTAACATCAAAGCTTTCAAATATCCCATAAAAAAAAAAAATCGAAAGGGTTCGTATCAGGGGGACCTGGGAGACCATGGTAGGGCGAGTCATGACCGATAGACTTATTCTGGAAATGCTGTTTACCAGTACTTAGGTATCTGGAACGACGATAAAATTAAACATTAAAAGTTTTTTAAACTGGTATGACGTACTTGTGCTTAAGTCGTATAGGAGAAATGGTTCGACTCCGGAGTTGTGTTTATAGGATTGTTTGCTTATTTCATTGTCCTGTACTATTTCGTTTGTACCAGTACCAGTCCAATTCCCTGTTTAAATGCGAAACAAGGAACTCAGACGAAGGCTGAGAATGAAAGACAAACGCGTCTTAGCATAAATGTTACGTAAAAAGTGTCTTTCTTCAAGTAATTTAACAACGCCTTCTCGTTACGCTACACAAGGACTGCCCTTTATTCCCTTTCAGCCAGAGCCGAAGAACTGCTCGCCAACTGTAATGAGCAGATCGGTGTCGATGAAACTTGCCACAGCGCAAGAATACAGTCCCAGATAAAAAACAGTCGTGCAAAAACACGGCACGACACACAGTTCATTAGTAATGCGGACAGTCTCGCTCCTTTGAGTTCAGGCAGCATATTGTCCATCTTCTGGCGATGACGTTAAATGGCGGTAGAAGATTCCAGTGAGCGTCAATTTTTGTATTTCGCAACGCCAATTAGAGCACTCCTGTGCTTCAACCCACAAAGAAATATGTTTTTTCCGGAACAATAGGCCCAAGAGGGGCATTATCCAGCATACTGTTCACCTGACCCATATGCACCTTGATTGCTATTTTTTCCTACGCCCAAAGAACAGATCAGAGGCCAGCCAGAGACAATAAGTCTACATTGTTGTGCTGAATGGCGCGAGAAAGGCTCGAAATGGAAAGATGTTTTACATCACGTCCAGTCTTTCCCCACACCACAGTTTTGCCAGAATGTAATAGTTAAGTCAGTTATAATGACGCAACAGTTATAGTAGCAACCACCTGTTACATCATCATCATCATCATCATCATCATCATCATCATCGACTCTTGTTATACTTCGGCGTACGTATCGTACTGTAAGCACGACCTGGTGTACCACATCTTTCCGCTTGAGGCCTTTCTGGTGTACAGTAGTTATGTCACACGCGTCCTCGACATACTTTCCTCTTTTGCAGTTTCGTGCTAGCACGTGCTGCATCAGACGTGCTAATGGCAAGAACAAACCACAGGATAGTGCACCATCTTCGCTTACGGCTGCAATCGCGAGTGGTCCCGCAGTCGTAAGCGGACGCTAATGGAAATACAACAGCCTTTCTTAATAGTGCAGCCGCGTTACCTACTGTAAAGCTACCAACTTACCCGCTCTCTCTCTTATCAACACGCTTAACAGCCGTTTGTTTCGCAAGACCTAAAACACACACAAAACGAGGCACGTGCGAAACGGCGCTCAGTGCAGTGTGATGGCTGCTCATCAAACCTCCCACCGGCTCTTAAGCACTGGGGCTGTCTTCTTTGTCAACACGGACTGCGCTATGAAGCCTACGGACGACATCCTACAGTTCCCGTTACAGCTTCATCTGCAGTCGGTAAACTCAGATTAGCCCACCGACTATGTGGCGGCACCAAGTTCCACTCTCTCTCCCTTCGCTCTTTCTACAACACAAACACGACCTATGAACAGTCCCCTGCACTCAAAAGGCACAGTTCAGAGGACAGGGTGCCACTGTGCGTAGACCACGAAAACCCCTCGTGGTTTACTGTTTCACAGATCGTTTCTGCTTCGGAACGACTTCACTCGCTTCGTAGACCGGAATGTTTATCTATGACAGCCATCTGGCATACTAACAGAGAAGGAAGTGAATGACCACAGGTAGCATCTTACCGAGGACGAAAATGCACTGATAGCACTCAGGTGTAGCTATTAAAAAAAATAATGTATGCACATACGTAAGTACATTCCCATTTCCTCCTAAACCGCTGCATCGACTTTAACCAAAATTGGTAATTGTGTCACTGTCGAGCAAAAAATATTTTGGGGTTTAGAACCACGTACCTCCCATAAGGATGAGGAGAGGAGATACAGAAAAAACTCAGTAATGCCTGGTGTAGTTTTATCCAAACTGTGTACATATGTGCCTCGTTATTTGTATTACTTGTATAACAGTATTGTGGGGGGACAATATACCCCCATCACACCTAGAGATGAAGATGGGGGTGAAAAGCCGCGACATGTAAAAATATTGGATAGCGACGGATATTTATACAGAATCCAAATTTTCGGGGTCGCTATACTCAATGGTTGCAGGGCCGGTAACTTCTCATTCCAAGGGGTGTTTCAAAAAAAATGGTTCAAATGGCTCTGAGCACTATGTGACTTCTGAAGTCATCAGTCCCCTAGAACTTAGAACTACTTAAACCTAACTAACCTAAGGACATCACACACATCCATGCCCGAGGCAGGGTTCGAACCTGCGACCGTAGCGGTCGCGCGGTTCAAGACTGAAGCGCCTACAACCGCTCGGACACCCCGGCCAGGGTGGGGTGTTGCGAATGAGAAGAAGCGACGTGTAAAACTATTAGAAAATTCGAAAACGACTCGCTTATATTTTTCCTGTATTGAGCTCACTTGAAATAAGAATTTCAGAAAGAATGCATTAGAGTGAATGAAGATCTATGACGCAATACTCACCCTAACGCAAATGTAAAGAATTGTTTGTTCTTTCCTCACATCTAAAAGGTGACTCACTGTTCATGACTTATTCCGCACTTTTCATCCAGATACAACTACAATTTCCCTCACGATGTACTGCAAAATCTTCTCTATCTCTCTCTCTCTCTCTCTCTCTCTCTCTCTCTCTCTCTATCTCTCTCTCTCTCTATCTCTCTATCTCTCTCTCTCTCTATCTCTCTCTCTCTCTATCTCTCTCTCTCTCTATCTCTCTCTCTCTCTATATATATATATAGCAAATTTTGCCGTACACCCTGAGGGAAGTTTTAGTTCTATCTGGATGAGAACGGCGCAAAATAAATAAACGATATACAACGACGCAACAATTATAGTAGCAATCACCTGTTACTACATCTTTATCATCTTCATCATCATCAATTCTGTTATACTTCCGCGTACGTACCGTATGAAGAAAGGTTTGTATTGTAAGCATGACCTGATGTACCACATCTTTCCGCTTGCAGTTGGTTTCCGAGATAGAACAACTTTAATATCACTTTTGTACTTCTTTAATAAATCGAAAACCGCACACTCCAACGAAAACGTATTTCGGTACACAAAATAAATTAAATTTGCAACGAAAATGTCCTATTTATTTTTTGTCTAGGACTAACAGTTTGCGCGAAGACATCGCGAAAATATCGGAAACCTCGCGCGACGCGCGTGCGCTGTAGCTTAAGTACTTTTTGTAGGCCAGTTTGAGGTAGTTTTCCGAGTTGATAGACCACAAGCGTCCTATATCAAAATGTTCGTCTAAATTTCCTCTGCACTACCGTGGTACGTTGTAAACAATGACAATGAATAATACAGAAAATAAATCGAAATGTACATTGAAAGTGTTTTATCTCGGAAACTATTCAGTATAGGTCATATGCTCACATCAAGTTTTTTGTTCAGAATCACTAATGTTATCACCGGTCAAAACACACGCCTTTCCTTCTGACTCACCCTGTATATGGTGATTCCGTGATGATATAAACTTCCAGGGACGATGGAGAAGGGTACACGCAACTGCTATTTTTTAATTGTGCTATAGTCATTTTCTACATAAATTGTACATGTTCGTGAATGCAAGCACCACGACGATGCTGTTAAGTCGAAGGCACCCCGATGGTACCAGGCGCTGTACCAGCTCATAGCAGACAATCGCACAGTTGCCGCTGGAAGATGTAACTACGCGTTAAGTGTTGCAAATGCACGTTATTAGCACAGATCTGTGGTCTGTGTAAATATCGGCATTACGTCATTTGACCAAAATAGCATTGTGGCATGTTGCTACAACGTAATGCTTCAGTTTGTGACTACGTGGAAGTGATCTGATGAAAAAACATTAGTTTTGATAAACCAACCTGTCTTGAGCGCGCATTTCTGACGGTCTTTACACTCGTAAGTGAATTCTCAACTCTTTTCTTCCTTAGTAAAAAAAAAACTGATACAAGTTTACGCCATTCGCAGAAATGCGGTGTTCAAGAGATTCCTCCCTTGGCACCGTCAATCATACTCTGACACTGCGTGTTACTAGTTTTACGTGAAACTGCGCGTGTACGAGAGTCTTGGCATTTCCAATCTTGAACACATAACGTGAAAGTTGAGTGCTGTTCCTACATAATAGAACCACGTCGACTTCGGCACCTCAATTCCCCTGTCCCCGCAGAACACTGCAATATGAATGACGTCCGGCATGGTACGATCGGCAGAAGGCTACGCGTAAGAAATAAATATCGTGTAAGCCTTTCTCCTTGACGTCATTTCAGTTTATTGCGTGTCACATTCCTTGATGGAATAACAAGAAAGTTACTGAAACTAGCTCCAGAGGAACTATTTAAGTCAGTACAAAATTTACTTAACGTGGTTCTTAAACAACCAAAGATACCTCAATAATGGAAGATAGCCAAGGTGACAGTGATTCCAAAACCACAGAACTTCCAAATGACCCCTTTTCATGTAGAGCGATTATGCTGCTATCTCATCGGCAAGATTTTTGATGGAATATTACGTAACAGGATAAAAAATATTATGGACCAATAACAATTAATTCCATCTATAGGAGCAGGTTTTAGAAAAGCACATTTAGCAACGGATCCTTTTTTTTTTTTTTGTTAGCAAATAGCGTGAAATCAGCACTTAATGTTGGAGACTGTGCTTTTGCCCTAATGTTGGATATTGGAATTTGTTTGATATAATCCGGCTTTCGGTATTTTATCATAAATTAATAAAACTAATAGCAAGTTCATTTGATAACAGACCAACATCGGTATTCACAAGAGAAAAAATCAAACCTATTTTACCCACTCTGTAGAGTACCTCTAGGGGCAATATTATCGCCTAATCTTTATACATTATATACGTCACATATTCCGCCGCCAATAAAGTGGAATGAAGGCTTAAGAATTTACGCTGCTAATACGGCTTACTTGTGCCATGTACCCACAACTGAAAGCCTACACAGATTAGCAACACAATACACTACTGTATGGTTTAACTGTTGCTTGTCAAATGGAAAATATCACAGAAATATCACAAATTACAATCCGCAAGAGGCAGAAGATTTTATGTTAACATTATGGGGAAAACACTCACTCTCAGGAAATGAGTCATATACCTCGAAATCACCTTCGACGTGACGATGACATACAGGCAATCAATCAATGAATTAATCATCAAATCAGGGAGTAGACTGAATTAACTAAAACTAATAAAAGAAAAATTCCATCTGCGCTCATGTGTACATACTGTACTTTTATAAGACCGATATTAGAATATGCAGCGCCAATGTAGACGGCAGCTTCAGCACACAAGACTGAAATTTTCAGCACTCAGGGAAGCATTTCAAGAATAGCAAAATGTTCAAATGTGGGTGAAATGTTATGGGACTTAACTGCTAAGGTCATCAGTACCAAAACTTACACACTACTTAACCTAAATTATCCTAAGAACAAGCGCGCGCACACGCACACGCACACGCACACACGAGGGAAGACTCGATCCTCCGCCGAGACCAGCCGCACAGTCCATGACTGCAGCGCTTTAAACCGCTCGGCTAATCCCGCGCGGCTCAAGAATAGCATCAAGACTGAATCGAAGCCCCAGCAGGAGAGAACTTGTATAATTATACCAGTGTACATGCACCCGAACAACGTTTAATTAAATTAAACAATCTGTCCTTAGGAAAATACACTGAAGAGCGAAGGAAACTGGCACACCTGCCTAATATAGTGTTGAGTCCCCGCGAACACGCAGAAGTGCCAGCACGACGTAGCAGGGAATCGACTGATGTCTGAAGTAGTGCTAGAGGAAACAATCATGCAGGGCTGTCCATAAATCCGTAAGAAAACGAGGGTGTGGAGGTCTCTTCGGAACAGCACGTTGCAAGGCATCCCATATATGCTCAATAATGTTCACGTCCCGGGAATTTGGAGGAAAGCGGAAATGTTTAAGACTCTAGAGATTGTTGCTGGAGCCACTCTGTAGCAATTCTGGACGTGTGGGGTGTCGCACTGCCTGCTAAAATTGCCCGAGTCCGGTGGAATGCAGGTGATCAGACAGGATGCTTAGTTACGTGTCACCCTGTCAGATTCGTATCTAGACATTTCAGGGGTCAGTCACTGCAACTGCAAACGCCCCACAGCATTACACAGCGTCCACCAACTCGAACAGTACCCTGCTGACATGCAGGATCCATGGATTCATAAGGTTGTCTCCATACCCGTACACGTCCATCCGCTCGACACAATTTGAAATGAGACTCGTCCGACCAGGCAACGTGCTTCCGGTCATCAACAGTCCAATGTCGGTGTTGACAGGCCCAGGCGACGCGTAAACCTCTGTGTCGTGCAGTCATCAAGCGTACACGAGTGGGCCCCCGGCTCCGAA
The DNA here is from genome assembly GCF_021461395.2 of Schistocerca americana. Taxonomy (NCBI): domain Eukaryota; kingdom Metazoa; phylum Arthropoda; class Insecta; order Orthoptera; family Acrididae; genus Schistocerca; species Schistocerca americana. Next base: position 927,742,348 of record NC_060119.1, on the reverse strand, counting down.
ACCCATATCGATGATGTTTCGTTGAATGGTTCGCACGCTGACACTAACGATGGCCCAACTTCTAAATCTGCAGCAATTTGCGGAAGGGTTGCACCTCTGTCACGTTGAACGATTCTCTTCAGCCGTGGTTGGCCCCGTTCTTACAGGATCTTTTTCCGAGCGCAGCGATGTGGAAGGTTTGATGTTTTACCGGATTCCTGATATTCACAGTGCACTCGTGAAATGGTCGTACGGGAAAATCCTCACTTCATCGCTACCTCGGAGATGTGTTCCATCGCTTGTGCGCCGGCTGTAACACCACGTTGAAACTCACTTAAATCTTGATAACCTGTGAAAGGTGGCTACACTGAGCCACAGCGCCAGAGAGTTTTGTTTCGCCGCCTCCACTGGCAGTGATTATTGAGAAGTAGCGGAGGGCAGTGCGTGTTGAGAACTCGTAGTAGTCAGTGCTTGCTGAGATGCCGTAGTGAAGAGTTCTTGTCGAGAGGTCGTAGTAAGGAGTTCTTGTTGAGATGTGGTAGTAGCGAGTCGGTGTGGAGATATTGTAATGATTAGAGTGCTTTTCATCAATATAAATGAAGGTAAAAAAAATTCTTTTCTCTCATTATTTCAGTATCCTGAATAATGCGTCATTACAGGTTCAGTCAACAAAGCATCTGGCTTGTGTTCTTGTATTAGAGTGTAATTCTGGTTTCCTTACGCAATTACAGTATTTCTATTTTTTTTAATTACTTCAGTATAAATGGTATTTAAAATTTCTTGTCTTATTGAAGAAGAACCGTGCCAGATGTGTACGTTGAATCACACTTCCACACACAGAACAGTTACACTTCTGCTTTGTTGTTGCGTTGGTTTTATAGTTGCTGGGGACTTAATTAATTGCGTTAACGAAAATTTTCATTTCATTCTTTGTTGTTGTTCTATGCAGTCAGATTGCGTACAAAAACTAGTCAGGGCCAACCGTTTACGAGACACAGCGTAATCGGACATACAGCTACGAAAAATAAAAATTATTTTCAAACATAATAATTAAGCCCCCATGCACCTGCCACTGTATCAGCAGTAACCGATGTAACAGCTGCGCCGGACACTTTTCGTCTAATATAGGCGTTGCCGACCGCAGCATCGTATTCCGCCTGTTTACGTATTTGAACACGCCTGCCTATACCAGTTTCTTTGGAGCTTTAGCATTCAGGCAAATCTACAAGAAAATGATATTTTAAAACAATTTAAAAAACACAATCAAGAACAAGAGTTGTCTAACGTATAACCCCTCAATGTCCTTTTTTTAGGGATGTTTTTCTTTAGCATTTAGGACGAAAGGTATAAGTTTTAATTTTCTCTCTGGTACAGCCAAGGAGATAACATGTATTAATGATGTAATAATAGCCCAAATCCCAATCCTTAATAAACAGTGCCACCACAGTATAAAGGCGTGACTTCTACCTAAACGAGCCCATCAGTCAGTTCGAAAACGGGCCCGCCATCTCCATCAGAGATGGAATGAAACAATTAGAACATTCGCTGCTTATTTGATCATGTATTTTTTATTTAGCCTCGCTTAATTGAGTGGAGCCCGTACGAGACCGTTCCACAACAGAAAAATCTAAGGTGGTCACCGGGAATCGTACCAGGAGTGCTGGGTTAGTAACCTGTAACGCTGACCACTTGATTGCGGAGGCAGTAAGTCTCCTGCAACGTCTCAGTCACTTCGGGAGTGTCCGGCCACTGTCGGCAGCAGCCCAGCGTGCGCTTCTACGAATGGGCGCGCGGTCCCAGCCGGCGGGCTGCAACGCTTTTCGCGGTGCGTCAGCGGAAGTTCGCCACTCTGTGGCTCATTTAAAGCGCTGGAGCCCGCAGTTCCGCGAACGGCGAAACAATGTGTGACACCTCCTTCCGTTGCAACCGTTCCTGAGCTGCGAACGTTGCACGCTAAAGATGTTCGACACGTCAGTGGCTTTGCCACGAATTCCAACTTGAATCGCATCTCAAACAGTGGAACGTTGCACATCTTTTTTTGCACGTACTAGCAGAAATTCACTCTAAACATCACTGTACGTTCTTGAATCTATAGGGGACTGAAATCTGGCTCGTTTAAGTGAACAATCCCTAAAAGGGTTTTCTGTATTCGATTGTCTTTCAAGGGCACGAGCTTGATGGTCTATTAAATCCGCGCTATAACGCTAGAGAGAAAATTTGAAAGACAGTTAAGACAAATCATTTCCAGCTAATGGGCACTTAGTACCTTGTAGCAACAATGTGGCATGACGTACTTGTCAGGTAGCTAGGCGCCAGCATCAATTTCGACTGATCTAGACAGATATTGAGTGGACAAATTTGATTTTGAATAAGTTCTGCGTTGGGCAAACAATTTTGTTTCTTTTTACCCGGATATATTTCGATGAATTCAAAGCACCATTAGTGTTTTTGTTCCTGTTCAAAATGATTCAAATGGCTCTGAGCACTATGTGACTTAACATCTGAGGCCATCAGTCCCCTAGAACTTAGAAGTACTTAAACCTAACTAACCTAAGGACATCACACACATCCATGCCCGAGGCAGGATTCGAACCTGCGACCGTAGCAGTCGCGCGGTTCCGGACTGAAGCGCCTAGAACCGCTAGGCCACCGCGGCCGGCTTTGTTTCTGTATTCTCTTTCAATTAAGTTAGAGGAAAATTGCTCTTTATCTGTATAAATACAATTTTAGTTTTTAAGAAAGCTGTATACAAATAGAAAGAACTTGTTGAACATATGATACGTGGTTTTTGGACACTATTTTGCGTTATAGCGGTTTTTCTTTCCCAGATTACTGTTTGCGATCATAGAAAAGTTACCGCAGAAAATTTTTTCACAAACTGCAGCTCGTCCGCGCGCTTGTGTGTGTGTGTGTGTGTGTGTGTGTGTGTGTGTGTGTGTGTGTGTGTGTGTGTGTGTGTGTGAGAGAGAGAGAGAGAGAGAGAGAGAGAGAGAGAGAGAGAGAGAGAGTGTAGATGGAAACATCTTGCACAATTGCGCGCGCGCGCACACACACACACAATAAAGTAATGTTAACCACAACAGTCTGACATCCAGAGTGGGAGATTTTCAATGTATGTAATTTTCCTACCTTAAGTTCGCTACGATTGCAGATCACAGACTGTGAAAGAGAAAGAAGTGCAGGGTGATTCGAAAAGAATACCACAACTTTAGGAATTTAAAACTCTGCAACGACAAGGCAGAGCTAAGCACTATCTGTCGGCGAATTGAGGCAGCTATAAAGTTTCATTTAGTTGTACATTTGTTCGCCATTTCAGCCAATAAAGTTTTTGGTCCCTTTTTCTTCGAAGGTGCTACTGTAACTGGACTACAGTATCTGGAGATGTTAGAGAATTGGCTGTTCCCTCAGCTCGAACAAGGAGCACAACAATTCATATTTCAGCAGGACGGAGCGCCACCACATTGGCACTTATCTGTCCGTAACTACCTGAACGTCAACTACCCGAGGCGATGGATCGGCCGCCAGGCAGCCCGTGACAGAGCACTTCATCACTGGCCTCCAAGAAGCCCTGATCTTACCCCCTGCGATTTTTTCTTATGGGGGTATGTTAAGGATATGGTGTTTCGGTCACCTCTCCCAGCCACCATTGATGATTTGAAACGAGAAATAACAGCAGCTATCCAAACTGTTACGCCTGATATGCTACAGAGAGTGTGGAACGAGTTGGAGTATCGGGTTGATATTGCTCGAGTGTCTGGAGGGGGCCATATTGAACATCTCTGAACTTGTTTTTGAGTGAAAAAAAAACCTTTTTAAATACTCTTTGTAATGATGTATAACAGAAGGTTATATTGTGTTTCTTTCATTAAATACACATTTTTAAAGTTGTGGTATTCTTTTTGAATCACCCTGTATTGTAACTGTTTTTATTTCACCACTAGCATAGTCAATCTGACGAAACTTCCGTAACTTCCATGGCCAAACCTGTAGATCTGTGCTACGAAATGCTGCATAGCCAGGAAAGCTTCTGTTTCAGGAAATTCTAATCCTGTCGTCTGCAGACCGAAGGCTGGTCTCGTGTAACTCTCTTCGCTGATGTTCATCTGAAGTCTCTTGATACCTGCGTAATTACTACAACCTGCACTGACTTGAACCTGTTTACTGAAATCATGAATAAGTAATAATCGTAACTAATCAGTATTTTCCCGGCCTCAGGGTTCCTTTTTTATCTCAGAAGCTGAAGCAACATGGCGTGTATCATTCCGGCAGAATCCAGTGTGGAGCGAAGACGACATTACGTTGAGACACAAGTGAAGTTCTTTTAAGCAAAGTTTCTTATGTAGTAATTTTCAGATCTGTGCACCTTGTTTGCCTCTCGGCTATTAAGACTTAACAGGTAATATACCGTGAAGCCAACGAACAAAACAATGTCAAGAGCTGTTGCTGACGATTTCTTCGCTTCCCGTTTCTTACCGCCTCAACACTATTTCAGCATCGGATGGCTGTCATTAAGCAGATATCTAGCCATGATACTCTTGAGTCTTCCATACTTCCTACTGATTTGCTGTCCACATTTCTAGTTGCATCGAATGCGTGAGCGTTTCTGAAGTTCGTTGCATTATTGGTACTCTTCAATAGTTCAGCCACAACCAATTTTATCTCGTGATATATCGTTTAGACATCATACGTCGCGTGTCACTGGAATTTTCTATTTGCCATGAGCTTGCCCTGCCCACAAATTTAATCTTGGAGTTGTGAGGACGACCTACTGTAAATTTCGCAGTAAGTACAGACCAGTGCGCGGAATCTTTGTAGAGTCTACAAATTAACTTATGAAGAAAAAGAAAGCGGCCTCACTTCTACATCTACATGATTACTCTGCTATTCACAATAAAGTGCCTGGCAGAGTGTTCAATGAACCACCTTCAAGCTGTCTCTCTACCGTTCCACTCTCGAACGGCACGCGGGGAAAACCAGCACTTAAATTTTTCTGGACGAGCCCTGATTTCTCTTATTTTATCGTGAGGATCATTTCTCCCTACGTAGGTGGGTGCCAACAGAATATTTTCGCAATCGAAGGAGAAAACTGGTGATTGAAATTTCATGAGAAAATCCTGTCGCAACGAAAAACGTTTTTGTTTTAATGATTGCCACTCCAATTCACGTACCATGTCTCTGACACTATCTCTCCTATTTTGCGATAATACAAAACGAGCTGACCTTTGCACTTTTTCGATGTCATCCGTCAGAACTTCCCACAGAAATTGTTCTGATGTCTTGGCGGTAAGAAGTGATGATTTAATATATTCATTTCAGTCGACACTGCAGCCGCATTTTTTTAAATGGAAAGGCAACTTTTTCCTTCAGAAAGCCGAAATATATATGGCAATTTACTCCATTTTAAGTGTTTCTGCAACCTCGTGACAAACTAATACATAATTTTTTTAGAATGAATTTAAAGAAAAGAGATACAATTTACATACTAAGAACTAATGCCTTAATACGTGTCAGTTGAAATGGAACAATCGACGAGGCAGATGGATGCTATTCCTGCTTTATGTAATTCCTGTGTACAGTCATGATTATTTATGACGAACATCTGACATCCATTATTATTTTAATTGTAATATAATTACGGGACTTGATATTTAGTTTAATATGGATTTTAGTGTGTGAATTTGTTTAAATACCTTTTTTACTTCGTTATAGTATTAGATAACCTCTTCAAAATGGCCGCCAGAGCGAAATGGATAACAGAAGAAATAATCATACATCAGATAGGCGCCTTGCAAAAATGATGTATTCTCGTAATCGGCTGGTTTCTTTGATCGATGAGAGAAAGATGGTACCTGTACACACTGGCGGGAAGCTCGCGTAATAATAGGCACAACCACAGAAAAGGTAGACAGCTACGGCCTGGTAAGTTTGCTCCAAGTCCATCACCTGCAATAAAAGTAGAACGAATTACAGTGTGAACGATGTCTCGCACTTAGCCACACCCTTAATAAAAGGACAAAGCCTTGCTGATGCGGACACTGTGTGAATGATTGACGAGACACGAGGCGCAGTAAAGAGCCGGGCCGTAAAAGACGTCGGCGGCCGCGCTCTTATGACGTCACGTTGCCGGCAACCACAGACCAGGACAGAGAAACCTCGCCATTTAGCAACCCCCGCCCCCCTTCACTCCCGCGGCTACTGTGGGCTGGGCGACATAAAGCTCCACGTCAACTGCCCGCTGTCACTGGAAATGAGACGCAGCGAAAGTCTTATCCTTACACGAACTACACCTCACAAAGGTACTAACTGGGATACAACTGTTCACATTGACGAAGAAAAAATTGCGACACCATGGAGTTGTGGGACATAAACGAAAATTTGTAGGCGTGTTTCTACGTCTGGAAGATGTCTATTCAAATTTTGCGCCAGTCGCAAAACAATGGTGCTAGGAGCGCCACTATTAGGATGGAAATCAGATTTTTTTTTAAATACACGCTTCTAACAGACGTGTACCGCAAGTCTCTAGAGGAACGGAAGGTTCCAAATGATTGGAAAAGAGCACAGGTAGTCCCAGTCTTCAAGAAGAGTAGTCGAGCAGATGCGCAAAACTATAGGCCTATATCTCTCACATCGATCTGTTGTAGAATTTTAGAACATGTTTTTTGCTCGCGTATCACGTCATTTCTGGAAACCCAGAATCGACTCTAGGAATCAACATGGATTCCGGAAACAGCGATCGTGAGAGACCCAACTTGCTTTATTTGTTCATGAGACCTAGTAAACATTAGATACAGGCTCCCAGGTAAATGCCATTTTCCTTGACTTCCGGAACGCGTTCGATACAATTCCGCACTGTCACCTGATAAACAACGTAGGAGCCTACAGAATATCAGACCAGCTGTGTGGCTGGATGGAAGAGTTTATAGCAAACGGAACACAGCATGTTTTTCTCAATGAGGAGACGTCTACAGACGTTAAAGTAACCTCTGGCGTGCCACAGGGTAGTGTTATGGGACAGTTGCTTTTCACAATATATATAAATGACCTAGTAGAGAGTGTCGGAAGTTCCATGCGGCTTTTCGCGGATGATGCTGTAGTGTGCAGAGAAGTTGCAGTATTAGAAAATTGCAGCGAAATGCAGGAAGATCTGCAGCGGATAGGCACTTGGTGCAGGGAGTGGCAATTGACCCTTAACATAGACAAATGTAATGTATTCCGAATACAGAGAAGAAGGATCCTTTTTTGTATGATTATTTGATAGCGAAAGAAACACTGGTAGCAGTTACTTCTGTAAAATATCTGGGAGTATGCGTACGAAACGATTTGAAGTGAATGATCATATAAAATTAATTGTTGGTAAGGCGGGTGACAGGTTGAGATTCATTGGGAGCGTCTTTAAAAAATATAGTCCACTAACAAAGGAGGTGGGTTACAAAACACTCGTTCGACCTATACTTGAGTATTGCTCATCAGTGTGGGATCCGTACCAGGTCGGGTTGTCAGAGGAGATAGAGAAGATCCAAAGAAGAGCGGCGCGTTTCGTCACAGGGTTATTTGGTAACCGTGATAGCGTTACGGAGATGTTTAGCAAACTCAAGTGACGGACTCTGAAAGAGAAGCGCTCTGCATCGCGGTGTAGCTTGCTCTCCATGTTTCGAGAGGGTGTGTTTCTGGATGAGGTATCGAATATATTGCTTCCCCCTACTCATACCTCCCGAGGAGATCACGAATGTAAAATTAGAGAGATTCGAGCACGCACGGAGGCTTTCCGGCAGTCGTTCTTCCCGCGAACCATACGCGACTGGAACAGGAAAGGGAGGTAATGACAGTGGCACGTTAAGTGCCTTCCGCCACACTCCGTTGGGTGGCTTGCGGAGTAAAAATGTAGATGTAACCTTGGTGAGTTGATGTTAATCAAGAATGCCTTTAAGTCGAGCGGGATGTCATTATCAACACCTCACGGTTTCAACGAGGTTGTGTAATAGGGCTAAGAGAATCTGGATGTCTCTTCTGCGACACTGCAGAAAGATCTGACACGAATGGAGCCACTATAAATGGTTCAAATGGCTCTGAGCACTATGGGACTCAACGCTTGACGCCTCTGAATTCGCAAATGGCGGTTTTTTGGGGTCAGTGAAACGCACACTACACGGCGTCTGGTTCGGAGCTGTCATTGGACTAACCGATTTGTAACAGTTCATTGTGTCACTATGCCGCCAACTGGTACTCAAATTGCTCCTGCAGATGCAATACAATACGCCAGAGCTATACGCAGAACATGATAATCTTCCCTCTTGATAGTTCCACGTGGCCGTCCAGAGCCAGGTCCAAGAGCGACCGTACCTTCTCCTGACCACCGCTGCCAGCAATCATGTATAGTGGCTCCGCCGGCCGAAGTGGCCGTGCGGTTAAAGGCGCTGCAGTCTGGAACCGCGCGACCGCTATGTTTGCAGCTTCGAATCCTGCCTCGGGCATGGATGTATGTGATGTCCTTAGGTTAGTTAGGATTAATTACTTCTAAGTTCTAGGGGACTGATGACCTCAGATGTTAAGTCCCATAGTGCTCAGAGCCATTTGAACCACAACGATGGCTTGCATATGAGGTGTGGCAGGTGCTACTGTTCTTAGCGGAGATTATGAGAGAGAGAGAGAGAGAGAGAGAGAGAGAGAGAGAGAGAGAGAGAGAGAGAGAGAGATATGGGGGGGAGGCAGAAAGTACTCCTGGCGAATACCATTAAGGAGCGCACCGAGCTTAACGTACCCACACAACGGATGGTTAACCATGTAAGTTTGGTGTTTTAATGCAGGTCACTGACGCAAAGACTGGCAAAATTTTGGTAATTTAAGTGTAGAAACTGTACGCCAATTTACTGATGCACCACTCACGATGATAATAATAATAATAATAATAATAATAATAATAATAATAATAGTCGCGTGTGGCTGAACTGCCGAAAGCTAGTCTTTAGATTCGGCGCCATTTTCGCTACTCTTAGCTTTCATGCTGCTTCAGTTTCCGAATGATGGGTGAAAATTTTGGAAATTATTGTACTTAACCGCCTCCTCCTGCGGTTCAGTACCCGTTCGACAGCGGTGTGTGTGACACCAAGCACGATGCAGAGATTGTTATTGTCATTTGGCGCACGATGGAGTCTCTAACTGAGCTGGCAGACACGGGCGAACAGGAAACTTGTCCTCCCGGACCTGCGCCGGCGATCAGACAGTGGGGCGCTCCTATTGGCAGGCGGCCCGCAACCTGTATAGCAAGTACCTGTGACGTCACAGCGGCTGCTTGACACAGAGGCCGCCAGAGGCGCCTCTGTCCAGCCACACACGTGCGGTATTATACTCATTTGCTCGCTCGGCGCGGAGGCGGAAACAGTAATTGCCGCAGGAACATTAGCACCACGCCTCAATTGGACAGGGCTGTTGTTTACGGTCGACTGACTCAATACTTCTCCCCCACCCCGAGCTAAGTGCTCATTAGGATGCCGAGGAGGTGTCAAGGCGGCATGCTCTCACTGCAGTGCGTGGTGAGTATTGTCGGGACTCCATTCATCACCTATTTGAGAGTGATAGCACTTAAGGGACTTCCAACCAACTTCAACCATAATTTCAAACCTTTTCTAAACCGTTTCTCGCTTACATGCTTATTAAACAAGTTAGCTCACTTACGAAGTAATCAGATGTTTGTATCTGTTTTATGCATGGCAGTTCGTTTCTTTGAAGAATGGGGGGTTTACTGGTAAATAATAACCTATCACGAAATCGACACTGTGGGCGAACAACCAGTTACAATAAAATGACTACAGACCGTTTCTTCTTCGGGTATCTGTTGCACCTTTACACCTGTGGAGTCCCCAAGTACCGGGTGATCAAAAGGTCAGTATAAATTTGAAAACTGAATAAATCACGGAATAATGTAGAAACATAAGTACAAATTGACACACATGCTTGGAATGACATGGGGTTTTTTTTAGAACCAAAAAATACAAAAGTTCAAAAATTGTCCGACAGATCGCGCTTCATCATCTGATCAGAATAGCAATAATTATCATAAAGTAAGACAAAGCAAAGATGATGTTCTTTACAGGAAATGCTCAATATTTTCGAGGAATAATGTTGTGAACAGCACTGTAAAGCATGTCCGGAGTTATGGTGATGCATTGGCGTCGGATGTTGTCTTTCAGCATCCCTAGAGATGTCGGTCGATCATGATACACTTGCGACTTCAGGTAACCCCAAAGCCAATAATCGCACGGACTGAGGTCTAGGGACCTGGGAGGCCAACCATTACGAAAGTGGCGGCTGAGCACACTATCACCACCAAACGATGCGCACAAGAGATCTTTCACGCGTCTAGCAATATGGTTTTTTTTGTTCTAATAAAACCCCATGTCATTCCAAGCATGTGTGTCAATTTTTACCTCTGTATCTACATTATTCCGTGGTTTATTAAGTTTTCAAATTTATACTGACTTTTTGATCACCCGGTATATATCGAGATAGCTGTGGCTCAGTGTCTTCACATCTTCAAACTGAATTATAAATTTGAGTCTCTTGAAAGTATCTTGTGATGATGAAACTCTAACAATTGTAGATTACTAACACTCGATAAGGGATAGCAATCTATACAAACAATACCTTGTAACAATAAGCCTCATTGCGAATGCCTCAATTGTTCGTTGGGCTTCTAATCTTAAAATCGCAAAGTAAATGCTGTTACACTGAAAAAAGAAATAAAGAAACATAAATGAAGCAGCGGCGGAGATTACTCTAAATGCATGGGCATTCATTCCAATCATCATCATCATCATCATCATCAAATGGTTCAAATGGCTCTGAGCACTATGGGACTTAACATCTATGGTCATCAGTCCCCTAGAACTTAGAACTACTTAAACCTAACTAACCTAAGGACATCACACAACACCCAGCCATCACGAGGCAGAGAAAATCCCTGGCCTCGCCGGGAATCGAACCCGGGAACCCGGGCATGGGAAGCGAGAACGCTACCGCACGACCACGAGATACGGGCTCATCATCATCATCATCATCATCATCACTATTCAGCAGTATTTAATGAGCTTCCTTTCCCTAATGAAATTGTTCATCAACTTCTGCCAGGCAGTTATTTGCAGAGTATCCATGTAGTAGATGATACAGTCTTCCTTTCTTAATGGTCGATATTGGAGTCATTTTCTTCCGCCTTCCTCACATGCTGGCACCATTAAGACTGGTGGGTTTAGATGTAATGTGCCGCTTACTCTACGCTGTTGTTTCCCTGAACTAGCGCGCTTTATTGTGAACATCGTTGTCTACGAAACATTAAACTACAGAAATGGTCCATCTTATCAAGCTTTTTTCTACCTAACTCGTTCCTACGTTGGAACGCTGCATGTAGCCATCCGCTCACGTTCTAATTTCTAAACTCTAATTACACAAGGCGCTCCAGGTGTCACACTTCCGCCATGCTCAGTTCACTGTGTAACTAGCACTCCAAACACAGCAAGACCATGTCTATATCAAAACACTCCTCAAAAATAAATGTATTATTCAGGTCGATCGTTTCACAGATCAGAACAGGCTTATTTTTTGCTTCTCCTGGCAAACAAGAGAGCTATTGAGTTGCGCGTAAGAAAGGTGAAGATGGCGAAGAGGGAATTCATCTTGTACCAACAGGGATCGGATTGATTAGATTTTTGAAAAAAGTACAGGAGCGATTACTCTACTAGGAAACCCTGAAATAAGAGTAGATTCACTACAAAACAAACTAAATACAGATAATTCATCCATAAAATCCTTTAGGTTTTTCTTACTTATCCGGCTTCTAGCTGTCCAGCTACATTTACAATTACATACAGATTTATCATGTTTATAGTGAATTTTCGACCTCTCATTCCTTAAGATAAAATACATATATCTGTAAACATATCTCAAAATATTTCCCATCTTTAACTCCAGAAAAAATACATTCCATATTTGCAAGAGTTCCCCCACACTCTTTCTCAGTCTCTGGTACGCAACACTTTCATCATCATCGTCTCAGATTCTCTGAATCTTTAATGGAGCTCAGTAACCGCTCATGGTCCTAATTTTTATTTCTTTTCGCTGTAATGTTGACTAGTCTCAATTTCCCCACGGTAATGACTTGCTTGTAAGTGTTACGTCCCAGAGCCACTCATACTGCAGGAGTGGGTGTTATCCTCTGGTATCTGCGGTCTTGTAACATGAAACTTTTACAGTAACTGAAATGAAATGAGCGTATGGCATGGTTGGCCGGGAGGCCCTATTCGGGGAAAGTTCGGACGCCAAGTGCAAGTCTTATTTCAGTCGGCCCCACATTGGGAGACTTGCGTGCCGGTGACGAGGATGAAATAATGATGAGGACAACACAAGAGAAAAATCTCCAACCCGGCCGAGAGTCAAACGCGGGCCCGCTGCATGGGAGGCAAGCACATTACCACTCAGATAAGCAGGCGCACACAGTAACGGAAACCACATGCAAGTAGTAACTAGGATGTCAAAAAGCATCTTTGTTTCTGATCAGCTGATAATCGCGTTTGCGGCAGAGGGAGGAGCCTGGAATGCAAGTACTAGTTCAAACGCTGTTCAGTTCTACCAAAACCCACAGTGAGCGCAGTACATTTAAATCTTTAACTTCTCGCTCACTTACGGGAGTACCTGCATATTCCTATAGCTTTCCGTACTACAATAATAAGTTTTGTCAATCGCTACGGGTCAGTTAATTCCTACAGAAAGCATGAGGCTATTTTAAACTGGACTAATGGTCCAGAGTAACCAATATTTGTCTCCTGTACCGACGAGGGATATCGGAAGGACACAGTTTTTTCAGGTTTACAACTCAGAAAACTGTCCTTTTTAGGCAATCAATCCTGAGATGCAGACTCAAATGTGAGTAATATGACTGGTCAGGCGGATAATGTCATGTGGCAAGACCTGACACTTGCAACGTTCTCGCTGCTGCCGAAAACGAATTACCGCGCATTAGTCTACTTGTCAATCGGCTGCGCCATATTGCTTAGCTCCCCTAGGGAAGTGACAAAGCACTGTGCCGCGGTCTTAAATGTATACCGGCATGATACTGTTAATAAACAAGACTGATCAAGGCGAAACCTCTACCTCGCGGAACTCGTGGAAAATTGCCCTAACTCTGTGTCGCTGTCAATAGGAAATTAAATCGCTGCCTCAGCCGAAATTCGAATCTGGCAATTGTTCCGCTGAACAATTGAGCATGGGAGTAAGGGAATATCAGATTACGGAACTGGGTCTGACGCGGAAACTTAACACGATGCAGAAGCGGACGTAATTAGCGCTTCACGCTGCATGGCACAAGCTGAAAACTACTGGCAACATCGCTGCTATAGCTGTTTCACAACGCTTTCGTGTTATTTTATTTAAATATGCCATTTTATAACCATTTGTAGTCACAGTATTACAGTTTTTCGGGATTTTTTTTAATATGTCAAAAAAGCGCCGCCTTGGGGTTTACTCCACTTGGCTTCCAGTATTTTACCTTGGTAGCAGTTTGCACTTGTCTCGTGATCGAGAATGTTGGCGCGATAGAAAGTATCTAGTGAATAATATTATGTGACTGACTTAACACTGGTAAGTCTTATTCTAGTCTTTGTACTATGTCTCTTATCAATTGTGAAATGTACCATATTTTTATATCTTCTGATACCAGTTTCGTGATGTATTTGTAGCCTTTGAAAGGCGGATACTCGAAAAGCGTTAGGTTGTTGGAAAAAGGTTATTAAGACAGGCGATAAGTTTTTAGAAGAGTAACCAAAACATGTGACAGCCCGGAGGCGAGAAGGCTTGTAACGAGGTGCTACCCAACCACGATATTATTGCACGTTATCGGAAAAACGCGGTGATTGTGATTGTAAACATGTACGATGATAACTAAGAAAAGCGCATTGTACTATGAATGATTGTAAGAAGCGCGCTCACTCCCAGGTGCAACAATGTTGCGGTCGACTAATTGTAAGACGCGCGCCATTTGTGTAAGTTAAGGCGACCGCGTGTGACTGACTATGGGGTGAGGCAGTGGCGTGGAGCAGCGACTATCTGCGTGGGGGACCGCCAGAGGCGCCACCGGCGCGACGCAAATAAGCTGGCCCGGCCTCACACGTGGGCAGCGCGGCCTGACACGCAAAAACTGTAGCGAGCGGGAGGTCTGGCGTATTGCTCTTCCCAGGTGCGAGCCCAGAGTTCGGTTTTCGGGGGGAGGGGATCGCAGTTTGTTACTGTCTCTCCCAATTCCTCCTCCCCCCTGCCTCACCCGAAATACATTTGCTTCCGCCTCCGCTTTCAATGTGCTACACATGCCTAAGCTTATAATCATAATGATGGAGTATACATGAAGTGTTAATACAGTCAATTATTTTATTACAAGAAAACACGTAAAATGTTTTAATATAGTAATAAAATTTTGTTTACATCGGTACCCAGTAGATCGCTTTTAACATATCGTCCGAGAAACTGGAACTACGAAAAATATAGCATTGGCAAAGCATTCATCCGAGAATTTGAGAAGTCCGCGTGTCAGGTCAATTGAAAATGTCGTAATTTACACAATGTAAGATTGAAGTGTACAGTCACAACTACTAGCGCTGCGATTATGAGCAGAGCCGCGCGGGATTAGCCGGAAAAAAAATAAAAAATAAATAAAAAAGCAGTCTAAGGCGCTGCAGTCATGGACCGTGCGGCTGGTCCCGGCGGAGGTTCGAGTCCTCCCTCGGGCATGGGTGTGTTAGGATATTTAAATTAAGTGGTGTGTAAGCTTAGGGACTGATGACCTTAGCAGTTAAGTCCCGTAAGATTTCACACACATTTGAACTTTTTTTTTTTTTTAATGAGCAGAGGTGTGCGAGTGGGTAAATGCGAGGAATGCTGTTTCTGCCTAAGTTTGGAAAGTAAATTTACTGCTTTTTTGTATGTTTTGTTAGTGAAAGGTCCTTTCGTTTTCCATCTTCCCTCAACCAACTTCCTGTTTATCGGTTCCAGTCACGAACGGCGTCAGTTTTGTTGTTGGCATCAACCGCGGTGAGCCTACGAATATGTGCCTTTGCGTGTATGGAAAGTGGGCAGACCTACACGCAAGGAACTGCGAAGTACCCTACGTTAAATGCAGCTTGTTATTTCTGTCACTTACTTGGAATTTCCGACGCTCTTAGTTTTCACGATACCGTATTTTCTGAAAGTTCTTTGAAATTTGGAAACTGGTGTATGTAAAAATAGAACTCTTCTAGCTACTTTTTTGGGGGGGGGGGGGGGAGGGGGGATGGGTCATGATCCCCTGCCCCCTTGCAGTTGCGCCTGCTCCTCCTCCTTCTCCGCCACTGTCCGTCTTCGTAATGGAGCACTGCTACTTAGCCTGTATCTACAGCGTATACAACTGGACCAGTTGCTATACGTCCGCTGAAAAAGGTACGTCCGTACTAGACCTTTACACATGTTTGGGACTCTACTGAAAACTGCTGGCAGGACGTCCACATAGTCCCAAGAAAGTCATACAAGCAGAGCTACTACTGTAGAATCCAAATCAGAATACAGGCATTACTTGTATTTGGTTGGTGAGATTCTGTGCTTCCCTCTTTTTACTCCGCCGGGCAGCCGACTTCCTTCTGTCCCTGATGCAAGAGTTTACTAGAGGCACTAGCGCTCGTTGTCAGGCGCCAAAGCACACAACTGACACGACCACAAGATTATGCTGCATCCATCTTACTGCTGACACTTGCAAATAATACGATAGCTATATTCTGAAGAATGGCAGAAAGTGCTTAAAACTGTTTAAAGAAGTAAAATTTCCTTTATGCAACTGGTTGCTGATTATTTCTATATATGCATACAACCATTTAAGTATTATTTACGCGACCAAACCTGTTAATTAGATTATCGCTACTTTGTTGATTCGCAATGCCTTCCTTAGGTCCAGAACATATGCATGCAGTGGACCTTCATGCAAGAGGTTTATGCTAAGAACCTGTGAAGACCTTGAGAAATCAACACATTAGCGATACTTTATTTAATAATGTTTGTAAATAACAGCCACTGAACACTAATCTGCTAATATGGCTAATAATCATTGTACTTTTACTGCCTCCGGATTGAGAAATGTTATAGTCCTAATACGACATTTCCAGTCATAATAAAACTCCACATCTCTTGCCCGATAATCTTATTTATTTGTACATTTCGCAGATGGCGTGCTTATCAGTAATGGTCAACGGAAAATATCCACTCAGCTTCCGGTAAAGTAAGAGCTGTTTTTGCTACCATTGCTCAGTTCTGGTTAACAGGAAATCGTTATTTTTATTGCTAGAATATTGAAAACAGGAATTGAAAGGTCAGGGGAAACGAGTGTGCTTCAAGTTATTCAGTGTTGCGTTTGATTTAATTCAAAGACAAAAATTAGAATTATGTAGCAGATAATATCTTCCAGTGGTACATAATGAACTACGTACTTGTTTCCAGCATATCGTCCGTCGAAAACTAAGTGATTACGTGCTAGACTAATCCTTACTCAACTGCAGATCAGGACTGTCTCCCGCCGACGCCTGAAATCCTAAGCACAGCTAATTTTTTTTAGGAAATTCACAATGTAGTTGCGCTAATAAACGACCCGGGGGGATTACCAATCTGGCTTTCGGAGGAACAGATCAACTATGGATCAAATATTCACCCTGCGTCAAATTTTGGAAAAGAAATGGGAATACAATAAACAAGTTCATAATCTTTTCATAGATTTTACAAAAGCATACGATTCAGTATTGCAATCAAAATTGTACAGAATTCTTTTGGAACTTGGAATACCAAAGAAGTATGTTAGACTTATAGAAGCGAATTTGAAAAACACAAAAGGTATAGTACGCGTGGGGAAACTGTAGTCAGAAGAATTTGTAATAAAGAACGGACTTAAGCAGGGAGATGCCCTGTCTCCGCTACTTTTTAATTTAGTCCTAGAATATATTGTACGAATGGCAGCAGATAATTCAGAGGGTGTGGAGTTAAATGGAAATATTAAGATATTAGGGTATGCAGATGATCTAAACATAATTAGCGATAGGAAAGAATCTGTAACAGCAAATGCGAATGCGTTAATCGAGGCTAGTGAAGATGTAGGTCTAAGGATAAGTGAAGACAAAACTAAATATCTGGTTACTACTAGAATGCCAACAGCAGTAGATCAGGAAATGTTAAGAGTTGGAGACACGCAGTTAGATAAAGTGAACACATTTAAGTATCTAGGCGTGGACATCACTTCGATAAATTAGATTGAATCCGAACTGAAGAAGAGATTACGGGCGGGAAATGCGTGCTACTTCTCACTGAATAGATTACTTTCATCACGGATATCGTCTAGGAATTTAAATATTAGAATATACAAAACTATTATTCTACCAGTTATGCTGTATGGGTGTGAGATTTGGTCTCTCACTGTGCAAAATGAAAACCCGTTTCGAGTATTTGAAAACAAAATTTTGAGGAAAATTTCCGGAACAAAAAGGGATGACATTAGCGGAGAGTGACGAAAACTGCGTAACGAAGAGGTTCACGAACTCTATTCAAGCCCTGACATAATCAGTATTAATAAATCACGTAGTCTGCGATGGGCGGGTCACGTAGCTCGAATGGATGAGGGCAGGGCAGCGCGCAGAGTACTGGTAGGGCACTTAGAGGGAAAACGTCCTGTGGGGAGACCGAGGCGTAGATGGGAGGACAATGTGAAGGCTGATTTGAGAAACCTAC
This sequence comes from Schistocerca americana, assembly GCF_021461395.2. NCBI lineage: Eukaryota > Metazoa > Arthropoda > Insecta > Orthoptera > Acrididae > Schistocerca > Schistocerca americana. The sequence continues at coordinate 927,724,594 of NC_060119.1, read as the reverse complement.
GTATTGAAGGTGAATGGAAGGAAATAGCCCAAGACAGGGACAGACGGCGAAAATACGTTGCTGCGGTAATGGACTCGCGAGTCCGGTATGGTGAGTGAGTGAGTGAATAAACGACCCGTACGAGGGAACCGATTTCCAGAGAGAGAGAGAGAGAGAGAGAGAGAGAGAGAGAGAGAGAGAGAGAGAGAGAGAGAGAGAGAGAGGTACATCTTTCGATACCCTCAAATTAGTAGAATTTTTCAGCGCTAGCCGCCTGTAACAAAAAAGATTGGTTAGATTTTAAATTCTGAAGTACACCGACGTATCTGAAAACCTAGGCTGGTATTAAATGTGGATGGGGAAATTGTTCGTTTCTGGTGAAGGAAACCACGGAGAGGATTTCGAGTCCGGTTCTTTCTGAAAGGAGCTGCAGTGTCTTAGTAGCTGCGAAAGCGGGTTCGGCAATTTTATGCGGGAAGGATTAGACCCTAGCTGCTGTTTAAAGTATTGCAATAAGTTTAGATATTCTGCAGCGGCAGATGTTGGCACTTCTCCTGCAGGCAGACACGGAACAGAGTCCGGCGCGTGACCCCGCCCTAAGGTCACGACGACGCCCGGCTGACACGCTCCATTTCGGGACCGGCCACTGCCCCAAGGTGCCCCTACAGCATAACAGGGCGCCAGCGCAGTTCAGCTAGCAAGCAGAGGTCCCCAGCACTGGGATCGACTTTTTGAAACTATTTATGCGGCGATGTAGGTCAAAGACACCCTACAGCCATTCACCCTGGTGGGCCCTAGTTTGCGACTAATCGAGAAAAAAAGTATTTCGCAATTTCGCGTGACGCGCTATAGGTTTAAAAATAGTAACAGTTAAGACTGCTTGAATAGCCTGATGCTTACGGTACTAACTTAATAAGCAAAAGGTTGTCGTTTCGAATCTAGCCTAGTAAAAAAAAATCTTTATCGAAATGACTTCTCATTTTTATTCAGTTACTTGGTTTAATATAGTTTTTTCTTTTCCTTTGCCACGTCAAATTACCTATCATATGAAATACATCATTTGCTCTTAGTTTTCTTCCGATTAGTCTTTTTTCCACCTGGAATCTTCGTTCATGAGATTTTGATTGTTGTTATTTTAACTTCGATTTAATTTCTTCCGTTTTATCGTATTACATTTTCGTCCATGTTATTGCATTCATTATTTCTACTTCTCGCTTCGCTCGAATTTCGTGTTACTTATAATATCTTCTTTCGCTTAAATCATCATCCGGGTTATTTTGTCCATAATGCGATAAGAATTTATGTTTTAAATGTTTGCATGACTATTCCCATCCAAAATGGGCTCCTCATAAGCCACACATTTCTTTAGTTAGTCCTAAGCAACAATGGATTACTGGAAACGAGTGATTTGGACTGATGAATCGCGCTATACCCTGTGGTAATTCGAAGGAAGATCCGAGTTTGACGTATGTCTAGAGAACGTTAACTGTCATGTGTAAGGAGAACAGTGACGTATGGACCAGGGTGGTGTTGCGATATGGGGGAGTTTTTCGTGGGCAGCGTGTGTCCCTTCACTGTGCTTAAGAAAATGCTAAATCCCGAAGGTTATGAACACATTTTATAGCACTGCGTAGTGCGTACAGCAGAGGAACAGTTCGGTGACCGTGATTGATTGCGTATAGCAATGTAACCCGTCGTGAAGCAGTTGTGTGGGGCAATAGTTTGTGGACAATAACATTCCTGAAAAGGACTGGCCTGTCCAGCAGAGTCCCGACCTGGACCAGATGGAACACTTTTGGGGTGAGTTACATCTACATCTACATCTACATCTACACTCCGCGAGCCACCTTACGGTGTGTGGCGGAGGGTACTTATTGTACCACTATCTGATCCCCCCTTCCCTGTTCCATTCACGAATTGTGCGTGGAAAGAACGACTGCTTGTAAGTCTCCGTATTTGCTCTAATTTCTCGGATCTTTTCGTTGTGATCATTACGCGAGATATATGTGGGCGGTAGTAATATGTTGCCCATCTCTTCCCGGAATGTGCTCTCTCGTAATTTCGATAATAAACCTCTCCGTATTGCGTAACGCCTTTCTTGAAGTGTCCGCCACTGGAGCTTGTTCAGCATCTCCGTAACGCTCTCGCGCTGACTAAATGTCCCCATGACGAATCGCGCTGCTTTTCGCTGGATCATGTCTATCTCTTCTATTAATCCAACCTGGTAAGGGTCCCATACTGATGAGCAATACTCAAGAATCGGACGAACAAGCGTTTTGTAAGCTACTTCTTTCGTCGATGAGTCACATTTTCTTAGAATTCTTCCTATGAATCTCAACCTGGCGCCTGCTTTTCCCACTATTTGTTTTATGTGATCATTCCACTTCAGATCGCTCCGGATAGTAACTCCTAAGTATTTTACGGTCGTTACCGCTTCCAATGATTTACCACCTATGGCATAATCGTACTGGAATGGATTTCTGCCCCTATGTATGCGCATTATATTACATTTATCTACGTTTAGGGAAAGCTGCCAGCTGTCGCACCATGCATTAATCCTCTGCAGGTCCTCCTGGAGTACGTACGAGTCTTCTGATGTTGCTACTTTCTTGTAGACAACCGTGTCATCTGCAAATAGCCTCACGGAGCTACCGATGTTGTCAACTAAGTCATTTATGTATATTGTAAACAATAAAGGTCCTATCACGCTTCCCTGCGGTACTCCCGAAATTACCTCTACATCTGCAGATTTTGAACCGTTAAGAATGACATGTTGTGTTCTTTCTTCTAGGAAATCCTGAATCCAATCACAAACCTGGTCCGATATTCCGTAAGCTCGTATTTTTTTCACTAAACGTAAGTGCGGAACCGTATCAAATGCCTTCCTGAAGTCCAGGAATACGGCATCAATCTGCTCGCCAGTGTCTACGGCACTGTGAATTTCTTGGGCAAATAGGGCGAGCTGAGTTTCACATGATCTCTGTTTGCGGAATGCATGGTTACAACTCTACTCTGCTCTAGCCCCAGCTTTCACCGTACTATCTTCCCCGAGTTCTGTTCTTGAGGATGAATACGTTGCCATTCCTCCGCAGACTTCTCGACACCTCACTGGAAGCTTCCCCAGCAGAGTTCAAGCGGTCATGTAGGGGAAAGGTGGACAAACTCCATATTACTGTCTACTTTTTATCCGATAGTTTACTGCTCGATTCTTACGATTCTTGCTGATGACCGATTGTGTAGTCTAAAGACATGGTGACTTTTCGCCTGCGAATGGACGAGGGTAAACTATGATCTCATTCTTTTTCGATATGGAGACACCAGAGCCGAGTAATCAGCCGAAGCGCAGAGAATATGTATAAGAGATTACCTGCTTACGTTAGGAGAAGCCTCGTTAGGTGGGCTGTACTCCGGTGTTCGGCCACAACTCCTCCGGAAGCCACCTTGTCTACACGCGAGAGAAACGCGAGCTCCCGCCTACAGCCTCCAACTACTCGTGTTATATTACACGCTGCTGAGTGCACCATGCTGCAGGTCCAGCCAGTAGCCTCTATGGGTAGAGAAAGCTTTCTCGGTCAAGTTGGTCGATTGCTAGCGCCACAACGAACTGCAACGTGATATGTTCGCGCATCCCCATCGCAGCGAAACGAAGGACAGTGGTATGAAAGGTAAGTATTAGCGAGTGCATCTACTTCAGACATTATCTGCATCCCATTTACTTGCCAAATGTAAGGTGGTTTTATCGGATCAAAACAGGAATAGGACATGCATAAGTATGTAATTATTTTTGAATAATAACTATACTGTGTAAAATTCTCAGCACATTCTAACGTAAATTACTTACGTAATTAAAAATTACAGAACTTAATGGAAATATGTCTATTGAGAATAAAACACACTAGCGTTCCTGAGATGCCACCCACTGCAGGGTGGGAAGCTATATTGACACCAGCCACAGGCTGTCCGTAGTATTAATTTTTGCACATAATTTGTTTACTGATTCTGTATGTGTTGCCTGGACGAACGCGAGATTCCAAATGACCAGTAATGATGCGCTGGTTCAAATGGCTCTAAGCACTATGGGACTTAACATCTGAGGTCAACAGTCCCCTAGACTTACAACTACTTAAACCTAACTAGCCTAAGAACATCACACACATCCACGCCCGAGGCAGGATTCGAACCTGCGGCCGTAGCAGCAGTGCGGTTCCGGACTGAAGCGCCTAGAACCGCTCGGCCACAGCGGCCGGCTTGATGCGCTGGTATAGCCCGTATTTTTTGCTGGCCGTAACTGCAGTTAATTCAGAAATTTGTTATTTTGAGCAACTCGCTCTTTTCCTAACTAAAAGGAAATCTGTATGACGTAGCTGCTTTGGGCGTTGAAAATTTGTGAGCGGACCGGGATTGTAACCCGGATGCTCCGCTTCTCTAGACAGGGGTTCCCAGACACCGTCACTGTGTACCACCTGGCATTTTCAGAAATTTGGGCGTACCATGATAGCTAGTCCATTTTTTAACGAACCGTGAGGTAGGGAGGGAGGCGTTGTGCGGAACTTGGAGCGACCGATTGCCGCTGCCGCAGGGGTTGCAAGCTTTCTACCTCGATCACGAAGCCATTTAACTTAACGCCCAACGAGGAACAGCAACAACCAAAATTTTCACTGTGTACTGACTTCTGCACTGTCACTCATTAGCACACTGCGGAAGTTGGCCGGAGTTGCAAGGAGACACGAAAACTTTGTAACAACCACAGAGAAGACCCGATAAATATATCACCAACGTCAAAACATGATAAATCATTCCCGACCAAGGCAGCGACGACTAATACAGGGGTGGGTGGTGGGGAGGGTACAATCCCATCTTCCTACGTCCTGCGTACAGTTAAAAACAAACCACCTGCGGAAACTTCATTTTCTCTAATATCATACAGATGCTATTTTTAGAAGTCAGTTTTCTCACTACCATTTAACTTTACAGATAAAGTAACGTTACAGGATAATTTTTCTTACTGATGCAAGCGTTTTGTTCACTTACGTGAATAATCTGAAATTTCCTGACGTGCTACCGTCTTGGAACCCCTGCGCCAGAGCGGTTGCCTTAAGGGAAGCCGGAGGTGGTCAAATCCAAAAAATTACGATTTTTTTTTGCTACCGAAAATTAATTGGAACATTCCTCTTTAATGTAAACTTCGAATTTTTGTTCTACTCGCCCTAGAAGTGGAGTTATTACCATTTTCCCCCACGCCTGCAGAGGAGATGGGCGGCCGCTGAATGCATCTAACACCCCCTCGTGACTTCCTGGCGAAATGCTTGGGATTTTCTCGGCCTGTTACGCATACAGCGCCTTATGCTACGCATACAGCGAGTGTGAGAGGGTTGGCTACATTGTATTCTGTGACAAATGAAGCGCTAAGAGCGCGGAACATCGTCTCTTTGCTGTTTACCGTTTCGAATTAGTTCAGTGTTGCGCCTGTTGTTGGTAGTATTATACTTCTTGTGTAAAGCGTTGTTCTGGTTACGATGCCACGTTTTAGTAACCGTGTATATAAGAAGAGGAAAAGAAAATTAACACTAATACCAAGTTGCGATACTACAATTACTGAAACAGTGCGTTCTTCTGCTAAGCAACACATGGCCGGCCATAGCCCTGTGACATCTTCTAGCAAGAAGCTGACTGGTGGAAGTGACAGATTTCGTGAATACGTTAGTGACAGTGATAATATTAACGAAGTACTGAATATTGGATTATTATCTTCTGTGCTGAAAGAAAGTGTTCTGTGCAAAATGTGCTCAAGTGTAGGAGTGGGACTAGAGATAACAAAGCACTTTGGTTTAGCTTGTGAGATGAAGATAATCTGTGCATGTTGCAAGTATCAAGTGACTTTCTACAATTCACATGCCAGTCTCTTTGGTGAAAATGGACGATCTAGAGTGTTTGATGTGAATGTTCGACTTGTGTATGGTCTTCGATCCATTGGAAAAGGGTCTGCTGCTGGTAAACTGTTTTGTGTTGTTATGAGCTTGCCATCGCCTCCAAGCAAATTTGGGTACTACTGTGAACTGGTAGGATCCTCTGTTGATGTGGCTTTGAAAACCATGAAGGAAGCAGTGGAGGAATCTGTAGAAATGAACGGTGGTTCTAGGGATTTGGTAGTGGCATTAGATGGTTCCTGACAAAAGAGGGGTCATGAATCCCTGAATGGGGTTGTAACTGCTACTTGTGGTGATAGTGCAAAAGTGATAGATGTTGCAATATTATCAAAACATTGTAGGTGCAAAAATAAGATCAAAGGAGAGCACAGTGGAACCTGTGAGGCAAATTTTAGTGGATCAAGTGGAGCAATGGAAGTGGATGGAGTGAAACAAATTTTTGAACGTTCAGTTCCCAGATACAACGTTGGGTACAAATACTACCTTGGGGATGGTGACTCCAAAGGTTTCAAGACTATAGAGGAACTGAAACCATATGGAAATGAATTTGTAGTTGAAAAGTTGGAATGCATTGGGTATGCTATAAGGCAAAATACTAGTAATGTTAGTGACATGTGAAAAGCAGTGTGGGCATTGTTCCTTCATACTGCCTCTTCCAACGAATACCCTCAACACAGCCTGTGCCCAAAAGATACCTGGTGCAAATATAATGCAAAAAAGGACTACGATCACAAACATGGTTTGTCAGCAGCTGTGATAAATGCAATAACACCAATTTTTCATGACTTAGCACAGCCAGAATTATTACACAAATGTCTACGCGGAAAGACGCAGAATCCTAATGAGAGCGAAACAATTTGATTTGGAAAGTGATTCCTAAAAGGGTGTTTGTAAGCATAAAAACACTGCACTTTGGCATTTATGATGCAATAGCAACCTACAACCAAGGGAACAGTGTGAAGTGTGAAGTTCTGAAGGCATTAGGATTTACAGCTGGGGTGAACACTGTACGAGCACTAAGAAATATTGACAGAGAAAGGATAAGAGGAGCAGAAAGAAGAGAAAGGCATATGAAGTATGATGGAACAACAGGCCAGAAAAGAAGACAGAAGAGGAAGCTTTTGGAGGTTGAAGAAGACCCTGATAATCCATCCTATAGTGCAGGAATGTATTGAGAAACTTTGATAGCCATTTCCCGTAAATTAGAATTTTTCGAATATAAGGAACATTTTCTCAAAATCCACTCAAGCTAGAGATGAAATTTTTATACAGCACTCCTAGTGGTCAAACTTACATTGTAACACAGCCATTTGGCTGTATGTTCAGTAGTTTCATTTCAGTTTAATTATAAAGCAATTATTTGTAAAAAAATTTGGGTCATTAATAAAAAAAATAATTGGAAGGAAACTAGAAAAGATACTCCAAAATCCCCCTGTCATAATTGCAATACTAAACCACTCCATATGTAAAAAAAATTCAAATTTTTATATTTGGTAGTTTATTCATAAATGTTCCTCAAACTTAGTGATTTTAACATGTGCAGCATAGGCACCTCCGGCTCCCCTTAACCGCCTCGGCCATCCGGACACGCTTCCCTTCCGACTCAAATTCCCTAGTGCTGCTCACGACTACTGTTGAGACGCCGTCCACTTTCCCCGCTGCTCGCAACCTCACTGTATCCCCGGCAAGGAGACGAACAATGTGTGCATCTGCACTGAAACAGTTGCATGCCCATTGAGGCGTATCTATACAGTTACATGTGTGGTGTCTTATTTTGGACATACGCACATGTAATTCTGTGTGTCTTTCCGTCGTAAGGGAGCCCTTTGTGCCCAGTCTGAACAGTCGTTCGCGCATGAATACACCACACAGGAGCCAGAGAAGCGGGTCTGGCCGTCAGAACTTTCTCGGCACCTAATGCAAGTCAGCAACCTTCCCAAAACTGTGCAAACAAGCACAGTAGGTTCGCTGCGGAAAGTACTATCCTCTACGCAGTCGGCCGTTTTCTTCGATACTCGAGGAGTTGAGTAAAACCCACAGCAACAGCTCATCTTCATTCGGACTGGAGCTGTTCTCACGTTGAGACGCATTTCTGTGTCTGGTACAATCGGTCCCCACAACGAGCAAGTTTAAACTGAGTGGTAAGTGCACGATAAGGGCCGGTAACAGATTGCCAGGTAGTCGCAGAAAAAGTTATCGCTCTTGTTGTTAGCTCATTGCAATAATCACGTCATCGAGAACTGCGATGGCACCTCGTAATTGCAACCGAATCCGGCCACCGACTCCTCCTTGCCGCCGCAATGTGTCATCATTGCACAGCGTATCTCTCGCTCGCCCTCAATTAGGTACTTTTATTCTTCATTTCGTGTCCTCTGATTACTTATGCGTGTGTTTTTTCTTGATTGGCCGAGCGTTGTCTACAGCTACAATAAGAACTTTATTTTGACTCTTCGAGCTTTCCCGGCGGCTATGTTGTAAATAGTCTTCACGGGTGTACCGCCGGGTGACGTGAAAATCCCACAATATTTCTTCGGAGCAACTGTCAGACATCATCAGGTGGTTGAACCTCGCTGGTGGCTGGCTACGACTGACAAGATCCGCATGTCGACGCCACTGTATATAGAGCACGCCCGTGAAGATTGCGCAGGCGCGGGAACCATGTACGCGCAAAAATTTGCAGATAGATGGCGCCGGGAAACGCAGAGCGGCCGTTCTGCGCTTGCGCTGACGATGTGTTTACTAGCATGCTGCCAAAGTTATGACGGGTCTATTATCGAAAACTCTTTGCTTTCTCGCCGTGATTTAACAGCAGCAATTGCAGGGTTCCAGGCTGTACTCAATTGAAATCCCGCATCCCTGTTGACAAGGTTATCAGCTGTACGGATATGTATTGCTTCCTTAATGACGCAATACCAGAAAGAGGATGCTGGGGATAAAACTTCCGTCTTTTCATAAAGGGGACGAGGAAGCATTAAAATAAAATACAACCGGGCAGCTGCGAACAGAACTTGCGCTCTGAGGGTTCCGTAAACTTAATTACGTATAAAGATAATAATTTCGTGAGGCTCCGTGGCCTGGTGCATGCCCTTTACTGGACGCCACTTCGGCGACTTGTGTGCCGCTAACCTACCTCAGTTGACCAGCCAAGAGGGAAAGGGGACCTACACTTTAACGTGGAATCAGAGCCCTAGTTGTTTCTTGCCACTCCTGACATCGTTGAGACGTGAAGGCCAGCCAAAACCGAAGACTGGAAAAAAATCCGAGGTCGGAGCGATATGCGATCCCGCGACCCCTATGTTTCCAGAGATGCACTTTGCTGCTAGACTACCAGGCCCGCCACGTACATAAATAATTCATCTAGTTTCTGCAAGTATCAAAATATTGAACAGACTTAGAAACTTAAATTTTTCACAGCACCAAGGAACTGTAGCTTTAGTATGTGGCATAAACTTCACATCAATTGATACTTCTGCCAGTTTCTGAGAATAAGGACCGCCAAGAGTCAGTCAGACAGACAAACAAAGCGATCCTGGTACAAAATGGTTCAAATGGCTCTGAGCACTATGGGACTTAACATCTCAGGTCAGCAGTTCTGTAGAACTTAGAACTACTTAAACCTAACCAACCTAAGGACAGCACACTCATTCATGCCCGAGGCAGGATTCGAACCTCCGACCGTAGCGGTCACGCGGTTCCAGACTGAGGCGCCTAGAACCGCTCGGCCACCAACGGCCGGCAAAGCCATCCTGTAAGGATTCAATTTTTACCGATCGAGGCTGGCAGCGTAAAAAAGAATAACAAGAAGACAGTAATGATGATGAGCTTTATGAAAGAAAATCAGGGGAAATTAGGGCCTGAATGTGTGTAAGAGCGCAGATAGATGAAACCAACCTCTCCCGGTTACTAGCACGGTTGTATCTTGCTTTTGTCTACGAAATGAGGCCAGTTCCGTTGTGATTAATAAACCAATCCAACGAAAGTTTATTGAATAAACCGAGTTTGTTGTCTTCTTTCAACTTTTAAGTTCTTTCTGTCACAGCTTTTAATTAATTGTAAAATCGCGCTGATCTCTATAACCGAATAAAAATGCGAAGAAGCAGTGGCGAACATTAAAAAAAAAAAAAAAAAAAAAAATGGGATGGCAGCAGAGTGTTCGGGGGTGGCAAAGTTACGCCACTCATTAAGTTCCGACCGAAACGGACTGAGATGTTACAACTGTAGTTACACGTTGCTAGTTGCTACTTTTCGCCAACAGACTGAAAAAACAGCTGGTAGGAATAGAACAGATCCGTGCTATATGCACTGGCAGGAAGGCACAACTCGGCGCAACGTGTCCGAGGTAGGACGAGTTTGTGCAGCGGCGCGCGGCTCTTGTCTCCTCTGCGAGTACGGTCTGCCGTTAAAACGTCGCCGCCTGAATGCGAGGCGTGCGCACAGGCACGGGCGCTCAACTTCAGGATCCGCGACCGCGGAACAATGGCGGCGTGAGTGGCGGGCTGGCGGCTCCAGCGAGGAGGCGCCAAAGGCAGAGGGAGGGGGCACGGCGAGCAGCAGGCGCGGGGAGGTGGCGGCCAACCTGTTGCTCGCGGCCAGGGAGTAGTGTGCGGCGTGGCCTTGAGCCGCCGGCCGCCGCCACCAGATAGCAGCAGCTGCGCGACGCACCGCTCCGCAGATAACGGCGCCATCAAAACTCGACCGGAGACGACCATTCCCGTTCTCGGCACACGTGGGTGGGACGTTGTTTACGGCAAGGGAAGGAGGCATTCCTTACAGTTCTGCACAGTCGTTTACTCAATAGACGAGTATAGCAGCATTTGGCGACTGCATTCAGGACTTCGTAGACCAACTCAACATCGTGTTCTTAACTGAAGAACATAACCAAACGTAAGGCTATATATACACTAATAGATAAGGTCGGAAGCTCTACGTCAGATAAATGTAGAAAAATACAGAAAGATCCGCGGAGGATCGACGTTTAATGCAAGGAAAGGTACTCGACCATAAAGGTAAATAAATTGGTAATAATTGCTCGTTGTCAGGAGACCACATCCATTACTGTTCTATTACAGTACTGGCGACAAATGACAGGAAACAACAAGAAAATGCCTAGTGGCAACCATCCACTGCGGCCACGTAAAGCTGTAGGAAAAACTGATATCAGACTAACATAACTGAGGCAGAGGGAAGGGGCACGGCGAGCAGCATGAAAATAAGTGGCTTACAAAACGCTTGCAGCACCGATTGTTGTCTGTCAATTATCAGCTGGGTCTCTAACCGGGAGGGGCGGGAGAGAGGGGGGAAGGGGAGTGAGAGGGCGGGGGGAGGGAGGGAGGGGGAGAGAGAGAGAGAGAGAGAGAGGGGGGGGGGGCACAGAACAAGGGGAGGGAGGAAGAAGGTATTGGATGAAGAGTAGCCATTTCAAACTTTCCAAAGAAAGGAATAGGTCAAACGAGAGATATTGACTTGCCTCCACGTTCGCCAGGTATCACGCCCATGGATTTTTTTCCCAACGGGCTATCGTCAAAGATTCTGTTTATTCTTAAAAGCCTCAGACCATAGCTGCAGTAAAAGACTACATACACGACCCATTTCATGGTTTGGGCAGTGATACACTATCCTATGTAGTATGTAATAGTGTTCTAGAAAGATTTATTAATGAAGAGGAAAACAGTTTGAACATGAAAATAATAGTACTGGTTGTGTTTGTAATGAAACATATGTTCAATCTTTTGTTTAAATCAGTGTCCAATGACTTTTGTGCGACCCTGTAGACTTTGTCGCTGTTAATCCCTCAATTCCGCTACTGTGTGTGTGTGTGTGTGTGTGTGTGTGTGTGTGTGTGTGTGTGTGTGTGTGTGTCTCTCTCTCTCTCTCTCTCTCTCTCTCTCTCTCTCTCTCTCTCTCTCTCAAGAATGGCAACTCATAACCCTCACTTTTAACGTTCGGTATTGAGCTAAGCTAATTGACATGACGTGACGGACAGTGTGAATTGGCCTTTACTATCGAAATTCCGAAAACTTGTGTTCCAAGAAGGGCCATCCAACATATTACTTCCTCCCACATACGTCTCTCCAAATGACAACGACAGCAAAAATGGAAAAATTAGAGCCCACACGGGTAGGGGTGTGGGAGGGGGGGCTCCGGAATACAGACGTAGATGTATCGCAGCTTGATGACTCAACTAGAATCACCACTTGGTGGACTGAGTGGCAGCTCTTTGAGAAATACGAAATAATGCTCACAAACAAGAGAGACACACTGATATTACTGGATTACTTTGTTTATTCGGCGACGTGTCTCAAACTTCATACACCTCGTGGTAAAACTAAGAAGTCTTATAATATGGAGCAAAATCATGAAATCAGTAGTGGAGTCAGATTGAATGAGCGAGTTCCGAAAATTTGCTATTCACATTTTTAGGGAACCACATAGAAGACCTATTCCAGAGTATCATTGCAACATTTGAAGCTTTTGTACGGTACGCACGACAGCCCACACTGAAGGAATTCAACACAGGTATTTTTTCGCCTTCTCTCCATGGTACACGGAATAGGGCAAGACATGGCTACAGTTGGTGCAAAGAATCCACCTCCATGCACTGCACATTGGCTTGCAGAGTACAATGAACACATGTAATTCTGTGTCTGTCACTACGTGTTTCAAGGGTTAAATCATAAACCATGATGAAGTGGAAGGCAAATCTTGTAGTGTTTTCAGTGGCGAGTTTAGGCGATTTCTTGCATCAGCACGCGAAGCGTCCTAAATGTTACGCTGCGCCTTACAAGTGCCAGAAAAACAGTATGTAAGTTGCATTCGGACGTGAAAATGCATTACGCTTCTCCCCGTGCAGTAACTAACACACGGATGGTTTAATAGTCGAAACGTGTAGTTAAAGAAATAAACTTGTGAATGACAAAAAATAGTTTTCGTTTTGATTAGTAGTTGCAGTCCTTACAAGACAATCCATCTTGTTATTTGTTCAGTGAAAAAAAAAATTTAATGTCGTGTGGCTATGGCCTCCCGTCGGATAGACCATTCGTCTGGTGCAAGTCTTTTGAGTTGACGCCACTTTGGCAACTTGCGCGTCGATAGGGATGAGATGGTGATAACACAACACTTAGTCCCTTACGGGAGAAAATAGCCGACCCTGCCGAGAATCGAACCCGGGCCCCTTTGCACGGCATTCCGTCGTGCTGACCACTTTTTTCCTTTCTTTCTTTCTTTTTGTTCGATATAGTTCGTTGCGTTGGGTCTCGGCGGACGTCACAAGACATCCGTTCAAGTCGATCGTTGATTCCTTGACTCAGTTTTCTAATTATAGAGAGCACGAATCCCTCTGACAGAACACGCTGAGCTACCGTACCGGCACCACTCAGCTATCGGGGCGGACTATTTGTTCAGTGTGCATATGGTTGTAGACGGCGATAGAAACTGGACCCACTGCTTACTGACCGCTCGACATCACCATTATGGATGAACAACCAGCAGCAGTATCACTATTAGAATAAAATGCCAGAAATGCTATTCTCTCTGCATTTATCGATCTGTTTTAGATTCTGCCTTAGCTTTTCGACGTGTTTCAATAGAGTAACGAGAATGGCTACAATTTGGAGACTCCCAGAACATATTTTTCTTTGGTCTATCATTAAATTTATGAACCCTTCATCAGTCGGTAGAAAAGCCATGTTTTGTCGCCATATCTCGCATGTCTCACTGGCTATGGCTCTGAACACTATAGGTAGAGGTCTGCGCGGATGCGGATATCCGCCTTATTTGTTACTTGGCGGATAAAATGGCGACCGGCGCGGATATCCGCGGGTCATCTGCGGATAATGAGCAAGGCATTTGCCCAGTACGTATGTTGCAATGTTAGTTGAAAACTTCAAGTCTGATGACATTCTTGGAATCTTGCAGGGCCCGGGTAGAGCGGATGTGCGTTGGCCTCAGCCCCTGGCTACGACCGCCGTAGCTGTACCCAGGAGACCTGCGCCTAATCCGTGTCTTTTGTGTGGCCTGTGAAGTGCTCCCCCCATGAACCATGGACCTTGCCGTTGGTGCGGAGGCTTGCGTGCCTCAGCGATACAGATGGCCGTACCGTAGGTGCAACCACAACGGAGGGGTATCTGTTGAGAGGCCAGACAAACATGTGGTTCCTGAAGAGGGGCAGCAGCCTTTTCAATAGTTGCAAGGGCAACAGTCTGGATGATTGACTGATCTGGTCTTGTAACATTAACCAAAACGGCCTTGCTGTGCGGGTACTGCGAACGGCTGAAAGCAAGGGGAAACTACAGCCGTAATTTTTCCCGAGGACATGCAGCTCTACTATATGATTAAATGATGATGGCGTCCTCTTGGGTAAAATATTCCGGAGGTAAAATAGTCCCCCATTCGGATCTCCGGGCGGGGACTACTCAAGAGGATGTTGTTATCAGGAGAAAGAAAACCGGCGTTCTACGGATCGGAGCGTGGAATGTCAGATCACTTAATCGGGCAGGTAGGTTAGAAAATTTGAAAAGGGAAATGGATAGGTTAAAGTTAGATATAGTGGGAATTAGTGAAGTCCGGTGGCAGGAGGAACAAGACTTTTGGTCAGGTGATTACAGGGTTATAAATACAAAATCAAATAGGGGTAATGCAGGAGTAGGTTTAATAATGAATAAAAAAATAGGAGTGCGGGTTAACTACTACAAACAGCATAGTGAACGCATTATTGTGGCCAAGATAGACACAAAGCCCATGCCTACTACAGTAGTACAAGTTTATATGCCAAATAGCTCTGCAGATGATGAAGAAATAGATGAAATGTATGACGAGATAAAAGAAATTATTCAGGTAGTGAAGGGAGATGAAAATTTAATAGTCATGGGTGACTGGAATTCGTCAGTAGGAAAAGGGAGAGAAGGAAACATAGTAGGTGAATATGGATTGGGGGGAAGGAATGAAAGAGGAAGCCGCCTTGTAGAATTTTGCACAGAGCATAACTTAATCATAGCTAACACTTGGTTCAAGAATCATGAAAGGAGGCTGTATACATGGAAGAAGCCTGGAGATACTGACAGATTTCAGATAGATTATATAATGGTAAGACAGAGATTTAGGAACCAGGTTTTAAATTGTAAGACATTTCCTGGGGCAGATGTGGATTCTGACCACAATCTATTGGTTATGAACTGCAGATTGAAACTGAAGAAACTGCAAAAAGGTGGGAATTTAAGGAGATGGGACCTGGATAAACTGAAAGAACCAGAGGTTGTAGAGAGTTTCAGGAAGAGCATAAGGGAACAATTGACAGGAATAGGGGAAAGAAATACAGTAGAAGAAGAATGGGTAGCTCTGAGGGATGAAGTGGTGAAGGCAGCAGACGATCAAGTAGGTAAAAAGACGAGGGCTAATAGAAATCCTTGGGAAACAGAACAAATATTGAATTTAATTGATGAAAGGAGAAAATATAAAAATGCAGTAAATGAAGCAGGCAAAAAGGAATACAAACGTCTCAAAAATGAAATCGACAGGAAGTGCAAAATGGCTAAGCAGGGATGGCTAGAGGACAAATGTAAGGATGTAGAGGCTTGTCTCACTAGGGGTAAGATAGATACTGCCTACAGGAAAATTAAAGACACCTTTGGAGAGAAGAGAACCACTTGTATGAATATCAAGAGCTCAGATGGAAACCCAGTTCTAAACAAAGAAGAGAAGGCAGAAAGGTGGAAGGCGTATATAGAGGCTTTATACAAGGGTGATGTACTTGAGGACAATATTATGGAAGTGGAAGAGGATGTAGATGAAGACGAAATGGGAGATAAGATACTGCGTGAAGAGTTTGACAGAGCACTGAAAGACCTGAGTCGAAACAAGGCCCCGGGAGTAGACAACATTCCATTAGAACTACTGATGGCCTCGGGAGAGCCAGTCATGACAAAACTCTACCATCTGGTGAGCACGATGTATGAGACAGGCGAAATACCCTCAGACTTCAAGAAGAATATAATAATTCCAATCCCAAAGAAAGCAGGTGTTGACAGATGTGAAAATTACCGAACTATCAGCTTAATAAGTCACAGCTGCAAAATACTAACGCGAATTCTTTACAGACGAATGGAAAAACTGGTAGAAGCCGACCTCGGGGAAGATCAGTTTGGATTCCGTAGAAATGTTGGAACACATGAGGCAATACTGACCTTACGACTTATCTTGGAAGAAAGGTTAAGAAAAGGCAAACCTACGTTTCTAGCATTTGTAGACTTAGAGAAAGCTTTTGACAGTGTTGACTGGAATACTCTCTTTCAAATTCTGAAGGTGGCAGGGGTAAAATACAGGGAGCGAAAGGCTATTTACAATTTGTACAGAAAGCAGATGGCAGTTATAAGAGTCGAGGGGCATGAAAGGGAAGCAGTGGTTGGGAAAGGAGTGAGACAGGGTTGTAGCCTCTCCCCGATGTTGTTCAATCTGTATATTGAGCAAGCAGTAAAGGAAACAAAAGAAAAATTCGGAGTAGGTATTAAAATTCATGGAGAAGAAGTAAAAACTTTGAGGTTCGCTGATGATATTGTAATTCTGTCAGAGACAGCAAAGGACTTGGAAGAGCAGTTGAACGGAATGGACAGTGTCTTGAAAGGAGGATATAAGATGAACATCAACAAAAGCAAAACAAGGATAATGGAATGTAATCTAATTAAGTCGGGTGATGCTGAGGGAATTAGATTAGGAAATGAGACACTTAAAGTAGTAAAGGAGTTTTGCTATTTAGGGAGTAAAATAACAGATGATGGTCGAAGTAGAGAGGATATAAAATGTAGACTGGCAATGGCAAGGAAAGCGTTTCTCAAGAAGAGAATTTTGTTAACATCGAGTATAGATTTAGGTGTCAGGAAGTCGTTTCTGAAAGTATTTGTATGGAGTGTAGCCATGTATGGAAGTGAGACATGGACGATAACTAGTTTGGATAAGAAGAGAATAGAAGCTTTCGAAATGGGGTGCTACAGAAGAATGCTGAAGATAAGGTGGGTAGATCACGTAACTAATGAGGAGGTATTGAATAGGATTGGGGAGAAGAGAAGTTTGTGGCACAACTTGACCAAAAGAAGGGATCGGTTGGTAGGACATGTTTTGAGGCATCAAGGGATCACAAATTTAGCACTGGAGGGCAGCGTGGAGGGTAAAAATCGTAGAGGGAGACCAAGAGATGAATACACTAAGCAGATTCAGAAGGATGTAGGTTGCAGTAGGTACTGGGAGATGAAGAAGCTTGCACAGGATAGAGTAGCATGGAGAGCTGCATCAAACCAGTCTCAGGACTGAAGACCACAACAACAACAACAACGTGAAGTGCTCTCTGGGTGGCAAACCTGCCCACTGTCTACCATCAGATGGATAGAGCGTCTGCCATGTAAGCAGGAGATCCCGGTTTCGAGTCCCGGTCGGGGCACACATTTTCATCTGTCCCCGCTGGCGTATGTCAACGCCTGTAAGCAGCTAAGGGTGTTCACTTCATTGTAATTTCATTCTAACGAGCTGCATGGTCACCGATAGTATCTGTTCTTTCAGACATGTCCGAAAGAACAGATATCACCTTAGTATATATAAAAAGTAGTTAAGTTGTCGCAGAAACGCCACCCTAACAAAAACTATGTCATTACATACCATAATTCTATTACTATTAATTCTATTACTATTAATTACTCATTCAAAACTTAAATATATGCGGTTGCGGATTTGGACCGTGCGGATGCGGATTGCACTTTTCTTATCCGCGCAGACCTCTAACTATAGGACTTCACTTCTAAGGTCATCAGTCCCCTAGAACTTAGAAGTACTTAAACCTAACTAACCTAAGGACGGCACACACATCCATGGCCGAGGCAGGGTTGGAACCTGGCTATGGTTGCTGTACCTTTTATTTGTCACTACCGATCGCCAACCTTATTTATTTACCACGCGGATAGTTTCGAGCGAAGCCTCCATCAACAGGGTGTCCAGGTACGTATACGCCTGAATTATGGTTCCTTAATGACGGTGTTATTAGCTGTTTGTTTACTTGCAATATATGGCTGAAAATGATACGGACAAAGTTGCATTTTACAAGCCACCACATAAACACGTAGGTTACCACATACTAAGAGTTTATTTCTAACAGTTGTAGGCTTAACGTGAAATCCACCACGGATCTTACTCCGATGAAACTTTGGCCTACCGAGGCAGTCACTTGCTAGTCACCTGCTAGCGTAGTACAGGCACATTGGCATCTTGATATCGCACACCAGTGTCCATAAAGAACAACATCCCCAGAACTCAGAAGATTAGCTGTCCTGAAGTAGCCGCTGCGAAGACGGCCTAGCACTCAAAAGGTTACTTAATTCACCGAGCGCCCTCTATCGCTTCTATACTCATAGTTTATCCAAACCTGTCTACAACTATTAAAAAGCATTTGGTAACGGCTGGTAGGAAAAGTGGTTGAAACGGCACTAACTGTACGAGGTGAATGGAGAACGGCGGTAGGAGGAAAAACATGAGAAAGCAGCGGAAGAATTGTACGTTGACATCTGAAATACGCTGGTCACCCATGAGTATATCGCAGGTGGAATACAGTCGGTAGGTATCAGTGGCTGCAAGACACGGAAGGGCAGACGTATCTCCTGCATGGGAAAAAGTTTCACTGTTGATGGTTAGTAGCACCTTTCCTTCTTGGAGCACGAGTTTAATGTGCATGACTCATGAATGCGCGTAGTCAACGTTGGTGTTTGTTTATCGTGGAGTCAACGCTGAGAGAGAAGGAAGAAAGTGAATCCCTGTGTTGAGACACAGAGCTATGGGGTGTTAAAATTCTGGTCCAACAATAGAACAGATGAGTCGCTGCCGAGTTTGGAAGGAATGAAGAAAGCTGAAGATTGAGTCTACGTGTCATGTGCGCTAGTAGAGAGCATTCAACAATACGGCGTCCGCATAAAAGAGTTTGCGAGCTCTAGTCCGGCACACGGTTTTGTCGCAAATAATAAGGTAGAACACTGGCGTCTCGTAAAATCTGTCTGTACGGCATTTTCACAGCTGGTACTTGTGACTAAGTACGATGATTGGAACTTAAAATAGTGGCAACTATTTATTCACAACCGATACAAAAGAGTTACATGTTTGCACCTGTTATTGTCCTTCACAGTAGTCACCAGCGTTGTGTAGAACCCTTTGCCAGTGATGTGGAAGGCGTAGTATACCGTTACCTGAGACTGTTGTGTTGATGGTGCGAATCGAGCGGTCTGAAGTTATGGTGATTCTCGTGCACGACTGTGATGGTGTTATCCTAACGCATTACGTTCCTCCACGGCAGACCGTCAATGCACAATATTACTGTTCGTTTTTGGAGCATCACCTGCAAAAGCTTTGCGAAAGAAGCGGCGACACTTTCTGCGCAACCCACCCACCATTTTGCACGACAATGCGCAGCCGCATACAGCGCAAGCTGTGGCTGCTCTGTTCTGTCTACGGGACTGTGAAGTACTGTACCATCCACCATACTCCCCGGACTTAGTCCTTGTGACTTAAATTTGATTCCGAAGATAATGAAATGAAACGTCGTGTGACGAGGGCCTCCCGTCGGGTAGACCACTCGCCTGGTGCAAGTCTTCCGATTTGAGGGCACTTCGGCGACTTGCGCGTCGATGGGGGATGAAATAATGATTAGGACAACACAACAACACAACACCCAGTCCCTGAGCGGAGAAAATCTCCGACCCAGCCGGGAATGGAACCAGGGCCCTTTGGATTGACAGCCTGTCGGGCTGACCACTCGGCTACCGGGGGCGGACTGATGAAGGAACCACTTCGTGGCATTCGCTTCAGAACTGTTCCAGAGATTCGACAGGAAGTAGACCGCTCCATTCGCACCATCAGCAGAACGGGGTCTGCTAACGGTATACTACGCCTTCCACATCTCTGGCAAAGGATTCTACACAACGCTGGTGACTACTCTGAAGGACAGTAACAGGTGCAAATATAAAACTCTTTTGTATCGGTTGTGAATAAATAGTTGCCACTATGTAAGTTCAAAAATGGTTCAAATGGCTCTGAGCACTATGGGACTTAACTACTGTGGTCATCAGTCCCCTAGAACTTAGAACTGCTTAAACCTAACTAACGTAAGTACATCACACACATCCATGCCCGAGGCAGGATTCGAACCTGCGACCGTAGCGGTCACGCGGTTCCAGACTGTAGCGCCTATAACCGCACGGTCACTCCGGCCGGCACTATTGAAGTTCCAACCCTCGTAGCAGTTACGCTTTTTGAGGAAGTTGTATTAGACAAAGTGCTCAACAGATTTTCAGAAACTTGGGCATTCCTTTCTCTTGCACTTTTCGTAACCCTTGTTTCCATAGTGTTGACATTAACGGTATGGACAAGTTAAACAGCAGCACTTTGCTGAAGAAAGAAGGTCACAGCCTCCAAACGTAAATTACAATATAGACGCAAAAGTCGCGTTCTAGGAGGGCGTATCACGAAATCTGAAACCAAATTACGGCTTTAAGTGCCAACACAACATATCCATTCCCAGCTGAGGATCTTTTATCTGCTGGTAGCTCCGCGGTACGGCGCTGCTGTCAGTTACTGAAGGTGGCGGTCGTGCTTCAACACGTCCACGACGTACGTGCAACGAAGTGCGACTCGTTTTCTGTGGAGCAAGGGCGAACGCCCATCGAAAACCGCAGGGAAATGCAGCAAGCGTATGGGGGAAAAGTGTCTCGTTTCGGAGAAGTAGTGGTGGTGGTGGTGGTGGTGGTGGTGGTGGGAGGAGGAGGTGGTGGTGGCGTTGTTCTGAGTTCAAGGAAGGCATTGAAAGGCTTGCGTGGCAGTGAGCGTTCGGGGAGACGGCGTTCGTCGCTGACTGACGACAACGCTTCCCAGGTAGATCCAGTGATGAAAGCGAATTGCGGCGTGTACCTCAAGGGCATTTCCAGGGAGCTTGGAATATCGCACGGGAGTGTTTACAACATCATTCACGGGTCCTAAGGTGCCGGAAGGTTTCATGTCGGTGCGTGCCTTGCCTGAGCAGTTGGATGACACGAGGAAAGATAAGCAGATGACTGCTTAACTGAATCATCTGCAACGATATGTTAAGTGGGTGACAGTTCCTTGGACTGCGTTGTTACTGGCGATGAAACGTGGGCACTGCGTTTTACGCCGGAGTCATAGCATCAGAGCATGGTGTGAAACCATCCGGGTTCGCCTGTGACAAAAAATTTAGCTCGGAGGCATCTATCGGAAAAGTGATGGTAACTGTTTTCTGGGATCGCCATGAACCGCTCCTGCTGAATTTCATGGCATTAGGTGCAACCGTCAATACCGACAGTAGTTGTTATCCCCCACAACACTGAGTCCACATATGGGGATCAGAACAGCCAACAAGCTCCAGTCATTTCACCGGGAGAGACTGCACCACCTCCACACAATCCAGACCTCGTCCCTTAGTGATTTCCACGTTTTCAGTGCGCTGAAGAAGTTACTGCCAGGACAGCGTTCCACGTGCAACGATGTAGCCAGGACAGCAGTAAGTCAGTCAGTCGGACGAATTCCATCACAGGGCCATCTCAAATTTATTGCTGCGACGGGAAAAATGTCTGAACCAGTTTGGTGGCTAAGTGGAAAAATAGTGTAAGGTACGTAGAACAGAGCATACATTTGTAAGTGGCTGTATGTACCTTATATCGGCTAATAAAGAATAGAGGCAAATGCTTTCTGAGTCGCCCTGGTAACACAAGAGAAACTGAATCCAGAAGAGACACGAAAGCGTTAGAAAGGAGCAGCCAGAGTTTTATTGCTCAGGACTCGCTTATTTGGATCGATATAGGTCGCCTGTCGGTTTAATTACACTCTTAGGTTGCGGCCGCTCACTGGTGCTACAAACCTTCAGGCCGTCCACCCCCTCCAGTATCGTACACACATCACTAGTCAGTTTGCCGTCCCCATCAGAAACGGCTCTACCGTGCCACCGGTAGAGAGAGAGAGAGAGAGAGAGAGAGAGAGAGAGAGAGAGAGAGAGAGAGATGGCGGGGTGGAGAGGCGCAGGGGCCAATGAGCAGAAGACGCTATTGATTGCCGGAGTGCTTGGCACCGCTGGACGCCTCCCTCCCACCCTGTCCCGTCGCAATCCCATCCCTTCCGGTCGTGCCATCGCCGCCTTCCGCTCGCGATTTGCCCCCACCTCATCGGCAATGTACCTTAGTGCACAGGGAGTCGGAAATACAGAAAAACGGAAAAGTTTGAAACATCACTATACAGAGTAAATTACACCCTATTGTTGTGGTCTTCAGTCCGAAGAAAGGTTTCATGTAGCTTTCCACGTTAATACAATGAAGAGCCAAAGAAACCGGCACATCTGCCTAATATGGTGTAGGGCCCCCGCGAGCAAGCAGAACTGCCGCAGCACGTCGTGGCATGGACTCGACTAATGTCTGAAGAGTGCTAGAGGGAACTGACACTATGAATCCTGCAGGGCTCTTCACAAATGTTCATAATGTTCATGTCCTGAGAGTCTGGTACCCAGCGTAAGTGTTTAAACTCAGAGGAGTGTTCCTGGAGCCACTCTGTAGCAATTCTGGGCGTGTGGCGTGACGCATTGTCCTGCTGGAACTACCCAAGACATTCCTGGCCAAGAGAAGTGTACTAGTATCAAACATACGCCTTAATTTGAGGAAGAAATTTCTGAGAATAAATGCGTGGAGCACAGCTCTGTATGGTAGTTGAAACACTTGACTGTGGGAGAAACCGGAATGGACGAGAATAGAAAGATTTGATATTTGGTGTTACAGAAGAAAATCGAAAATTTGGTGGACACACAAGAATTGGCGAGAAAAGAAAGTATGGAAAACACAGACAACAAGAAGGGTCAGGATGATAAGACATCACGGAATAACTTCCCTGGTACTAGAGAGAGCTGTAGTGGGTAAAAACTGTAGAGGAAGACGGAGACTGGATACTTCTAGTAAATAGTTGAGGACGTAGGTTGCAAGTGCTACTCTGACATGAAGAGGTTGGCACACGAGGAATTCTTGCCTATTTTGTCTTCTACTGCTGCGTCTCAGTACAACAAAAACAGGATTCTGCCGAAAAACTGTAATTCTGTCGCTTGAAAAACGGAAATAAACTGTCAGTAAAGTGTTCCAAAATGTTTCATTTTCACCTGGTCGAATACAGGAAACGACAAACCTTCGCATTAATATTGATTTCGGAGAAACTGGGTTAACTAGTGTACTACGAATAAATCGGTAAACAAGTCGTTCAGTTGTTACCAACAACAATGCCAGATTTCAGCTACAAATGAAAAAAAAACCTACACTGCTGGTCATTAAAATTGCTACACCACGAAGATGACGTGCTACAGACGCGAAATTTAACCGACAGGAAGAAGATTCTGTGATATGCAAATGATTAGCTTTTCAGACTATTCACACAACGTTGGCGCCATGGAGACACCTACAACGTGCTGACATGAGTAAAGTTCCCTACCGATTTCTCATACACAAACAGCAGTTGACCGACGTTGGCTGGTGAAACGTTGTTGTGATGCCTCGTGTAAGGAGGAGAAATGCGTACCATCACGATTCCGACTTTGATAAAGGTCGCATTGTAGCCTATCCCGATTGCGGTTTATCGTATCGCGACACTGCTGCTCGCGTTGGTCGAGATCCAATGACTGTTAGCAGAATATGAAATCGATGGGTTCAGGAAAGTAATACGGAACGCCATGCCGGATCCCAACGGCCTCGTATCACTAGCAGTCGAGGTGACAGGCATCTTATCCGCATGGCTGTAACGGATCGTGCAGCCACGTTTCGATCCCTGAGTCAACAGTTGAGGACGTTCGCAAGAGAACAACCATCTGCACGAACAGCACATCTCACGACGTTTGCAGCAGCATGGACTATCAGCTCGGAGACCATGGCTGCGGTTACCCTTGATGCTGCATCACAGACCGGAGCGCCTGCGATGGTGTACGCAACGACGAACTTGGGTGCACTAATGGAAAAACGTGATTTTTTCGGATGAATCCAGGTTCTGTGTACAGCATCATGATGGTCGCATCCGTGTTTGGCGACATCGCGGTAAACGCAGATTGGAAGCGTGTATTCGTCATCACTATACTGGCGTATCACCCGGCGTGATGGCATGGGGTGCCACTGGTTACACGTCTCGGTCACATCTTGTTCGCATCGACGGTACTTTGAACAGTGGACGTTACATTTCAAATGTGTTACGACCCATGTCTCTACCCTTCATTCGATCATGGGGAAACCCAACATTTCAGCAGGATAATGCACGACCGTATGTTGCAGGTCCTGTACGGGCCTTTATGGATACAGAAAATGTTCGACTGCTGCCCTGGCCAGCACATTCTCCAGATCTCTCACCAACTGAAAACTTCTGGTCAATGGTGGCCGAGCAACGGGCTCGTCACAATACACCAGTCACTACTCTTGATGAACTGTGGTATAGTGTTGAAGCTGCATGGGCAACTGTACCTGTACACACCATCCAAGCTGTGTTTGACTCAATGCCCAGGCGTATCAAGGCCGTTATTACGACCAGAGGCGGTTCTTCTGGGTACTGATTTCTCAGGATCTATGCACCCAAATTGCGTGAAAATGTAATCACATGTCAATTCTAGTATAATGAATTTGTCCAATGAAACCCGTTTATCATCTGCATTTCCTCTTGGTGTAGCAATTTTAATGGCCAGTAGTGTATAAATGTCGGCTCTACCGAGCATAGCACGTAACGACAAAGATTATGCTTTTTGCCCTCTCCCCCCTTTAAAAAGAAATGTTTAAAAGAAAGTATTGTGTCAGTGTTCATTATTTTATTTTGTACGAAGCTACGCTTGGTTTCGTCCACCTTCGTCCCAGAAAACGGATATGGGTTGCCCCGGCCTGATCAGAACAAAGTGGTGTGACTATAGCGTGGTGAAGCACGTCGGCGGGCCGCCTGGCCAAGGTGATGAGGGGAAAGAAGGGGAGGGGAGCAGACGGCTGTGTGACGGACAGGAGAGCAGGGGCCGTGGAGTGGCCCTCCTCGTGCTGGCGGAGCCCGCTAATAGCCGCGGGGAGAGGAGCGCCCCACAGCCAACACACTGCCTGGCCTCGACTCGACTCGACTCGCCTGGGCCGCTATCGGCAGGAAATCCGCCGCTAACCTCACCACACGCCAACACTTGCCTGCAGGCTCCAGCCGCCGCGCGCGCTCTCCGGTCTGCACTACTCGTGCCACCTGAGCTAAGCAACGGGGCCACTCAACAGGTGCTATTAATATTGATGGATAACATCGCACACAGTTTTTACGTTATTTGGTTTCATCACTCTGATACAGAGCAAGCGACGTGTCGGGAGAGTAACCGTCCAGCAACATTGATCTCATTAGAAACGATGAGGTTACAATTAATAAAACGTTGCGAGCTATTATTCCGTGATCGAACGGAAGTCACATGTAAAGCCAACGTTTCATTCCCATCTGCGTAGGATATTTCCGAGAGGGATCGC
The DNA here is from genome assembly GCF_021461395.2 of Schistocerca americana. Taxonomy (NCBI): domain Eukaryota; kingdom Metazoa; phylum Arthropoda; class Insecta; order Orthoptera; family Acrididae; genus Schistocerca; species Schistocerca americana. Next base: position 927,699,168 of record NC_060119.1, on the reverse strand, counting down.
AGCTTCTTTGAGCGTCCCCCGGCTCGCTATTGACTTCAGCAAAATTTCGTTTTACGCGCCGTCACGCGCTGCGGCGTGACGTCATATGCTTTGAACCCGAGGCCTACGAGAAAGACAGGCCGCGGCGCGTACGTCACGAAGGTAGTCCTGCGCTCGCTCAAATCAGCAGACAAACTACGTCTCTACTCCTGTTAACTCGTAACTAGGCGTGTCCGTACAGACGAAAACTGTATCTCCTACTGGGATCCGCTATTATGGAATTTTACTGTTATTCCTATAATGATGGGAAGTCCATGGGCCTACTTATAATTTGTTACGTCTGTACTGGCGTACAATAACAAAGTCATGCTAAAATGATTATCAGTTGGATAAGGCACCACTTCCAGCATGTAATGAGTACTGTTAAGCGGAAGAGACTATATGCTATAAACAAGCCGTTATGCCATTTATATCGAGTATTGATCTTAAATTTTGCTGTAGTGCTGTTAATCAGTAAGACTTCCTAATAGCATATTCCAGTGGCAGATGCAATTCTCGTTAGTACGTATACACCCAGCTGCGAGTTAACAGGTTCAGAAACGCATTTTGTCTGCTAAGCTGAGCGAGCGAGTTCAGGACTACCTTCGTGACGTACGCGCCGCGGCCTGTCTTTCTCGTAGCCCTCATTTTGAACACCCGAGTGCAATTGGCCGCAATCGGTTACCGCCTTCCGCTCTTGCTGTCATCCCATGGTGAAAGACTAATATGTACCTTCTCCAGCTCCGGGATGCAGATGTGATTCAGATTCAAGCCTTCCTCCTTCCTATTGAAATTCGTGTGGTGTTTAACTATCTCCATGGCCTCTCTGTACAGCCTTTCATGATGTCCGCTTGCAGCTGCCACTACATGAGTCCTATCTAAATGGACATGTTTTCCTGGCAGCAGACGATACTCCGCAACAGATGATCCGTGAGTCGCCCCCCTTCCATAATTGTCCCTGTGCTCTTCTAGTCGTTTTTGACCGTTGTTTTTGTAATATCCACGTAGACATCACCGCAACTGCACGGATTCCTATAAATTCCTGCTTTTTTCAGCGGTTTGCGGGCATCCTTCGCCAGTCTTAGGGTATCCAGTATCTTCATGGTAGCTTTGTAGATCACCGCGATACTCCGTTTTCTTTTTTCTTTTCCCCCCTCTCTATGCGGTCAGTAACGTCATTAATGAAAGATAACAAAACTTGCGATTTCACAAAAATGCTACTAAGTGTGACAAGCAAGCAAAGGGTGGGAGGAGAGCATCAAAGAGTGGGAGTTCTTGCGAGGAGTTAAAAATCAAGCATAATGGAGTAGCGTTTTCCAGAATATTTTTCTAAGTTGTAGTATCTGAAAGATAGCGGCATTTTCGTTTACACTCGTAATAGTATTCTTTGTAGTATCTACAAGAATTGTGTCCAGCTTTGGAAGCCTAAGCACACAGCACTTTCAGTGTTAAATAATCTCCAGTGTTGTAACACTAAATGCACTTCTAACAATTCTGCATCGTCATATTATTTTTCAAACTATGACTACATCAACAGCAATAGCCATGTATCAGTCTTCACACGATATGGTTTTTCTATTTTTTTTCCGAATCTACATCTACAAGGGTACAGTTAATACATAAATGCTGGCAGAGGGTTCATCGAACCACTTTAGCACTATTCCACAGCGCGCGAAAAAAAGGAAAATTCCAGTATTTCCTCGTGAGCCCTGATTCATTACGACGATAATTTTTCCCTGTGTATGTGGGAGGAGAAAGTTGGAGACAATTTTAGCGAAATGATCCTGCTGCCACGAAAAACTCCTTTGTTTTAATGATTGCCACCCCCACCATCTATCATATTTGTGACACTTTTCCCCTATTTCTGAACAGTAGTACATAAAGAGCTGCCATTCTTTGAACTTTTTCGAAGTCCTTTGTCAATCTCATCTAGTAAGGATCGCATACAGCCTAGTAATACTCTAGAAGAGGACGGACAAAAATAGTATATGTAGTTTCTTTTGTTGATTTGTTATATCCTCTGTAGGAGTCTTTGATTGATTTGTCGCATCTACTGTAAGTATTCTGCCAAGAAAATGCAGTCTTTGGTTCGCCTTCCGCGCAACATTACCTACCTGATCCTTCCAATTTCAGTACATCGCAATGTTATCCCTTATAGAAATGTGCTGTCATTATTAAACCCAGAGTCATTGAATAGAGTTATCTTGTGCCACAGAGCTTTTTTTCACTCTGAGTGCAAGTCAACTGAAACAGGTAATAAAATGAGGTGACAAAAGTCATGGGATAAGTCCTAATGTCGTGTCGACCTCCTTTTGCCCAACGTTCTGCAACAACTGGACGTGGCATGGACTCAAAAAGTCCTGCAAGTCCTTCATGCTGCCTTTATAGCCATCTACATTTGCGAAAGTATTGATGGTGCAGGATTTTGAACACGAACTGACCTCTCTATTATGTTCCACAAATGTTTGATGGGATTCATGTCGGACGATCTAGATGGCCAAATCATGCACTAGAATTGTCCACAATGTTTCTTCAAACTAATTACAAACATTGACAGGCGACTCCATGGAGTGCTGTGTGCACAACGACCATATACATTAAATTAAAAGGAAGGTCAGCGTTGGCCTTAATATTGATGTTTTATTGATAGCAGAATCGATTTTCGATCACATAGTGATGATCTTCAGTGCTGTGGTGTACAAATTAAACTCAGATACTGGTATCAAGTTATCAAAAACTTCTCAGTTTTGGTTATTGATAACTGGATACCAGTGTCTGTTTAATTTGTACACCACAGCACTGAAGATTATCACTATGTGATCGCAAATCGATTCTGCTAGCAATAAAACATCAATATTACTGCCAACGATGCCCTTCCTTTTAAGTTATTTACAAACAGCTGTGGCCCGGTGATATGGCGCACTGACAGCCATAAAAATTCCATTGTTGTTTGGAAAGTTAATGAATGGCAACAAATGTTACCCAAATGTTAACCATTTTCAGTTCTTTCCCAGTAAACTCAGTCCTCACCATTATGGAGCCACCACCAGCTTCCACAGTGCCCTGTTGACAACTTGGGTCCATGGCTTCGTGGGGTCTGCACCACACTTCAGTCCTACCATTAGTTCTGAGGACTCATCTGACCAGGGCACGCTTTTCAGTCGTCTAGGATCCAGCCGATATGCTGTGGTCACGAGCCCAGGAGATGGTTGGTGTTAGTAAAGACACTTACATCGGTCGTCTGGTGCCGTAGCCCATTAACGCCAGAATTCACCGCACTGCCCTAACGGACATGTTCATCGAAAGTTCCACATTGGTTTCTGCGGTTATTTCACGCAGAGTTGCTTCTCTCGGATTACACAAGAGCCGCTTCACTCGGTCGTTAAGTGACAGCCGTCGGCCACTGCGCTATCCGTGGTGAGAGCTAATGCCTGGAATTTGATACTCTCGCCACACTCCTGATACTCTCGATCTCGGAATATTGCATTTCTTAACGATTTCCAAAACGTAATGTCCCATGCGTCTGCATCCAACTACCATTCCGCGTTCAAAGTCTGGCAGTTCCCAACGTACGGACATAATTACGTCTGAATCCATTTCACACGAATCACCTGAGTGCAAATGACAGCTTCCGCAATTCACGGCTTTTTTTTTCACCTTGTGCACGCGAAACTACCGCCATCTGTAAATGCGTATATCGCTAGCCCATGGGTTTCGTCACCTCAGAGTAAACTTTGCAGAGGAGAATGTGCGTCCTGGTTAGACGGTGCGTTTAGGGGCGGTATGGAGCGCCAGCAGGCCGACAGTGGCCACGAGCGGCCGCACTAATTGACGCATCAGCATTCAGGGGCCCCGGGCGGCAGAATGACTCTCACACGGCTGACGCCCGCGCCCGACGCCGCGACGCGAATGCTGAGCGGGGCTTCCCAGGGCGACGCGTGACGCTGCCTCTCCAACAGCATATTACTCCGCCACTCCCCACCCCCTAGCTCGCAGCACACAACGGCGACATCGCTTCTCCGCCACTCACCACCAATCCCCAGCACGTCTTGGGGGCAGGCGAATTTCTCCAGGGTTCGGTTCCGGGCGTCAGTTTTTTGTGTGTAATTCTCCTCAATACCACTCCATCTGTAGTAACATACCGCAAAGTTATGTACGAAATAATATGACTAGCGTTGAGAAATATGAATAAAAAAAAATGACCTGAATTCGATGTAGCGATACACTGATTACGGAACTTTAAGACCACCGCCATCTCGTGCTCAGCGTCGCAACGCACCGGTACGTCACTACTTTCTCATCGTGTTGTCCTAATGGAGTAATGAAAGTGTACAAAGTTCGAAGTACACTACTGGCAATTAAAATTTCTACACCAAGAAGAAATGCAGATGATAAACGAGTATTCATTGGACAAATATATTATACTAGAACTGACATGTAATTACAGTTTCACGCACTTTGGGTGCAAAGATCCTGAGAAATCAGTACCCGGAACAAACACCTCTGGCCGTAACAACGGCCTTTATACGCCTGGGCATTGAGTCAAACAGAGCTTGGATGCCGTGTACATGTACAGCTGCCCATGCAGCTTTAACACGATACCACAGTTCATCAAGAGTAGTGACTGGCGTATTGTGACGAGTCAGTTGCTCGGCCACAATTGACCCGACGTTTTCAATTGGTGAGAGATCTGGAGAAAGTGCTGGCCAGGGCAGCAGTCGAACATTTTCTGTATCCAGAAAGGCCCGTACAGGACCTGCAACATACGGTCGTGCATTATCCTACTGAAATGTAGGGTTTCGCAGGCATCGAATGAAGGGTAGAGCCGCGGGTCGTAACACATCTGAAATGTAACGTCCACTGTTCAAAGTGCCGTCGATGCGAACAAGAGGTGACCGAGACGTGTAACCAATGGCACCCCATACCATCACGCCGGGTCATACGCCAGTATGGCAATGATGAATACACGCTTCCAATGTGCATTCACCGCGATGTCGCCAAAGACGGGTGCGACCATCATGATGCTGTAAACACAACCTGGATTCATCCGAAAAAATGACTTTTTCCCATTCGTGCACCCAGTTTTGTCGTTGAGTACACCATCGCAGGCGCTCCTGTCTGTGATGCAGCATCAACGGTAACTGCAGCCATGGTCTCCGAGCTGATAGTCTATGCTGTTGCAAACGTCGTCGAACTGTTAGTGCAGATGGTTGTTGTCTTACAAACGGCCCCATCTGTTGACTCAGGGATCGAGACGTGGCTGCACGATCCGTTACAGCCATGCGGATAAGATGCCTGTCATCTCGACTGCTAGTGATACGAGGCCGTTGGGATCCAGCACGGAGTTCCGTATTACCCTCGTGAACCCATCGATTCCATATTCTGGTAACAGTCATTGGATCTCGACCAACGCGAGCATCAATGTCGCGATACGATAAACTGCAATCGCGATAGGCTACAATCCGACCTTTATCAAAGTCGGAAACATGATGTTACGCATTTCTCCTCCTTACACGAGGCATCGCAACAACGTTTCACCAGGCAACGCCGGTGAACTGCTGTTTGTGTATGAGAAATCGGTTGGAAGCTTTCCTCATGTCAGCACGTTGTAGGTGTCGCCACCGGCGCCAGCCTTGTGTGAATGCTCTGAAAAGCTAATCATTTGCGTATCACAGCATCTTCTTCCTGTCGGTTAAATTTCGCGTCTGTAGCACGTCATCTTCGTCGTGTAGCAATTGTGATGGCCAGTAGTGTAAATCCGTGATCCGAACGTCGTGGGCTCCACTTGTGAGTATGAGAAATACCTTTGCCGCAGGACAGCGGCTAGCAAGTAAACACATACGCCGACGGTGTGTGATCGGGAAAACCCGTATGACAGGCCGAGGGCAAGAAACATGGAAGAAAGGGGGGGTGGAGGTAAGAAACATGGAAGAAAGGGGGGGGGGGGGGGGGGAGGTCGCCATGGCTAAACAGAGTAAAAAGTATGAATACTAAATAAGACTAAGTCCAATAAAAAGAGAACCCGTCTAATTCCAGAGAAGCTAGTAACTTAAGGCAACTGACACGAGTGCGTAGGTAAGAACGCGCCCTCGATCGGACAGTTGTGCGTAAGCTATTTAATATTAAATTTTTTGTCACTACAATGAGCTATGAAAGCTAATAACTCGACAAGCCTTAAACGATTTTCATAAACGAAGTGCCTACAGGTACGTCTCATTAACCACTATAAGGAAATCATAGTAGATTTGTTTTAATTAACATTTTAAATTACGAGCCAGATGTGCATTCCAGGCGCAAAACCACCAATTTTCACCCTAAATAATACATTAAACATTGAAAGTAGTTGTAGCGTTAACTAACAAAGACAGATAGGAGCGTATGGATGTACCTAGTTTTATATGTTTATATTTATTAGCAACAAAACAGCGTAAAGTACTGTTTATACCATCACAAAACCGTTATTTCTGAACAAATTATTTAACTTTGAGAAAAACAAAGAACAGCTGAGGAATTTTACATACAAACTGGTGTATGATACATGTGTACAACATTCAATTCACAGTTTTTAAGTATGTTGCGGAAGTCTGACGTGCGTACAGTTGACTCACGTCAAAGTGGGGGCTTGAAGAGGTAGGACGCATCTCGTGCGGGGCATTCGGCAGTCTGTTCAGATTCGTGGTGCTGTCGGCTGTCTACAAGAGGCAGTTGGTGTGAGCGGCAGTAGGTCGCATTTCGAGTCTGTCGAAATTTTTATAAGTGTTGGTCGCGGACTTGCAATAAGCGCGTTCGTCGCTAGTAAATAATCTGAAATATTTTTAATTTGTAAACACTGAATTAGGTGAACTAGTCTGCGCACGGAAATAGGTAGTATGCAATTATGGAACTTTAAACTTGAGCTAAACAAATTTTTCCGAGACGTTTTCGAAAGTTTATACGACACACAAAGTGAGACACTGCTCCGGTCTGGTTTTAAACTCTCGCCGAGACATTCATTCATTCATTCATTATTTCAGTCGCAAACAGTTATCAAGTTGTGTTATATGTATATGACCCCCACAACCTGCCACGTGTTCAAGCCCTCACTCTGACGTGAGTGAAGTGCACAAACGTCAGACTTCCGCACCATACTTAAAAAACTATTAACTGAATGTTGTACACATGTATCCTACATCAACTTGTACGTAAATTGCCTCGGCTCCCCACTGCTGTTTGTTTTTTCTCAAAGTTTAACAGTTTGTTCAGAAATAACGATTTTGTGAAAGTAGACACTACGATGTTATATGTTAAAAAGTGAATAAAAAGGGTTTTGTTAAACCTTAAAAGCAGTGAGCATTATTTTTTACCAATAATTCTTTCCTGCATATATTTTTAACTTTGTGGCCAGGTTTTAGTGTTAATGCGACAAATGCATTGGTTGGTCCCTAGACTTAAACTTAGCCAGCAGCTCACGGGAATCCAACCAAGCCTGTGGAGATATTACGAACAGTGACCACTACTAACTTCCCCTTTCATTTTTCACGCAGGTGCCCGTGGGGGGGGGGCTCAAGAGCCCCAATTATTTTGTGGGATGAACTACTTGGAAAGCAATTAGTGAATCATGACCATTTTTCCTTTAATTAGAGAATCAGCTAAAGTGAGACATATCGTCGTCATTCCACCAATAGGAATTCGCCAATTCCTTCGTCAGATTTTGTAATATCCTATCACATTAATGGAAATCTCAGGCTAATGCAAGGTGTTAGAAGCTGACATTCGTAAACGGCACTTCGGTAACAAACAGATGGATCAAGAAGAAACAGAGCAGAAGATATGACTACATTCATTCTCTGACTGGTTGTTGCTGTAGTGCAGTGCGATCTATATAAACCTGAACTACTTTAGTGAGGCATAACATTTGAATCATTAATGGGACGTATTTCCAATTTTTGGAACTGATAATGGAGATTTGGGAGATTGCATACATTCAAAGTCCTAACAGCAAATGTTTGAAGTGCGCTCGACCAGCATCGATTCCCTACTGTACTCGTTTCATCACCTTCCGCGACGTTCTGAGGAGTATCTTCGCCAATGTCGCTTATTTCGTGTGTAATGTCCTCACGGAGTTTTGCAATTGTGTGTGGTGTATTTTTGCACATTCAGTTTTTAAGACAGGTCCACAGGAAGAAATTCGGAAGTGGGGAATGGAAGGGGGGAGGAAGGAGGTTAGGTCAAGTGATTGGGAGGAGAGGGACACAATTTTTTTTATATTATTCGGTCACGAAAGAAACTTGTCACAAGTTGCATGGAAGTGTTATACGTTTGACACGTTTCTCCATATTGTTGAAAATAACCTTCTGTAACCAGAATGAGGTTTTCACTCTGCAGCGGAGTGTGCGCTGATATGAAACTTCCTGGCAAGTTAAAACTGTGTGCCGGACCGAGACTCGAACACGGGAGCTTTCCTTTTCGCGAGTTCGAGTCTCGGTCCGGCACACAGTTTTAATCTCCCAGGAAGTTTCAACCTTCTGCAAGTTCGACGTCATACAGCTACTCCACAAATGTGTTGAAGATGTCTGTATAAACTGTAGTGTCTACGGGCATATCAAAGAAAACGGGGCCAACTATCACGGACGCTGACACAGCGTACAGCAATCCAACCTTTTCATTATCCAGTTGTTTTTCGTGAATGATATGGAGGTTTACCCAAGTCCAGTATCAGCTGTTTTGCGAGTTGATGTTACCTGACATATGGAACCATGCCTCATCTGTAAAACATCAAGTTGTGCGGATAATGTCTGGACGTTGAATGAGAAACCCCTAACACCATGTAAACTAACGCATTCTTTTCTCATAATGTGTTTCTTGAAGTGCTTGACTTTGAATTCTCACCCGACTGCCCGTTGTGTTGCAGCGAAAGGAGTGTCTCCCATATGTTTGCACATACTGGAATCCACTCTCTAAATGTGTACTGCATGTTTCTTCTAGATAAATACTACGAACGAATCACCGATTTGTCGTTATTGTCACGTGGCCCGAACTACGCACTCTCAGACTTCACAAACCACGACCAACGAGGATACGAACGAACTAACATGAGCGCAACGTTGTATACCGGACAAAGGGCCTCATGCGCAGAAACAACCAACCAACTTGCCAACAGCAGGTGGTACGAGGCGTGTTTTTTTAAGTAAGTACCGTTCTGAAATTAAAAAAAGACGTGCTCAATAATTTTATTTTTACATGAAAGCCTGTACCTTAATCTACTTTTCTACATAATTTCCGTCAATATTGACGCTCTTGTCATAATGTTGTACCAGTTTTTGACTACCCTCCTCATAGAAGCCTGCCGCCTGACTTGTTAACCACTGCATCACCACTGTTTTGACTTCGTCATCGTCTTGAAGACGCTGACCGCCCAGGTCTTTCTTCAAGTGCAGGAGCAGATGGTAGCCAGTGGGCGCAAGATAGGGGCTGTACGGAGGGTGATCTAGAGTTTCCCATCGAAAAGGTGTGATCAGGTCTTTGGTCTAATTCGCCAAATGCGGACGGGCACTGTCTTTGCAGCAAAACGATGCCGTTGCTCAACTTCCATGGACTGTTGCTTTGACTCTGGTGTGACGTAAGCCACGTATGTTTCGTCGCTCGTAACAATTTGGCTTAAGAGAGATGATCACCGTCGTTGCGGTACGGCTCATGGAAAGTCGATGCACTGTCTAAACGTTTGGTTTTGTGCACATCAGTCAACATTTTTCGTACCCAGCGTGCGTACAATTTTCGGTAATTCAAGTGCTCGGTCACAATGCCATACAAAACACTACGAGAAACATTAGGAAAGTCATCCCGCAAGGAGGAAATCGTAAAGCGTCTGTTTTCTCTCACCTTATTGACCACTTCGTGCACCAAATTTTCATTAACGACCGAAGGACGGCCACTCCGTTGTTCATCATGCACATTTGTGTGGCCATCATTAAATGCTCTCACCCACTTTCTTACCATTCCATCACTCTTAATCTTTTCTCCGTAAACTGCACAGATATCACGATGAATATCGATCGCTTTTATTTATTTATTTATTTAACCTGATCAGATTAGGGCCATCAGGCCCTCTCTTACATCGGACCAGTGTTTCACGCATGCAGCATTTCACACATCAGAGCTACATCATGACAATAGTTTAAATAAGAAAATTAGATTACTCCAGTGACAATATGAATAAAGAGTAATGACTAAGACCTAATAAAGTAAGTGCTGGCAGTATTTTTACAACAGGTGCTACACATACAAATTATGATAAAAGCAATAATAGTAACACTAAAAAATCAAATAATAATGATAAACATAAGAAAAATTGCCAATAGTAATGAAGATTTGTGCAGATGTACATTAATATCTTGGTGTGTAAAGTAGATGTTTACTAGTATAGCGAGTTTTGGGGAAGGGAGATTTAAGGAGGGGGAAAGAGGGAAGTAATGAGGTGAAGTGCATTCATGTACAGAGGAAGGCATTACTGTTGCTTAAGTAGATACGTCATTAACTGTTTTTTTAAGCCGGACATGTTTTTAAGTTCTCTAATAAAACGAGGGGGGTTATTCCAGAGCCGGGTTCCCGCTACTGTAAAGGACTTGGAGAAGGTGACTGAGCGATGCAGTGGAACGGAGAGGATTTTATTATGATTGGAACGTGTGTTTCTGTCATGTTGTTCCGACATAAGCGTTAAGGACGAGGAGAGATATGAGGGACAGTGTATATTTATAAGGCAGTAGATGAGACAGAGTGTATGGAAATCTCTGCGTTTGTCTGCACGCAGCCAGGACAATTTTGCATATGTTGGTGAAATGTGATCAAAAAGTCGAACGTCGCAGATATATCGGACGCAGGCATTCATAACCAGTTCCAGACGTCGCGAATTTTCCTGAGAGAGGCCTTGTAGGATAATATCGCTTTAGTCAATGATTGGGAGTATAAGCGTTTGTACTAATTTCTTTTTCAGATCGAAAGGGAAGAGTTTTTATATTTTTGTAGGACATGAAGGGATGCTGATGCTTTTTTGCACACTGCAGTTACGTGCTCTGTCCAATTTAGACTTTCATCTATAATTACTTCCAAACTCTTTGCTGAGGGAGAGAAGTTAATATTTGTTCCATTTAGGATAAGAGATGGTACGGATTCCCGATGTTTTGGGCTAATGAGCTTAGAGTGACCAACAAGTACCGCTTGGGTTTTAGATGAGTTTTAGTCCTATGTCCTGTGCCCATTTTGAGAGTGGATCGAGATCAGTACTGAAATTTTCAATAGCTTTCTTAAGATTGCTTGGTTTCGCACTTAGATACAACTGAAGGTCATCAGCATACACATGATATTTGCAATAGGTCAGAACCGATGACACATCACTTACATACAGAGAGAAGAGTATGGGACCTAGTACTGAGCCTTGGGGGGGAAACGCCTGACACTATCTGCCGCCATTGTGATTTTATATTGCCTTTAGCACTAAGAAATCTTATAACAGCCCGTCGGCAGGACTTAAGATCATCTTAAACACCCAGTACAAAATGTAAACAAGGAAGAATCCGACTGTAATGGCGTCAGTGCGTAGATTAAGGTACGGGCTTCCATGTAAAAATAAAATTACTGAGATATCTTAGCAAGTCTTTTTTTAAAATTTCAAAACAGTACTTAAAAAACACGCCTCGTACTTCCGATTCTTCCAGAGTTGCTGAGATCATTAAAACAACTTATCCGTTTCTGCGACCTTTCGGAGGGAAATGATTACCCATTGATGTAGTTCAGGTTTATATGGATGACCGTGTAGTGTCCTGTAAACAAAAACATGTTATTCTAATGTAGGGTAAGCTTTGGCGTAACTTGAGTGACAGGCGCCCTTCGCAAAATTCGACTTTTCGGTCCCCTGCCGACTTGGCGCAGCGGCCTTATTAATCGGAGCACCTGTCTACGTAACGCCAGCCTGGCGGCATGAATGAGCTGAGAGCTGGCTGGCTCCGTCCCAGCGGAGGGCCTGCGCAAGGCGGCCCGCGGTGCGGCAGAGCTGGGAGCTGCGTCGTGGGCTGCGCCACGAGCGCCGGCAGGCAGAACCGGTCGCGGCCGCCGCCCGGACCACCTCCCGGCACTGCGCTCAAGGACCCGCTCCGGAAATACTGGCCGTTCGCGAATACAGCCCGTCTCACATGGGGGCAGTCTGGCCAAAATCTAACACTCGCTGCAGGTCTACCCACGTCGCGTGAAGGGTTGAGATGTTGACTGTGACGAGTCTGGAACTCTACGTAAAATTTTGAGTATTTTGCACACTGTATATATACCAAAGAGACTGGTACACCCGCCTAATACCGTGTAGGGCCCCCGCGAGAAGGATCTTTTTCCGGCCGCAGCTGTGCTGGAGATGTCGGAGACTGAATGTTTTACCAGATTCCTGATATTCACGGTACACTCGTGAAATGATCGTACGGGAAAGTCCCCACTTCATCACCACCTCGGAGATGTTGTGTCCCATCGCTGCAACATTACGTTCAGACTCAAATCTAGATAACCTACTACTGTAGCGGGCAACGACCTTGCCGCAGTGGATACACCGATTCCAGTGAGATCACCGCAGTTCAGCGCTGTCGGGCGTGGTCGGCACTTGGGTGGGTGACCATCCAGGCCACCATGCGCTGTTGCCATTGTTTCGGGGTGCACTCAGCCTCGTGATGCCAATTGAGGAGCTACTCGACCGAATAGTAGCGGCTTCGGTCAAGAATACCATCATAACGACCGGGAGAGCGGTGTGCTCACCCTACGCCCCTCCTAGCCGCATCCTCCATGATGACACGGCGGTCGGATGGTCCCGGTGGGTCACTCGTGGCCTGAAGACTGAGTGCTTATTATTATTATTATTATTATTATTATTATTATTATTATTATTATTATTATTATTATTATTATTGTAGCAGCAGTAATAGTTGTCTTGCATAGGCGTTGCCTACCTCATCGCTGTATTCTGACTGTTTACATATCTCTATATTTGAATATGCATGCCTATAAGGCACCTTGGAGTGACAGCAGAGGTTAGCGAAAGGTTACAACGGAGTAATGTCTGCTTATGTAAGTGCGTAATCAATGTTGATAGTACAGGCCTATGGGTAACTAATTTGAAAGCATTAACAGTGCAATGTGGTTCCCTGAGACACCACTGCACACTCTAATGTCACCCGTGTTTCCGATCACGGCCAATTCCAATAATATCGTGGTTGAGTAGTATGGAAGGAAAAAGACGACGACGACGACAACAAACAACCCCGCCCTCAAACTTAGCCCCCGAACTCCCAAATCTACCGCGCAACGAAATCTATGAGGATAAAGCTCCTAACAATCTTTTAAGCTTGCGACATCGTGTCGAAATTACGACGCCAATACAGTCACACCAAAAGCTTGACAGTTAACTTTTAACACCCGACACAGAAGCCAAGGGACAAATTAATATTAAAGGATAGGATATTGAAATTGTGGATAACTTTAGAAATCGAGAAAGTGTGGTAATGCAGAATGCAAGATTGGGGCAGCAGTTACCGAATGGTTACAACGGAATGGTGTATTTCACTAGTGTGTGAGGAGCTTAGCCCGGGGAAGAGGCGTGCCAATGAACTGTAAGAAAGTGCTGTACAAGACATACTTTACACTCATGTTGACAAACGCAGCGGAGACCTGGACAATGAAAAGAAGACAGAAGAGTAGAATTCAAGCCAATGAAACGAAATTTTCAACTATTTTAGGGAAAACGACGAGGAACAGATTGAGAAATGAAGATGTTAAGTACGAAACTGGAGTAAAAAAGCTGAGTGAGAAACTTGGGAAGTGCAGGTTAAACGATTTGGACGTATGAAGAGAACGGAAGGTGGAAAAATACCAAAGATAGATGGATCCCACGAAGTCTAGTTTAAAAAGAAGTAATCTAGACTAGAACAACACAGTTATAGAAGAAGAATGGCGGTAAGACAAAGGAAAGTGGAGAAGTACCATGAATGTCCCAACCTGGGCGCCTGTTGGATAAATGGGAAACAAAGACGATGACCCGACAGTTTCGATGGCCTTTGCTTGAACTTCACAAATTTGCTTGCAGGATTAGCACGTAAGCAAGTCGGCGTATTCCCTGCTGGAAGCCGTGACTGGATGCCATTTTAACGTGCGCCCATGGCCGTGAACGCAGTTGTCCTTGCAGATGAAGGCACTAACAGCGACTGTGAGATCGCGTGTGGCGATAAGCAGTTTCGTATCTTCGTTCTCTTGATTTACATCGGGAAGTGAGAATACCCAAAGAATAGCTACGCAGCGCCTCGCACATTATGGGGACTGGAAAAAAAAAAAAAAAAAAAAAATCAGCATAATGGCGATAGCGCCTGAAATAGAAGAATCTAGTTGCACTAAGTGGATGAGATTTGTTCCTGCTCCTACAATTTCATGTTTCTTTTAAAAGAAACGACGAATCCTCCTTGTTTCAACAGAGAATGAGTTTCGATATCCTTCATCTGACAGTAGTTAAGAATCATGGCAGAGCTGCACGAATGTGGATCAGTTAAACAACGAACGCGTAGAAAACAGAACAGAAGAAACTACGCGCTATTTGCGAACACCCAGAAGGTTCGTCCTTTGGGTAGGCTTAGAGATGTAATCTCTGTCTTGCTTACTACGTGTATTCGAAGGAAGAGAGAAAAAAACGGTTGTCCTGCCAATTCATACCGCTAGAAACAAGTTGGTGTCTGGATGGCTCAGTTCTGATTCGTCTGTACTCACGCGTAATTACATTGTTGCCGGCGATGTTACTATCTTTTTAAACGACGCTACGAACAATAGTGTAAAATATGAAACATCATCTGTAAGTCGGAATGATGCCTCACACGGAACTTCCTATGCTTAGCATACTCAACATTCTGTAGGCGAATTAAAGTGCTAGGATGAATTAAAGTGCTAGGATGAATTAAAGTGCTAGGATGAATTAAAGTGCTAGGATGAATTAAAGTGCTAGGATGAATTAAAGTGCTAGGATGAATTAAAGTGCTAGGATGAATTAAAGTGCTAGGATGAATTAAAGTGCTAGGATGAATTAAAGTGCTAGGATGAATTAAAGTGCTAGGATGAATTAAAGTGCTAGGATGAATTAAAGTGCTAGGATGAATTAAAGTGCTAGGATGAATTAAAGTGCTAGGATGAATTAAAGTGCTAGGATGAATTAAAGTGCTAGGATGAATTAAAGTGCTAGGATGAATTAAAGTGCTAGGATGAATTAAAGTGCTAGGATGAATTAAAGTGCTAGGATGAATTAAAGTGCTAGGATGAATTAAAGTGCTAGGATGAATTAAAGTGCTAGGATGAATTAAAGTGCTAGGATGAATTAAAGTGCTAGGATGAATTGTCGCTTCTGCCAACGGGAACTTTAACACTTCAATACGTTAGTCAGCAAGCTCTAAGGCAATTTCATGTATTAACCGGAGCTGAAGTGTCTGAAAATCAATGGTCTAAGTAAAGCTCCAGTAATTGGTAAAGCCACAAGAGCTACTCACCTCAGGGATAGTAGCGGGATAGCACTGTTAGCTGGTGGAGTTTTTGTCTGCGTGAGTGTTTACGATTTTCTAGCGTTTAAGCTGTATCACAAATGACTTGCCTTAAAATTTTAACTATGTCTCTGTAATTACATTAATCTGAAATGATGCAATAATTTGAGATTTTAAGGTATGTTGAATGATGCTGTGCAGTCAATAAGTTATGAACAGGAGTAGAACTTAACATCGTAACCGGTATGAGCTTAAGACCAGCATCATTATTTTGTCAGTTGGCTTAATAGTGAGAGCTTTATCGACAGGACTATGTTCAGTCGGAAGGTAATATCTAAGGGAATCGATAAAGGACGTTGCTTGAATGCAAGGTTAGATTCTCACAGCAGATAGTCGACGACTTGCAACTTGAAATCTTGCAGCGTTCCCATTTGTCTTTGAGGAGTATGAGGAGAGGCGTTTTCACGCAAGAGCAATGCGCTTTCTAGAGCACTCCGGATCTCTTCCGTAGGATGCTCTCCAACAGGATCTTACAGAGGCAGTGGATGAAACTAATACGTGTTTGGCGGCAGCGAAATACAGGCGACCTACGATTAACATGTGCTTTGTGCGGTTTATGCTTTAATGTGTGTTGCAAGATGCAAGGAAATCTGCTGAAGTCCATGCATATTTATCACGCCGCACGCAGAAACCAGTTCAGTGTGGATCTCTTCCAAACATGCAAATTTATTTGCATAATGAAATACGCAAGCGCCATCTGAAGACGGGGTTTGTTGTTCAGAACAGGTACTGGCATAATTGTTATTTACTACGATCGTAAGGTTTCGGGCAAAAACTGGTATGGATCGAATACAGTAATTGCTTGGAACAGTAAGTTCCCCTCAGAGAAGATTTTCCTTGAACAAAGAAATTTTTAACTGACAGATGCAGATATTAATGTCTTGTCGTTTGTTTCCTTTTTTTCCATTTCAAATTTATCGTACTTATTTGTTAGCCGTTGGGTTATGCTTGGAAATCCAGGATCCAGTCATCAGTTATCACCGGACTGATGTTTGCATAAATGGGAGTATATGACAAACTTTTTGGAAATTGGTATGCATGCGACAGCATGCGTACGTAGTACGTTCCGAAGCGCCGCGCATGAAAACGGTATTTTTCGGTGCTCATAACCCAGGTTCTATTGCCGGTAAAGAGGTAGGGTCACGTGTTTTGGATAGCCCTTGACTAGGGACCATTTGCATATCCAAAAGAATGATCGTCTTAGGTCACTTTCCTGCACTACAGGATCAAAGTATGAATATTATACAATTCCCGATGCTTAGGCAGATGGAGCAAATCGGTTAATTCTTTTTGTATTTGATGTGGGCTACGATGGGCTTTATGGGACTTATGGGACTTACGGCACCATTCTTTCACGGGTGGTTCCTCGAAAAACCCTACAAAGGTTTTCTGCTGTATCTTCGCCGCCACTAGCGGACCAAAACCAAGCCGAGGATTCGAAGACAGTTCTGCGCAGCAAATGGCTTTAATTTTTCCGATGTGTTCCTAAGATACCCATCTCTAACGACCTTTAAAATTTTCTTCATATCTTTATCCGTTTCCGAGATAAAGGTTCGAAGTTAGCCTACTTGTACACGTAAAATCTGGTGTGAGGCGAAAACATAGTTTATGAAGTGGCATAGCACTGAGAAATATGCTGTAAAGTGTCTTCGTTATCTGAGAACCCCGGGTTGTAAAGCTGAAGCACATACATATTTATTTATTTTTGACCATAAAATCCAGACTGATGTGTAGAATTAGTTTTGCGTTATTTCAATTTTTCTTAAGACAACTATGTAAATTTCTTTTCATATGAGTTACCTGCCCTGCTACACCAGTTCAATCCAAATCTCTCTCTCTCTCTCTCTCTCTCTCTCTCTCTCTCTCTCTCTCTCTCTCTCTCTCTCTCCCCCCCCCCCTCTCCCCCCCTCCCTCCCTCCCACCCTCCCTCCCATCATCACTGGTTCTTAACCACTTTCTCTTTATTTCTCCCCCAGCTCCAGGCACTGTCTCCATCAGTCTTTTCCTGCACTGTTCTGTCACTGCCGTCATATTCCACTACCACAGTGCCGCTTTCTTTCTCGCTCTTTCTACAACATACGCACTCCAGAATGAGATTTTCACTCTGCAGCAGAGTGTGCGCTGATATGAAACTTCCTGGCAGATTAAAACTGTGTGCCCGACCGAGACTCGAAGTGCTCTACCATCTGAGCTACCGAAGTACGACTCACGCCCAGTCCTCACAGCTTTACTTCTGCCAGTATCTCGTCTCCTACCTTCCAAACTTCGCTGCAGAGTGAAAATCTCATTCTGGAAACATCCCCCAGGTTGTGGCTAAGCCATGTCTCCGCAGTATCCTTTCTTTCAGCAGTGCTAGTTCTGCAAGGTTCGCAGGAGAGCTTCTGTAGAGCCCGTGAAAGGCATAGGTCCTGAGTTCGAGTCTCGGTCCGGCACACAGTTTTAATCTGCCAGGAAGTTTTTAACATACGCACTGTCCACCATCTTCCAGTATTTATTAGTTTTCCGTCTCTTTGCCAATGGCGCTGTCTTGTTCACTCTCAACTTTAAAAAACGCGAATATGTTCGCATGCCAAAATTTTAAAAGATGCTGAGGAAGATAGAATGAGGCAGCTGGAGTCCCACTTGTCAGTCAGCGTCTTCTAAATAAACAGGAACACATTCGCATGTTTTGTGCTCCGACAGAAGCTTTTTCTGCTGGTTGCTTAAATATTTAATCTCCAAGTATCACTTCATTTGCTTATAAGAACTTAACGAGAAAGAATGTGGAATACTTCCAACCAAGGATCAGTTTCTCATGTTCTGAGTAATGTAGAGGCTAGAACGCGGCGTAAAACTATCTGTACTTTTTACTATGCTACCTTGTGATACACGTGACACGTAACGCCCGTGACACATTGTCAGCTTTAGGGCAGAATTAAAGTCCGTGCCTAACAGAGTCATCACCTCGAACGTTCGATGGTGTCTGCCGCAGTAATGATCGCCTCGCAAAAGACAAGCTCTATAACGTGTAGGTCCACTTTGCCAAGAACAACTAATTTAGCCGTAATGTACGAATTTTTCTACTTCAGCTTACATTTTGCTTGGAGTAATTTTGCCAACTACTGCGTAACGAACGCCGATCGGCGACAGCGCTTGTCAGTTCTGCAGCAGGGGAGCCGCCGCAATACGGGAACGGCCCGCTACGCCGGGGCGACAATGCTCTGCCTGCCATCGGAGGAGCAGCGGGTCGATAACCCCGAGCAGAGCAGCGGCTGGCCCACACAGCAAGCTCGTAATGTCGGCGGTGCCTGTCTTACCAGCTGCCGACACAAACACAGTATGCG
The DNA here is from genome assembly GCF_021461395.2 of Schistocerca americana. Taxonomy (NCBI): domain Eukaryota; kingdom Metazoa; phylum Arthropoda; class Insecta; order Orthoptera; family Acrididae; genus Schistocerca; species Schistocerca americana. The sequence continues at coordinate 927,680,246 of NC_060119.1, read as the reverse complement.
TGGACACCACTATAGCCACAATGTGTCTATTCTCTCTCTTTATAAACCTTTTTTTTTAATGGTCTGGCCTAGTGAGGACCACATGAAAATTTATGAGTTCTTTCTTTTCTCCTCCTCTCTTCTGTCCATATTGTCCTTTTCTTTGTTTTCTCCAGGAAGCCTTTAAAACTTTACTTTTTTCTAAACTTCTCTCTCTGACCTATTTCTCATGCGTTATTTCAATTTCACTTTAGACCTGCTTTAATTTCTTTGAGCCACGTTAGTGTTCTTTGATTTGTCAAGAGAGTAAAAAATTCGTTTTCATATTCTTCTCTCATTTAGCGTCTGTAGGTGTTCATAGAATACGTTTCTTATCTCCCTCAATCTTTTTAATACTAGTTCTATTCTTTCATAACTTCCTTTATTGCTTCCTAATTTCCAACTGCTATTGTCATTTCGGGTGATCAAAAAGTCAGTATAAATTTGAAAACTGAATAAATCACGGAATAATGTAGATAGAGAGGTACAAATTGACACACATGCTTGGAATGACATGGGGTTTTATTAGGGGAAAAAACAAACGTTCAAAAATGTCCGACAGATGGCGCTTCATCTGATCAGAATAGCAATAATAACAAAGTGAGACAACGGAAAAATGATGTTCTTTACAGGAAATGCTCAATATGTCCATCATCACTCCTCAACAATAGCTGTAGTCGAGGAATAATATTGTGAACACCACTGTAAAGCATGTCCGGAGTTATGGTGATGCATTGGCGTCGGATGTTGTCTTTCAGCATCCCTAGAGATGTCGGTCGATCACTATACACTTGCGACTTCAGGTAACCCCAAAGCCAATAATCGCACGGGAGGCCAAGCATGACGAAAGTGGCGGCTGAGCACACGATCATCACCAAACGACGCGCGCAAGTGATCTTTCAGGCGTCTAGCAATATGTTTTTTTTTCTTTTGTTCTAATAAAACCCCATGTCATTCCAAGCATGTGCGTCAATTTTTACCCCTCTATCTACATTATTCCGTGGTTTATTAAGTTTTCTAATTTACACCGACTCTTTGATCACTCGGTATTTTGGTTCCAAGATTTTCCTGGCTGTTTTCCTTACCTTCTTTTCTATTTCATCTAATTGTTTGGCTGTATTTTACAAAAGCACTCTGAAGCATAAAATAAATTTGGTCTTATTTATTTATTTTATTCATTTATTTACCCTGATACGATTTAGGCCGGCCGGAGTGGCCGTGCGGTTCTAGGCGCTACAGTCTGGAACCGAGCGACCGCTACGGTCGCAGGTTCGAATCATGCCACGGGCATGGATGTGTGTGATGTCCTTAGGTTAGTTAGGTTTAATTAGTTCTAAGTTCTAGGCGACTAATGACCTCAGAAGTCGCATAGTGCTCAGAGCCATTTGAACCATTTCGAACGATTAAGGCCACGAGGCCCTCTCTTACATCGGACCATGGTTTCAAAAATACTGTATCTTTTTTCATCATACTTATCAACGAACAATAATAAATGATATAAGTTTCTATCGACACAGTATGAGTAAGTAACACTGACTAAGGATTACCAAAGTTAATACTGGCAGTCCTACCACTGATGCTGCCACTAACAACAACAGCAACAACAACGATGATGGTGGTGCTGGTGGGATATGTAAAGATAATTTCTAAGTCTACAAAATAGGTATTTTCTGATATACCGAGTACTGGGGAAAGGAAAATTTAGAGAGACTGCACCAGCTGGGAAATGAAGATCTGATTCGAAAGAAGAATGTAAAGGGGTAGCGAGTGCGTACACGGACAATGACAGTCATTACTGTTGCTTCAGTTTGTATGTCACTCTTTTGAAACTGGTGAAGCATGATCAAAGAGTCCAACGTCACAGATATATCGAACACAGGCGTTCATAACCAGTTCCATGCGCCGTGAGCAAAACTGCGAGTAACCTTAAACAGGATAACATCGCTGTAATCAATAACTGGATGTGAAAGTTTACAAGTTTCTTTTCCAGGTCGAGAGGGAAGAGCGTTGTATGTTTTTGTAGGGCATGAGGGGATGCCTTCCTGCACCTTGCTGTTACGTGCTCCGCCTAATTCAGAATTTCATCTTTTATTTCTCGTTGAGTCTTTGCTGAGGGAGAGAAGTTGATATTGTCCCACTTAGGGTTAATTATGGTGGTGATATCCGATATTCATGGCCTAATAAGAATGTTGTAGCGCCGGAGTTCTGCCCTTATCGACAGAGATTTCGATTTATAAAATTTTTTACTCAGTTGAAACGTCTCTTCCATTTTTCTTACCCTTGTTTACGTTAACCATAAAAGGGTAGGCTCTATTCTCTTCATATATTTCCATTTAATAATTTTATATGGGTAACTGTATTAGTCATAATATATCACAATTGGTTTCTGCTACATGTATTTTACCTAATGTGTTTTTATCAGATTGTGTTTTTTGCGTAAATGATGACTCCATCTAAGCCCACAGAAGAGACAATGTAGGTAGGCTGTAGGCAGATTTCTGGTAGCTACTGTACTTCAGTAGTTAGTTGCAATAAGGACTGTGTGGACGATGTGGCCTATTCTAGAAATGGTTCAAATGGCTCTGAGCACTATGGGATTCAACTGATGAGGTCATCAGTCCCCTAGAACTTAGAACTACTTAAACCTAACTAACCTAAGGACATCACAAACATCCATGCCCGAGGCAGGATTCGAACCTGCGACCGTAGCGGTCGCTCGGTTCCAGACTGTAGCGCCTAGAACCGCTCGGCCACTCTGGCCTATTCTACACCTTATTTTAGATCTATGTGACGATGCTGTGCTGATTATATTTATATATTTTGACGATGTCAATACGGCCTTACCACTTAAGGCCATGTTGTAGAAAATGTACGTTCTACCGTATTTTATCTGTACATTTCCCTGGTTGTATGATAGTATATTGTGATACTTATTGCTGAATTGTGTTGAAAGACACACTGCTCACTAGGTGTATATATTTGTATATTGTAGATCCGAGGATGCTCATTGCGGACTGAAACCGGTCATCGTCAAAAGAATTGATATTGTGATCAAAGACTGGAATAAAAAACAGTTAACAGTAAGTTTGTTTTTACTTACGGTGATTTCCGCTTGATTTCTAGCCTACATCGGGAAATGTCGTCTTCTAGCACATGAGACAAAGTTGTGGTCTAATGTTTAGTCACTCTGCAGCACTATGGGTTTTTTATGTTTTTCAAAAATGCACTGTTTTCTGTTTATTTTTTTACTTCTATGTATTGTGGTTTGTGTTTTGTTGTGTTGCCAAACTGACCTAGGCGCTGTGCTGTCTTTGACCTCTACTCTTTTTTTTAGTTTATTGTATGTGTGTAATTCTGTTCAATTATTTTTCTGTGTATTTATATACAGTGTAAAAACTCCATCACCACGTCTTCCCTACTCTTACACAGTACATGAATACACAGCAACATAATTAGAATTACACATACAATAAACTTATAAAAACACAAAAAAATAGTATAGATCAAAAACTAGTGGCAAGGTTATGTTGGCAACGCTGCAGCGCTACAAAACACAAACCACAATACCTAGCAGTATAAAATCAAACAGAAAACAGTGGTGTACGAAAAAGTGTGCTATGGAAAACATAAAAGTGCACAGTGGTGCAGAGCAGCTAAAGATTAGATGACAACTACCAGTGTCAAGACGAAAAACATCACCGATGTGCTAGCAGGTGACATTTCCCTATTTACGGGAGAAATCAAGCGGAAATCACCGTAATTAAAAACCAGCTTACTGTTAACGAGCTGTTTTTTTATATTAAACCAAATCGAAAAGTAAATAACTAAACTGCAGATCACTTATGATGCTTTACCTAAATAAAGCGAAACGCGTCTGGTAAAGGGGAAAAAAAAAAACACTTTGTAGTTGCAACGACAGAACGAAAATACACTAACAATTGTAAAGCAACTACAGATAGTACGGCCACACAAATTAAATTTGTGCAATTCACTCAAGTGTGTGTGTGTGTGTGTGTGTGTGTGTGTGTGTGTGTGTGTGTGTGTGTGTGTGTGTGTGTGTGTGTGTGGGGGGGGGGGGGGGGGGTGGCTATGTCGAATATATAAGGCATTAAAACCACGATCTTAACTTTTCTCTATATTTCATTAATCCATTATGAAAGCTTTTTAACAGGCGGTATACGATAGGCAGTCTAAACGAGAACCCTGCAAGCAGGAATAGATACGAAATCTTACACGTGTTTGCCCTTGTCAACTGTAAAATGCTACCGCAGAACATTAAGAATCCTCGAACAACGGAGGATGTTATTAAAGGAGCCTTTGTGTCGCGCACTTCGTAACACATCGCCGCTTCTAGGCTCTTCCCGCCATTCTTGCACGTGGCGTGCTGGGCAGTATTACGACACACACACACACACACACACACACACACACACCTCGCGTAACGATTACGTACGTCTCTTTCTTGTAACTCCGCTATTCCCAGGAGAATTACGCCAAGTTAGAGATGAAACTTGGCGCTGGCATGCATTACGGATTCGGGTAAGGAGTAGTAGTTTTTGGCTCTCTCATCTCTTACCCTGCAAACAACAACAGGGTTTCATGATAAATTACCATTCTAATTGAATCATGTTGTTTGAAGTTAACTAGTTATGTAACACAGGTCTCAACGATCATTCCAGGATGAAGTATCCTTATCTATTCCGCGTCTTGGTTTCTTCAACTCAACGTAGTATCACAAAGTTCTCTCAACTTTTAAGTGTGGATCATGCAAAGAATGAATGCGTGTACGCCTCTACGCTTACTACAATTATTTTTCTCGCCTTCACCTTCTCCGAGTAAGCAATAAATATGGGAAGGCCGGAGTGTAGACGGATTGGTCAGTAAAGAACTATTTACTACAAATTTTAAGCAAATTTTTGTGGGGTAGCAATCGCTCACCGAAAGGTGATAGCAAATAGGATTTTTCGAATTTTTTTTATAGAAATGAGGCCGTGCAATAGTTTTGTAACTTGTCATTTGAGTGTCACACACTGACAGTATTCCTGGATGTTCTGTATAACAGATTCTTTACGACACTTGGTACAGTTCTCCGGTTTAACAATGCACGGACGCCTGGCCTGCCATTTAGTTTCGTTCATGATAACTCATGTGCGTGAATTCCTAAGGGAGCAAACTACTGAAGTCATCGGTCCCCAGACTTACACACTACTTAAAATAACTTATGCGAAGAACAACACACACACCCATGCCCGAGGGAGGACCTCCGGCGGGAGGGGCCGCGCAATCCGAAACATGACGCCTCAAACCGCGCGTCCATAATAACTCGTCCAGCGTTTTCTTTGTGATGGGCCGGCAGCACATGTCACGTCGAAGAACGACGTATAATATATTCTTCCATGTTTTTTCCTGCAACTGACACTTTATTAAGCCGTTACATTTACACCACGACTAGCTCGTTTCGGCAGTTTTTGCAATTTAAGTGAGCCCAATGATGGTACAACTTTTTCTAATATTATACGATAAAGTATATTGCTTACCAGTACGTCTATGATGGTAGTTGTTTGTTCTACAATATATGTTACAATATATTATACTAGAAGAATACGTGGCTTACGTCTATATTAATATTTGTTCAGTTTGTTTCAATATAGTACTCGTATAATACAAAATATATGGCTTACCTTTATGTTGCTAGCTCTTTGTTTTACGTCTTCAATATTACGACGTGTATACAATATTGCGTCAAGGAGCGTCTTTTGATTGCCTCTCAGGTATTGCGCAACTCTTAATTTTTGTGTGCGATCATGGTTATAACAAAACTAGAGAAAGCTATCAATTAATTGTAACTGACAGATTTCTCTAGTGATGCTTGTATATTTACAATGATTACCATTCACGCTTATATGTACACAATGAATAATATTCGCGGAAACTCAGCGGTACTAAGTACATTACAACGATTGTGTAACTATTCATTATTTATTTAGCGTATGGCTAATATAGACATATCATGAAATTAAATTACTTATACATATGTACATATTGACACACAAGAAACTTAAGTTTGTCTTTATAACTGAATATCCAGTCCTTCAATCCAGCGCACTGCATCTGGAGTTGCTAGCAGGAAGTCCTCTTTGGCGCCGTGATAGGCTCGAATCCTGCATTCACTGACAATGTGGTGAACAGTCTGGTATGGAGCCCCGCAGTCACAATCTGGATGAGGCAGCTTCTTCCACTTAAAGAGAGCATCCCTGCATCGCCCATGGCTGGTACGGATTCTGTTGAGAGTAGTCCAGGTCTTGCGTGGTAAGTTGAATCCACTTGGAAGTTTAGCACCTGAGAAGAAGTTATGCAGGTGCAGATCTGTCACTGCTTCCCACCGACCTTTCCATTCTTCAAGAGATTTGAAATTCTTAGCAACCATGTCAGCAGCATCGCACAGAGTTGGATGGCGTGATTTCAGTCTCTTGCGATTTAGAAGTGGCAGGTCGCTATGCACGGGTAGGTTAGGATTCCTGGAGATCTTGTGGAATTCTCTCATAAGGGCAGTACATCTGCGTAGATCAGGAGGCACTATACCGGTTAACAGTGGAAGCCAATAAACTGGAGTAGATCTGATTGCGCCAGATATTATGCGCCTTGTCGTATTTAGCTGGGTATCAACAAGCCTTATATGATGACTGTCCATCCAAACAGGTGCACAAATCTCAGCACTTGAGTACACCAAGCCCAGAGCTGAAGATCGCAGGGTGGTTGCTGAAGATCCCCAGGTAATTCCGCATAGCTTATGGAGGATGTTGTTTCGAGTCCTCAGCTTTTGAGCTAAGTTAAGAAGGTGGTGTTTGAAGCATAGTGTACGATCCAGGATGACACCAAGATATTTTGGGTTCCAATTATGACGAAGAATTCTGCCTCTGAAACTTATTTCCAGTTTTACGTTCGCCAACCGGTTATTTAGATGGAAGCAACACACTTCTGTTTTACTCACACTGGGTTGGAGTCTCCAGATTTTGAAGTAATTATCTAATGCAGACAGGTCATTGGCTAGAATCTCTTCTGTTGTCTTCATTTCCTGGTGTTTTACGGCTAGAGCCAGGTCATCGGCATAGCAGTATTTTCTGGACGAAGTGTCAGGTAGATCAGATAGATATAGGTTGAACAGTAAGGGTGAGAGAACTGATCCTTGAGGCAATCCGTTGTTCAGCTTCCTCTCCTTACTTATGTTGCTTCCACCGATTACCTGAAACTTCCGATCACTTAGCACGCTGTTAATCAGTCGAGCCATTGTTCTGCAGGATATGATGCGGAGAAATTTGTAGATAACGCCTTCCCTCCGCACAGTGTCGAAGGCGGCAGTTAGATCAACAAATGCCACAGATGTTTTCTGCTTCATTTGGTGTCCTGACTCTATGAAGGATGTGAGAGACAATACTTGGACGCAGCAGCTACGCCCTGGTCTGAAGCCTGCCTGATCAACTGGAACGTTCTCTAAGATAGCGCTACTTATTCTGTTATATATTAGCCTTTCAAAAAGCTTGTAGCAGCAGCTGAGTAGGGAAATGGGGCGATAGTTTTCTACCTTGTTGCTGGGTTTGCCAGGTTTCAGAACAGATATTATCTTCGCCTTTTTAAACTCTGATGGAAGTTGACCAGTCAGCAGGATGTCAGTGAAGAATTCTTCCATTTCTATTCATCCAAGCATGACAAAAAAATAAAAAATAAAAAAAGACGATCGACAGCCGCCCGAAATTAATTCGAAATAAATTAGCTGTCTGCGAATACCCTTGTTTCAGCTGTGTTAGGTTCAGATATACTATCTATTAGTGACGTACGAAAATGTGACAGACCGGGACTCGAACCTAGAATTGCAGCTTATCGCGAGCTGCTGTTACAGCCATTTCGACTTTTTGTGCACGCCTCACGGACCGACCCTAACTTCCACGTGTCACACTGTATATATCACTATATCCAGTCGCCTAGATTCATCACTTAATAGTGTCATGTATAACATGTGGCGTACGGAAGTTTCGGTCGGTCCGATAGGCATACACGGGTAGCCTAAGTTGTTAAGGCGATTACCCGCGACATGCGGGAAAATCCGGGTTCGACTCTCGGTCCGGCATAAATTTTAACATGTAATAGGTGGTATATCTGTATTTATACCTAACACACCTGATCGCAGTCTGAATTTATTTCGATATTTTTCGTTTGTTTCTCTTACAAAGATATTTGAGTTGAGTATTCTGTTGGTTGTGTGTGTCTTAGTGTGCCGAAAATTTTACTTTTCGGATTGAAACGTTTCCCAGTTTTTTTTTTGTGTTTCAGTTCTGTTTGTTCATTAATAATTTGGGTATGCGTCTTTGTGGGTGTAGATTTCAAGTTCATCCAAAATATTCATTGTCTATCCTTTGAGTACACGTTGCAGAATTTTTTTTTCTGCTGTGTGTTTTTGGTTTAATAGGTGCAAGTAGAATGTAGACTGATTGCTCTTACAGTCCCGGGTGTGTTCCTGACATTTCTACCTGTTTGTGTGATGTAAAATTTACTGCAATCATCTAGAGATTTTGAAAACTCTAAAATTTGAGGAAACAGGGATTTGCTTTTCCTGGTCGTATTTTTGTTTTCAAATTATTAATGGTGCGAAATGCTAGTTTTACCTTGAGTTTCTCAAACAGACTTCAGTTTCCTTTAAACATGGCAAATGTATGATGCTGTGACGTAGGTAGGTTTATTTGTGATTTTTGGTATTATTTCCCTCCGTACGCCGTGCGTTTTTGGCTGTATGTTCTGTTCGTGTAGCCTCAGCACCATCATGGTGTTGAAAACATTCTAATGTGCTATGTATTTTTTTTTCTTTTTGTATAGCGCTACTGTGCTGTGGTAAATTTGTGGTTCTTCAAATCAGTGACTGACAGAATCAATCCGATCATGTGAACGCTCCCGTAACGTTACGAGAGTATTTTATCGTTTTCTGAGTAGCGATTACATCCAGAATGTCCCAAATAAATCAAGTAAGGCAACAAAACTCGTTCGGATTAAGGCTAAACTTTTCGTGATGTGGTTTCCAAAAGGCCTTCCTCGGGCGTTAAGTTTGGAATTAACAAGCGCGACGTTTAGATTCTTCATATGACGTTAATTTCGGATTATATTACCATCTCAACCATAAGACCTATGGTAAAACGACGACAATCTAATAGCGTAGCGTCAATTTGATGGACAATTTCTTCAGAAGAAACCTGGGTCGGGTAGACGGGTGCACAGTATCGCGGTGATACGTATTGATAAAATTCTCTGGAGTTTCGAGTCACGTCAAGTGCTTTAAAACCCACGAGCCTTCGGCCGAGTACTCCTCGGCCACTGCCTTGGTGACTTAATTTCTTGGTTGCTGGTGCCGTCGTTCCATAGCCGCGCTATCTTCTGTGACGTCACTGGTGCCCGCTCCAGCGGCTTCCATTGGCCGGATTCCAAGCCGCCGTGTTTAGCTGCAGGCCGCCATCTTTACTGAGGGTGTTACAAATTTTTATTCTGATCGTCTCTTTTCTTACGCTATCCCGGAAAATATTAGTTAGTGCAATAACAGTTATCTCGTATAGTGCAATAAGATGCCCGTTGCTCCGATGCCACTCATTTCTTAGGGTACCGAAGGTGAAAACATATCTGATGTTCTACACAGCGCTGTTCTACATGGTAATACAAAAGTAACTGTACACACTTCGTAGATTTAAAACATGCATCAAAATAAGAGGAAAACGTCAAATAATGTTCTGTCTGAAACCGATTTATATCAGAGTTATGCGGTAGAGTAGGCATCACACGTGTAACACAAACCACACAAAATTAATTCTCAAAAAGCAAAGACACGAAGGTATCCGAAATTCAACTCAACTATATACTGCACGTGTACCCCAGGAAATGTTCAAACTATGTCCATGTAGACGAAGACAGTGACGTGCTCGACGTGTTACCGCTGTCGGAATGTTGCAGACTCAGTTCATTTCGTTCTGAACAGTCGCACAGCTCTTTTCAGTTCACTGTTGTCCTACATTCTCAGTGGCAACAGAATACACGAGCTCCTTGAGACGGCCCCAAAGATAGAAGTAATCCAGGGGTTAAGCTCCGGAGATCTAGCGGACCAACCGACTGCTGTTGCTGCTGCTGCACGGCGTGACCAATTATCGGGATAAGCAACTCTGAGATACTGACTTGCCTCCCGACCGATATGTTGAAGGGCACCATCGACAAAGTAACTTTGTCTATGTACAGACTAACACAATACGCCAGAAGTCCGTGCTAGCCCATGATTTATTACCTACCACAAATGACATAATGCATCATAACTTGGAAGTAAGCAGTTTCAGACAAAACTAACATTTTACTCTTATTTTGATCTATACATTACACCCACGAAGTGTGTACAGTTACTTTTGGATCACCGTATATAGTACACAGTCTGTCCGACAAAGCTGTCAGCATCCACAGGGTATTTTATATGCTCCTGGTGTTCTGAGACCTACATCATCTTTCACAGGCCTCATGAGCTGTCGACTTTTTCCTGCAGCGCTGAAGACCGAATCGATTTTATGCTTGTTTAGGATCCGGCTGATCTTTCCTGTTACTGAGCCACATAACGGCAAACACGCAAACTTCTTCGTGTCCTCCTCGGAGTCCTTCCGCTTGCGTGTTTTCGGGAAGACTGCTTGCGAAATCTTGCCGCTTGTGGAGCCGTTTTCCTTGAATACTTTCCATAAGTGGCTCAGTTCCTTCTGCAGATTTTCAGCGTCTGAGACGTTCTTTCGCTCGTTGCGCCAAAATCCGCTGCACAGAAACGTTTCTGCGACAGATGGTGATAGCTGTTAGCGTGCAGATCGGTCCGTGTGGGTTGGTTTCCGGTAAACTCGGGGACTGAGACACCAATTTGCTTTACGGCGGACGAGGGTTCAACGAACGACAATGCACCAGCTGTTTCTACCTCCACTGTGCACTTTATGTCGTCATGGATACTACTGATGTAGTCCAAGAATTCTTCCAGCTGTTCACGGCCATGAGACCAGACAACGCGCGTGTTGTCGATGTGACGATAAAAGCATCTCGGCTTTAGAGGGCCCCTGTCCAGGGCGTGTGGGTGTGGGCAGTATTATGTCGGACACACTGTGCGTATTATTGAACGGAGATATGTTTCCCCTTCGGTACCCTGAGAAATCAGCGGCAGCAGAACAACGGACCCTATACTGCATTTCACGAGACGTCTGTTATTACACGGACTAATAGTTCCTGGGATAGCGTAATAAAAGAGGTGATCAAGATAAAAATCTGACCACCAGAGACGTCCCAGAATACAGCACGGCTATATAGGAATGGCAGAATACAGAACAGCAGCAGCAAACAAAAGACATTGAACACCACGGGGGTTAAACTCATATAGCGACTTTTGGCAACAGGTTAGGTTACTGGTGTTTAACGTCCCGTCGACAACGAGGTCATTAGAGACGGAGCGCAAGCTCGGGTTAGGGAAGGATGGGGAAGGAAATCGGCCGTGCCCTTTCAAAGGAACCATCCCGGCATTTGCCTGCATTTGCCTGAAACGATTTAGGGAAATTACGGAAAACCTAAATCAGGATGGCTGGAGACGGGATTGAACCGTCGTCCTCCCGAATGCGAGTCCAGTGTGCAAACCACTGCGCCACCTCGCTCGGTTTTTGGTAACACGCCCTTGGTTTGTTGAAAGGTTATCAGTCCATCTCGATTCCTTACTGGTCGATTTTTAGTCTTCCATGTTTGTGTTTCATAGTTAACAGAAGTTTGTGTCATCACAGTGCGCTTCCGATTACGACTTCTTGTGTGAATTGCGTTGTAAATATGTTACTCGTGTTCTGATTGCATTCTTCTCGTATCCGTAATATTGTTTGGGGTGAATGATCCTAATTTTTTTTGCTTCATTAAAACAGGAGCTGCTGTTGCTTCTTCTTTGCAGAGCATTGTGTATCTGTTATTGATTAACAATCAGGGTAAACTTCTCAATTTCAATGCTTTGTAAGCAGGGCAGGTTCGAGAATATTTTTGCACGGAAGTAACTTTCATTTGGCGCTACCTCTCTACCACCTTCCCCATCTTTTAACTCTTACATTCTCATTTGCGTCAGTTTTCGCTAGTAACTGTGATCCGCGTATATGAATCTTGCGCACTTCAGTGCAACTGGCGCCTTTCTCATCTTCCCCCCCCCCCCCCCCCCCCAACCGCGACACGTGTCGCTTGGGCCTTAAACCAGCCGCGATTTTAAGTATATTACTCGTGTTCTATGTTATTTTTGTTTGCATCCTTTTTCGGTACTTTCTCGCATATAATAGATAACACCATGTTAGCACGTTTTTTATAGTATTCGTATCCAGCTTTATTGTATCTTGGCACGAAATGACTGTGTAATTATACTTTGAATGGTGTTGCTTCTTGGCAGTGAGTGCGACGCATTTCACAGTGTCTCGTGGAGCATGGATGTAGATATAGAGGAGTACGACCTATGCTTTGTGGTCCTGGTGACCAGAACATTCTTCCTTGCAAATACTAAAAATGTCACAATAGTTACGCAAAAGTTTTCACGCGCTACTAACACGTTCTACAAACTGTACATTTCAGCAGAAGTCAATGACAATTTAGAGAACTTACATTAAGTGCGAGACTACGAAAAACGGACGGAAACGAAAATGACGTACAATACGAGCAATATACTTACAGTGCATTTAAATCAAACAGTTTACACACGGATTCGTAAGCAGTAACACACAGACCTGAGTCTACAGAATACTATGTGACGAAACCAGTTTATATTTCATACGATACGAAAACGAAATTTGGAATCTTTTACCCCACCCAGTATTACGGATGAGAGCAAACATTATGCAGAATACGGGCAACATACTTACGATGCAATTCAAAGAGTGCGGTATGCACAAGATGGTCGTAATCAGGAACATAGTTTTCACTTCGTAGCAGCAACACGGTCGAAACTGCAATGCCGGGTTTTACAAATACATTCATTTTACCACCAGGCCCACCCACAAACGGTAAGTCAAAAATATTAGCATCTAGTACCAATATTTTTGAAAAACATTAAGGATTTCTCGTATTCAAAGTTCACTGCCACGCCACTAGGAGCGCCGCTGTAGTTCCCCGTTTTCCTGTCGTAATACGGGCTTTGCACTTCCGATATTTTCGTGTTCTTCGGTCGCCACCTGGCAATGTGCGAGGAGTAGTCGTCCGAGAGCTCGAGATAATTTTAACACTCGAATCGGGTTTTCGAAATGTGCCAAACCAGCCTCGTGAAGCCATCTCTGCAGCGTTGTCACCACAGCAGACTGTAGCCGTGTCGCTGTGAGAGTTCGTGTACCGAGCGCAGGGTCGCCGTGAAGACGGGAGGCGGGAGACGGCAGGTACGGCACGGCCCAGCCCCACGGCGCTGCCTGCTCTCGTAACACGCGTGACCCCGATCCTGCGCCGGCGCTGTTTATTTCTGGAGCGGCCGGCGTACGGCGTCTGCGCGCTCACACACACACACACACACACACACACACACACAAAGCCGACTCTCAGTGGCCGGGGCCGGATTCACGGCGCTCCAGTACGACACCGTAATTACGTCAAATATCTAATCATGATCGCAGCTTTTACTACATCTCAAGTATAAATTGGCCTTACTGTTCAAATGGCTGCTGGAGTCGTGTTTGAGAGAAACGGGCCAAACCTCGACCGGCCATCCTTCATTTTTAGTGTTTTCTAGACCTTATCGGGCGAATCCAGGAACAGTGCTTTCAACAGGCCAAGAACAATATTACGTTCCCCCTCATTCTGCAGTTGACAGTGTACCGTTTCTCACGATTTCGATGGAACGTTGAGTATCGTGCAATAATAACATCATTTAGTGAAAAAAAAAAAAAAAGATGGGAGTGCAGAGGTAGGGACGCAAGGGAAGAGAAGAGGAGCACAAACAAGAAAAGGAAAGAGAAAAGAATACGCAGAAAGAGGACGCCAAATATTTCCACAAAATTCCTTAACTGATTTTGCTTCTCTCTGTAGCTAGCAGTATTGTGAACAATGCGCGCTTAAATTTACGTTCCGGCACATTTAATCAGCCAGCCTGTATCATACATGCACAGAGACAAATACAGCAAGGAAGTGTGTCAAAGCTTACGGAATTTAAAAAAAATCCAGAAGGATGCTACGTTTATGTTCTGCATTTAATGTGTCGTAAGAGCAAATGTACAGCTTTGAATAAAGCTTGGCTCGTAGAAGTTCTAGGGACGAGCCGTATACTGTCTGCTTACCTCCCTGTTGCTGTATTAGCAAAATAATCGAAGGTATACCTGAGCTCGAATAAATGAGGTTAGACAAGTTATGCGAATTATAAATTAATGAACATAAACACGAAAACATTTGTAATGAACATATACAACACTGCAGATTTAACTCAAGAACAGGTGGTTTTTATTAACTTATGGCCATCATGGTGGTCCTATGAGCAGTTTTCACGTAAATAAACTTAATTATTGAAAAATATACACAGCCTCGTATTATCTCGTGCCACACGAAAGATGACAATCTCCTCAAAGATCAATGAAGTATAATCACTCAGTTCTAATACATCTGCGATTTAGGTTGGTAGTAAATTTAGTGCTTCTGTCCTTTTGAAATTTCGTTCTAAGAGAGCATTCAGCTTCAGACCGCTTTAAATTTCCAATCCAGTCTTTCTACAGCATTTTCAAAGATAGAAAACTTTCAGGTGGATTATCTAATGTTAAGTACTAGCTTCTGCCTTAGCTTGTGTCTACTGCACTGCCACAAAACTGTGATATGTTGAAGGTTGCTAAGCACATAGGAAGTGATATTAACGGCAGTAGTTGGGTGTGTCATTTTGTCTTCCGATATCGATTGTGCATTAATTTACGAGTGCTGAATAAAGTGTGGATAATGTGTGTGGTAAAGTGCGAAAAGTGTGGACTGATTGCAAGTAAACCATTTTATAGCAAATGTGAATGCCACCTACTACGAACTTCACAGGTCAGCTTGACTAAGAGAGCCTTGTATACAGAGAGACTGGCCATAGGTGAAGTTGCCCGTTATTGGTGGATTAGGTTTGGCGCCATGTTTCTGCCAAACTTCTCTCGCGCTTCTTATGTTCGCCGTGTTTTTGAGTTGAATTGAAGTTCAGAGGACTTTTGGAAACGATAAAAAGGTATTTGAATTATTTGGAGACTTGTTATGTGTTGTGCATGCATGTTCGATTAAGTTGTATATCGTTTTTATTGCGTAATTAGCGTTTGCGATCTTAAATACGAGTTGAAATAATCTAACTTCTTGTTGCAGTCTGAAATGCCCAGTCAGGAAGGAATCCCAGTCAGGAAGGAATGAGTAACTATTGTAATAAAGTCCAGATACAACTTTCTTAATGGTATATATTACCCGAAATATTTATTTAGTTACGCCTATAAAAATGTTGGGTTCTTCACTTTGCTCAGAGAACTCTGGTTCTAAGGTGTCAATTTATTTAAAATATTTTTCGTCACGCAAAACAGGTAGGCCTGTTACAATTTACTGCATTTTTAAGCTGTTATTTCCTTAACAGTTCGTGCATACTGGTAGCATCACAAGCTTTTCTGAAGCCAATATCTGACAGTCCTTGCTGGAAACGGAAAGTTCCTGTAACTGTTGTGCTATGCTCATTCGACTTTATAGCATCAAACTTTATTTCGTTCCGAATCAGAACACTAGGCACTATTTTGGTTTCAGTTTCATTGCCTGACTGTTGGCGCAGGCAAGTTGTAAGCACGTTTTCCGCAGATGTCGTGGTTGCTGAAACATTATTCGTAGTTAATAATTGTAGGCGCTCTTGAAGACAGTTTTTAATAGGCCTACGTACTGTGGGGTAGCAGGGATACGGTAGTGTTTTGTTATATATGGTCGACATTTAACATTACCTGAGATATATATATATATACGAAAGTCGTAAGCAGTTGTTTACTTGTGACATGCAAAAAGTTTGAAGACGTGACAAGAAGTACTAATACGTCTCACACTTTTTGCATGTCACAAATAAACAACTGCTTACGACTCTCATTCATCTGACGTAATACAGGTACGTTAAATCTTTAGCGTTTTGCACTTCCGATAGAATACAAATGCTATACACTATTTTTTATTTACGTTAGTTTCATTGCAATATGTCTAGTAAAGGAACTTTAAAGGAGATAAATGCAAGTAACGAATAATTTTTACAGCCACTGTATCAAATTTTCCTGTGCTGTACGTAGTAGGCTACTATGAGTATATTATAGCTGTAAAGAAAGGCATTTAACGAATGATTTCGCCATATTGTCTTGTGCTTTTGATTCGGTGAGAGTGTACTCCACTACTCGCCATTCAAAAGTCCCGCCCGCAGTTTGGCAGAAAAATGGTCGCCGTATCGTCCGGTTGGCCACTCTCGCCCTATGCAGGCTCTCTAAGCTTGACCAGTATAATCTGCTCCCTGTCGGGAAATGTTGGAACTTTAGATGCGCCTAACGGGATCTACCGGGCCCTTCTGGCACGCAGGTAGTACGTGGAACTGCTGAGCGGCTACCTAAGAGTGGATGAGGCAGGTAGCATGGGGAGAGACTACAGGGTCCGCAGCTAGCAGGCGTACGACGTCTATTCAAAAAAAATTCCGGAACTTTGTCCACAAAATTTTTCTACGCTACCTTTTCCTTATAGTGCATGGTCTCCCGTCCTGAACGAGGATCGTCTTTAACTTCCGTCCGGCCATTTTTAAACCATGTGAACTATTCGTAAGAGTTCGGCTGAAGCGTTCATCGCCGCAGGCTTACTCCATAGTTTGGTGTATGTCTAAGTTTTCTTACGTTTCACGCAAAATTTAATGAAGACGCACTGTTCCTTAAACTCTGCCATCTCAAAATTCGCAAAATGTTACACACTACGTTCCACTCAATACAGTACTCAACAGTAACTAACATACATACAATAAGGAAACTTTCGGCAGTAGACACTAAACAAAGGTGTGTGCAGAGATGCCAACCGCATTTCGCCCCAACACACCACTGGCGCATAATTACGAATGTTCCCGAATTTTTTGAACAAACCTTGTATGACTCCAGCGAAGGGGCGCGACATGTAGGGACTTTGTTAAGGTATTGCGGAATAAACGCATTTTTATATAGCAAGTTGTATTCCGTCCTATCTTTTTGAGTGGAAGTAAGGGGAGGGTAGTGGGTCCTCTGGAACCACACACTTACACCATAAATGTGTCAATAGGCAAACGTACCAATGCAGGACCAACAGCCTGCAAGTGAACTACGTACAAAATCGCGTAAGTAGAAATGAAACCACTAGATTACTTAAGTATTAATTATGCAGTCTAACAGTGTAGGAAGTTTGAGTACTAATCTCAACGCATTTGACTGCAAAACAGGGGCTGCTGCAAAGTCCTATCGAGAACGAGGTTTCAAATGGTTCAAATGGCTCTGAGCACTATGGGACTTAACATCTGAGGTCATCAATTCCCCAGACTTAGAACTACTTAAACCGAACTAACCTAAGGACAGCATACACATCCATGCCCGAGGCAGGATTCGAACCTGCGACCGTAGCAGCAGCGGGGTTCCGGACTGAAGCGCCTATAACAGCTCGGCCACAACGGCCGGCGAGGACGAGGTGGTGAAACAACAAGTGGAAACAATAGTGACAACCGAAGTTTGAGTCAGGCCTGGAGGTGGGCTCTGACAGCTTGTGGCGAGTTTCACAGAGGAATCAAGAGCATCACTTGACTGCGTGGGGAAACTTCTCAACTATCCCGAGGCTGATTCTGATACAGGTCAGTTTGGGGAGAACATAGAGGGTGTATGAGGACAGGAAGAAGGCTTCTCCCCGCACCTAAAAAAAATAAATAAAAAATAAAACGAGAGAGAGAGAGAGAGAGAGAGAGAAAGAGAGAGAGAGAGAAAGAGAGAGAGAGAGAATATTAAGGTGGCTGCTAGCGAAAAGTAGGAAAAAAAACTGTTTTCGAGTCCCTGTCTGGCACCAAGTTTCACTAGTTGCGACATATTAAAATTGTTACTTTTATTGGCAAATATGCAACTGCTGTTTAGAACAGTCAGTGGTAAGGTCTGTATACGTGTGTGTACGAAGTGTATGGAATTCCGCGAAATGCTCGAACTTACAGCCCAAGTCAAATTATGCTGCTAATAAAGGTGTGAAGAGCTATTTCGTAGAAAGTAACTTTTTAAGGAGACCATTTAGAACAGCCTCGAAGCCAACATTTGAACAAAGCAGCGCCTTGTAGCTGGCAGAGAAGTAATTTCGCTAACTCTCCCGGTCGCCGGTAACACCGCGCCGCGCGGCCCTTCCAGCCCTCTTTCTTCCGTATGGCTTCTCTATTCTCAGTTTTCCGGCGCTGACGCGAACTTCGCCCACTTGGCGGCGAACAGAAAGATCCACGGGTGCATGAGGTATACAGCTTCAGTACCGTGATTCTGCCGCTAGCATGTCGCCACTACGTGCGGCGAATTCCGCACGATGCCTAGTAGTCGTGTCTTGCTAGAAGGATGCCGCTTTAAAATCAAAGAAGCGATAAAGACGCAGCGGAAGTTTCTGCTACCGACTAAGTTCTGTGGACCGCTACGAAATTTCACTTACTATATCATGCGATTTTACGCCTGTACAGGCATGGCAAAGACGGGATACGTTTGAAATGGTCCTGCTCAACCGAAATAAAACCCACTAAACGCTTTTCAACAAACGTCGATTTAAAATTTGTCACCCAAATGATAAGTGAACACGACAAAACCAGCAGAACCTGATGTGTATGTCTCTCCGATTATACAGTTGAACATACATATTTCTGACTTTCTTTCGCCAATAGGAAAGCACAGTAATAATAGAACAAAACAGTACGAGAGATATGCCACAACCGTAGTAATAGAAATCCGTTGCCGGCCGCTGTGGCCGAGCGGTTCTAGGCGCTTGAGTCTGAAACCGCGCGACCGCTACGGTCGCAGGTTCGACTCTTGCCTCGAGCATGGATGTGTGTGATGTCCTTAGGTTAGTTAGTTTTAACTAGTTCTGAGTTCTAGGGGACTGGTGACCTCAGATGTTAAGTCCCATAGTGCTCAGAGCAGGATGACAGAAAAGCTAAGAACTGGGTTTTCATCACTGACAATTTCTTGTTATGGTGGTTTATGTGGTGCGCAATATTTTAGTTCAACTGTCAACGTGATCCTAGGAATAGTTTTCTTTATGCAGATTTTAGAGTAGACGAATTGTTTTAGTTTCGTTCAAATGGAGTAACTGCAATATCGTGCGCCCGTACAACTGTTTTCCACGGCTTACGAAGAACGGAAATACGACCAAAGTGGGGCTCTTTAACAAAGCTACTGGCAATCTTCTCTCTTTGCCACGCCTAACTGACGTTAAATCCAAATCTAATACAAAATCTTGTTATATAGAAGACAAATCTACCTTATGGATGGAAAGGAATTTTCAAAAATGGCACTGTAGTAAATCCTAATATAATTCTGGTAAATATATTACCTAATAATCACATAACTAGCGAAAAACTAATGAAGGCAGCGAAAGAGGACAATAACAAAGCAAATCAGGTACGCGTTGAATTAAAGGATTTCCTGAAATCTGGTACCGCTGCGGTCACTACATTGTCGCGTTACGCGCTGTAGGTAACTGAATGTGATAGTTTGTGACCAATATTCACAAAATAGTGTATTATGTTCGAATGTAATGGATGGCTCATTGCCTTCAGAATATACATTGTTTACTTACAAACAGAAGTGCCGTTAGACTTTGACAGTGAAGATGCTCTCCTTCCGGTACTTACCTGAAATGGAAAGAAACAAATATGTAAGTCATGAGTAAAAACGTAAGATATTCGTGCATATCTGCATTGCCTACGAACTATGGAAGTACAGCACCCTATAAAGGTCGTGGACTCTAGTCCAACAGCCACTGAATATGCTTCTGAAGAATTTTATTTTAGTTAAGAGTGTATCAGTGCTTACAGTTTGGCTGATTAGCTGGTGGAGGATGATCATTTTTAAACCGTGTTCGCGGTCCATGGAATGCGAAATAAGTTCGTGGGCCTCTTAGGTCGATGGGCAGTCACGCGTACAAACACCGCCTAACAAACATATTAGAGTACCATGACTTGGCTAGAGCAGAGCAAGGATCACTGTTGGCTGTGTGATTGTCCTGACGTTGCAGTATCTGTCGAGGGCTCAGAGCACCGTCTGCTATCACCAGTGACATACGCTGCTACTGATTAAAGGTTCGGAAAGGCTGAACATCTAAAATTATCACAGTCTCTATTAGCCGCCCCCCCCCCCCCCACCACCACCCATACCCGGCACGGAATCTGAGTAGTCCATCTGTCTGCATCTAGTGTTAATATTATTATTATTATTATTTCTTTACTTTCTCAGACGTTAAGTCTGGTTAAAAATGGAAAGTGACGCGGACCTTGATCAAGCGTCACTTCCTTTTAACTGTATGGTATGTGTTATATTGCATTTAGGAACTTTCGGGTAATTGAACATGTATCCCTAATTACAGATTTCTGTAGTTGTATATATAAATTTGGATGTAGCTGTATTGCATTGATGTACTGGTGGATATTGTGTGGTATGACTCCCGTAGTTGATAGTATAATTGGTATAATGTCAACTTTATCCGGATGCCACATGTCCTTGACTTCCTCAGCCAGTTGGATGTATTTTTCAATTTTTTCTCCTGTTTTCTTCTGTATATTTGTTGTATTGGGTGTGGATATTTCGATTAGTTGTGTTAATTTCTTCTTTTTATTGGTGAGTATGATGTCAGGTTTGTTATGTGGTGTTTTATCTGTTATAATGGTTCTGTTCCAGTATAATTTGAATTCATCATACTCCAGTATACTTTGTGGTGCATACTTGTATGTGGGAACGTGTTGTTTTATAAGTTTATGTTGTAAGGCAAGCTGTTCACGTATTATTTTTGCTACATTGTCATGCCTTCTGAGGTATTCTGTATTTGCTAGTACTGTACATCCGCTTGTGATGTGATCTACTGTTTCTATTTGTTGTTTGCAAAGTCTGCATTTATCTGTTGTGGTATTGGGATCTTTAATAATATGCTTGCTGTAATATCTGGTGTTTATTGTTTGATCCTGTATTGCAATCATGAATCCTTCCGTCTCACTGTATATATTGCCTTTTCTTAGCCATGTGTTGGATGCATCTTGATCGATGTGTGGCTGTGTTAGATGATACGGGTGCTTGCCATGTAGTGTTTTCTTTTTCCAATTTACTTTCTTCGTATCTGTTGATGTTATGTGATCTAAAGGGTTGTAGAGGTCGTTATGAAATTGCAGTGGTGTAGCCGATGTATTTATATGAGTGATTGCTTTGTGTATTTTGCTAGTTTCTGCTCGTTCTAGAAAGAATTTTCTTAAATTGTCTACCTGTCCATAATGTAGGCTTTTACATCGATAAATCCCCTTCCTCCTTCCTTTCTGCTTAATGTGAATCTTTCTGTTGCTGAATGTATGTGATGTATTCTATATTTGTGGCATTGTGATCGTGTAAGTGTATTGAGTGCTTCTAGGTCTGTGTTACTCCATTTCACTACTCCAAATGAGTAGGTCAATATTGGAATAGCGTAAGTATTTATAGCTTTTGTCCTGTTTCTTGCTGTCAATTCTGTTTTCAGTATTTTTGTTAGTCTTTGTCTATATTTCTCTTTTAGTTCTTCTTTAATATTTGTATTATCTATTCCTATTTTGTGTCTGTATCCTAGATATTTATAGGCATCTGCTTTTTCCATCGCTTCTATGCAGTTGCTGTGGTTATCCAATATGTAATCTTCTTGTTTAGTGTGTTTTCCCTTGACAATGCTAATTTTCTTACATTTGTCTGTTCCAAAAGCCATATTTATATCATTGCTGAATATTTCTGTTATCTTTAGTAATTGGTTGAGTTGTTGATTTGTTGCTGCCAGTAGTTTTAGATCATCCATGTATAGCAAATGTGTGATATTGTGTGGGTATGTTCCAGTAATATTGTATCCATAATTTGTATTATTTAGCATGTTGGATAGTGGGTTCAGAGCAAGGCAGAACCAGAAAGGACTTAATGAGTCTCCTTGGTATATTCCACGCTTAATCTGTATTAGCTGTGATGTGATATTATTTGAATATGTTTGGATATTAAGTGTGGTTTTCCAATTTTTCATTACTATGTTTAGGAACTGTATCAATTTAGGATCTACTTTGTATATTTCCAATATTTGTAGTAACCATGAGTGGGGTACACTATCAAAAGCTTTTTGGTAATCAATGTATGCGTAGTGCAGCGACCTTTGTTTAGTTTTAGCTTGATATGTCACCTCTGCATCTATTATCAGTTGCTCTTTACATCCTCGTGCTCCTTTGCAACAGCCTTTTTGTTCTTCATTTATAATTTTGTTCTGTGTTGTATGTGTCATTAATTTCTGTGTAATGACTGAAGTTAATATTTTGTATATTGTTGGTAGGCATGTTATGGGGCGATATTTAGCTGGGTTTGCTGTGTCTGCTTGATCTTTAGATTTCAGATAAGTTATTCCATGTCTGAGTATCAGGTGATGTGTATGGGTCTGCAATGTAACTGTTAAATAATTTGGTTGGATGTGAATGTGTTGAGGTGAACTTCTTTAGCCAGAAATTTGCTATTTTATCTTTTCCAGGGGCTTTCCAATTGTGAGTAGAAGTAATTGCTTGGGTGACTTCATGTTGCAAAGTTATCACTTCAGGCATTTGTGGTATCATCTTGTATGTGTCTGTTTCTGCTTGTATCCACCGTGCATGCCTGTTATGTTGTACCGGGTTTGACCACATGTTGCTCCAGAAGTGTTCCATGTCTTATGTTTGGTGGATTGTCTATTTTAATGTGTGTGTTATCTATTGTCTGGTAAAATTTCTTTTGGTTTGTGTTGAATGTTTGGTTTTGTTTCCTTCTATTTTCACTTTTTTTGTATCTTCTAAGTCGTTTGGCCAACGCTTGTAATTTCTGCTTTTCATCTAATTGCTCTATCGCTTCTTGTTGTGAGATTTTACCTAACCTTTTTCGTTTTTTTTTCTGACATTTCATTTCTTATAAATTGTGTTAGCTGTCCGATGTCTTTTCTCAGTTTTTCTATTCTGATCTGTAGCCTGTGTTGCCATGCTGGTTTTGTGGGTTTCTTCTGTGTGTTGGTTGGTTCTGATCTCTGCCTAGTGTGTATATTTAGTGTAGTGAGTGCTCCTATATAAACCAGTAGTTGTAACTCTTCCATAGTTGTGTTTTCATTTATTTTGTTGTGTATGATTGTGTTGATAGTTTTTATTGTTGTTTCGACTTGTGGGTTATTTGGCGGTCTATGCAAGAATGGTCTAATGTCTGTATTTGTGTCTTTGTATTCTATATATGTCAGCTGAAATTTTTCTCCTATATCCAACATGTGTATTACTTCGAGTTCTATTTGTGCTTGTTCTGGTGGCTGTCTTAAGATTTTGTTTTCCTCTGATTGTTTAATTGATGCGTGTTGTTCTTTGTTTGTTTGCTCTGGGATGTTCGAGTCCATTACTGTATTTTCTTCTTCTTCTGATTGCACATTATTTTGTTCCAGTATTTGTTGTACTTGTTGTTTGATGTTTTCTAATTCTGACCGGGGTATCCTGTTATTTTTGATTATTACACGGATCTGATCAGCTAGTCGTTGTTCTGTTAAAATTTTTAATTCTGTGTATCTGGTAATAAATGTTGTGTATACTTGTGATCTGTATCCAGTTGTGTTGGTTCCTAGGTTTGTTGCTTGGTAATAACAGAACATGAGGTGTCGATTAACTTCATCTGACCATCTCATCCTCTGTCTTTGTTTTCCTTCTAGGGTGGTTGCAGGAAGCATATCCTGCAAAACACCTCTATTTGGATTTAAATCATTTTCCAGTTGGCTAACAGTGTCGTTACCATTGTGGGCGAGCATAGGGTTCAAGCGTCGTCCCCGACCATGACGGCGCTTGTCCGAGGCTTCATTAGTTCTGTCCTGAACCAACTAATCACACTAAAAGGGGGGGTTAGCCCTATTAGTGGTTTGTTCTTTTCGTCGCCTTTTACGACTGGCAGAACACACCGGAGGCCTATTCTTTTCCCGGGCCTCCACGGGATTTATTATTATTATTATTATTATTATTATTATTATTACGTGACAGTGGTCAGACCACTGGCAAACCGAAATCTTCTAATTTCTGACATTTCAGAAGTAAGGAGACCGTCAATCAAGTGCTTTTTTCAGTGGTTAAGTACAGTGCACACATTTTAACTTAGTTGATTTTGAATGGGGATATAGGATGTGGATGAAGCAAGTGTTGCTAGGGAGAGGATTGACGTAGAGGAAGCTTATATTGTAATATGTCTCTACCCTAGTGTGAATAGTTACCTTGCTTTTCTGAGAAAAAACTGCAGGTAGCACTCGCAATGCACTGATATACTCATATACTGTGGATCTAGAAATATTGAATTCCCTAACGATTTTCGAAATGGAATGTGCCATGTGTCTAGGTCCAACCAACATTCCGCGTTCAAATTCTGTTAGTCCCCGTCGTGCGGCCATCATCACGTTGGAAATCTTTTCACATGCATCACCTGAGTACACATGACAGCTACGTCAAGGCACTGCCCTTTTATACTTCGTGTATGCATTCTACCGCCATACGTGTGTTTGTATATCGCTATCCAATGGCTTGTCACCTTACAACTTTTAGAGTAACCAAACGCGTTGACGTTCA
This sequence comes from Schistocerca americana, assembly GCF_021461395.2. NCBI lineage: Eukaryota > Metazoa > Arthropoda > Insecta > Orthoptera > Acrididae > Schistocerca > Schistocerca americana. The sequence goes on along the minus strand of NC_060119.1, from coordinate 927,655,396 downwards.
GATGACGCTACGCAATTCTGATTTGGAAGTCCATTAAGTTCCGTAGCATGAAAGTCCTTCATTCATGGAGGTTCATTTTTCATGTGCAGAGAAACGCCCTGCACATACCTCGTCAGCAAATACGTTCGCCATGATGCAACACTGACGATGGGACCACCTAGGGAGTGCATCGAGTTATGAGCTCCCACTTCGCCTGCTTATAGAGTGAATAGGCACCTATCACACCCTAAAATTGTAGGTGCCAATGCGGCCTCGTTTTTGAAATATTGCCTGTTCAAGTTTGGGCAGCTGTTTATATACAGAAAAGTTTCACTGTAGTGGCAAGTGAGCCAGACTGCCGTCCAGGTGGCCCTGGTTCGAGACCCGTCTATACTACTTTTGCTTTTTTTCCAAATGCCTGTTTTAATTTATAAATAATCATGAAAATTACGCAAGGAATTTATTAAAAAGAATTACAAGCCTCTGTTAAAATTACACACAATGTCAAATTGTTTAAATCTTTTGCGTTTTTTATTTTAACAGTATTCCATAACGTCAATGCAGTGGCGTTTCCTGCGGACTTGAGAAAATACAGATGCGATTGCGACGAAAATGAATGTGCATTTGTACAACGTTCGTGGTGTCGAAAGTACAAATGTTTTGATTGTTTTTATAACAAGTATCATCCGTCGGAATGTACTCGTCAAAATATAGGAAATATCGATTAACTTTCCATTAAATGAAACGTGTTTTTAATCCCTCATTCGTTGGTGTTTTTTTAATATTCCCTACCTCAACGGAACAAAACAAAAAATACAACGAAAAAATTGAAAAATAATAAAATATTTCAAGAAATTACATTACGGTTAATTTCCTGTTAAAATAAAAAACGCAAAAGGTTGAAACAAAATTTGACAGCCAATGTGTAATTTTGATTTATAGAGGCTAGGAATTCTTTTTAATCAATTCCTTGCGGAATTTTCATGATTAATTATAAATTAAAAAGGCATTTCAAAAAAAAAAAAAAAAGAGACAAAAGTAGCATAGACAGGTCTCGAACCAGGGTCGCCTGGACGGGAGTCTCGCTCGCTTGCCACTTTTTTTTTCAGTGTTATTTATTAACAAAAACAACAAATTACTGGCATTAATTAAAAATACAACTAGAAATGAATAAACTGGCAGGGAAACAGAATTAACATCTGAACAAAGGTACAGTGTGTATGCAGTTAGCTTTATAATAGCATTAGCTAACACAAATTTGACCTGCAGGATGTGTAAAATCTATCAGTTAATGTGTTTCATATTTTATTTGATACAACAAAATTCAGTTGAAATTCTTCTTGGGTTTTTGGCTGGGTACAAGCATTAATTTTTGGTGGCATGTCTCACAAATGAAAATTTGTGAATATCAGTGATCTTACCCAGGTGAACACCCAAGAAGAATTTAAATTACATATTCAACAGAAAAGGGATCAACAAATTAGAACAGCGTTGGATGAAGTCTAAAAGGAGACTATGTCGAAAATTTTCTTAATTCAGTTTCTTTTTAGCTTATTTATGGCAACTGTAACAACCTTTTTAAGTATACATAATTTTAAAAGAAATTCAAAGTACAATACGCTCCTAAGAAAAATGTACTTGAACAGATAGTGGTTACTGCTGGGTGCAGGAACCTGTGAATCAATTATGGCCCTCTAGTAACAGTTTAGTGCGTTATTGCGGACTCCATAGTGAATTAGAAACAAATTCTGGAGATCATTAGCACTGGATCCTCTTGTTATTACATCAGCAGCTGTTGTGAGGAAATACATTTTACTGAAGACAACAACAGCCACTCGGCTACTCGCTCACTTGCCACAACAGTGAAACTAACTTTTTTGTATATGAAGAGCTGCCCAAACTTGAACAGGCAATATTTCAAAAACGAGGCCGCATTGGCACCTACAATTTTAGGGTGTGATAGGTGCCTATTCACTCTATAGGCAGGTAAAGTGGGAGCTCGTAACTCAGACGCACCTCCCAGAAGGTCCCCTTGTGAGCTGCTATAAACTAGCTGGCAAGAGTAGGCTGAGAATGGTCCTTCGGTATTTAATAAGGGGACCCCCAGTAGTAATAGGTCTCGAGATGGTAAAGGCGACGCATTTAGATGTGGAGTGCGGCCGTTGTGGGAGGCGGGCGTGGCAGCGACGGCGTGGGTGTCCCTGGCTTGGGCAGGCGGTGGCGGCGGCGGCGGCTCCAGAGGCGGCAGAGGCGGAGGCGGCCCTCTGCAGACGGCGCCACCCCCACCCACCCCCACGGCGCTCGATACGCCGGCAGCGGCGGCTGCCCAGGGGCGGCCTGCAGCCTCCAGGCGCCTCCGCCAGGGCTCGTTTCCAAGGACGCCAAGATACCCAGCAGTTGCGGGGAGCAGCAAATACTAAATCTCCCGTCGGTATGAATACCAATATCGAGTTAGCAATTGTTCGCCTTAAAGCGCCTTGCACACAATTGCCTCAGCATTCGAATGTAGCAGTTTTCGAAAAGTACGGTATCTTAAACAAGGCTATTCACGTGGAAACACTGTCGAAGCATGAAGCTGGAGATTATATATGAGGGTGAATCACCTAAAATGTACACCGCAAATATTGCGTATATGGAAGGCGCTATTGACGTCCAGTTTTCACGGAATGGATTGGTAGTCAGGAGCTCCTTTTGTTAGCCAGACTGTAATAATACTTAGAAAGTGTACTTTTTGTGCAAACTTACACTTTTTTTTTAGATGGAACAATGCCTATTGACAATAACCAACTTAGACTAAATTAGAATGTCAGTAGAGTTTGTTGCACGATTCTAGACAGGCACTTGTACGATACCTTTCGCAGCACACACACTAAAGAACAACGCAAGTGTATATACTAGTTACGTGGATTCTGACCAGTAACGAGACAACTGACAATCACAGGTTATGTTCAAAATGACCACCAGCAGCGGCAAGGCACGCTTCCAAAAAATGGTTCAAATGCTTCTGAGCACTATGGGACTTAACTGCTGTGGTCATCAGTCCCCTAGAACTTAGAACTACTTAAACCTAACCAACCTAAGGACATCACACACACCCATGCCCGAGGCAGGATTCGAACCTGCGACCGTAGCGGTCGCGCGGTTCCAGACTGTAGCGCCTAGAACCGCTCGGCCGCCATAGCCGGCTGCACGCTTCCAGTCTGATATGGAACGACTGCTGCATACGTGCTAGCATTTCAGTGGAGACGTCCGAACGGGATGAAGTAATGGCTCGTTGGCTATCATCGGGTGTACTTGTTATGTCCTTGTAGACAGAGTCTTTCAGCTTTTCCCCACATAAAAGTCTACAGGTGTCAAATCCGGGTAATGGTCCGGCCAAGGTACAAATTCTCTGCGTCCATTCCGACGCTTTGAAAACCATTCGGAAAGACACGCTGCAGTACTTCGTGCACTGCAAGCTGTACAACCACCTTGTTGGTACCACAGTTTGCCCGGTCTGCAGAACAACGTTTCCTAGCATCCGTGGAATATGGTCTGTTACGAGGATGCGATAGTTGTGCGCATTCAGTGTTCCATCTATGAAAAACCGACCTATGAGCTGATGCATCACTATCCCATTCCAGACGTTTACACTCCACGGACGCTGACGCTCCACCTGACGAAGCAAACGGGTATTGTAAACAGACATGTGCATGTTTCGGCGATTTACATGGCCATGACTGGTAAATGTGGCTTCATCACTAAACAAGATACATGATACATATGAAGTATACTGTCGCAATGGCCTGTTCAGAAGTTAATACGATTCTCATAATCGTTTCCATGCATTTCTTGATGGAGAGAGAGGTGTGATAAGAATAGAACCTACGTCGATGGAGAATGCATAGGACGCTTGCCCGATTCGTGCCACTTCCTCACACGACTGCACTGGAGCTAATAGGAGGAGCAACTGCAAAATCAGCAAGTACATTAATAATTTCCCCCTCTTCTGTCGTTTCTGTATGTCTCATACCCTTCCCGACAACGTTTAGCATGTTGTGTGGGAAGGCACATGGATGAGATTTGAAGCAGGAACCCATACCAGGAAAGGAACGGCTTGGGCGCTAGAGAGCGCCGAAGTCTCGAGATGGGTACGAGTTTCACATTACGTCAATAAACCCAACGTGAGTAACACGTCGTGCTGTATACGTTACAAACAGGCTTAGAACTGCGTATCTCTTACGCCAATGAAGAACCTACATCGGGGGTGCTGAGCCTCATACACGTGAGTCAATACGTGCGGTTGTCTGAAGTATTTCAATCGCTCCGTGGACTCTAGCGATGAAGTTCTCTGCTGATGCTACAAGTGTGCCGTACACTCTACCCTTTATACTACCCCACAAAAAATCCTCGAGCGATGTCAGATCTGGCGACCATGCTGGTTCATCTCTACAAGTCGATCGATTGGGATACGATATGATGGGATCATTCCGCACATCGACATCAACGTGTGCTGAAGCTTCGTTATTTTGCAGCCCCACGTCCATCCGAACATTGTGACACTACATCCGATTGTTGTTGTTGTGGTCTTCAGTCCTGAGACTGGTTTGATGCAGCTCTCCATGCTACTCTATCCTGTGCAAGCTTCTTCATCTCCCAGTACCTGCTGCAACCTACATCCTTCTGAATCTGCTTAGTGTATTCATCTCTTGGCCTCCCTCTATGATTTTTACCCTCCACACTGCCCTCCAATACTAAATTGGTGATCCCTTGATGCCTCAGAACATGTCCTACCAACCGATCCCTTCTTCTGGTCAAGTTGTGCCACAAACTTCTCTTCTCCCCAATCCTATTCAATACTTCCTCATTAGTTATGTGATCTACCCATCTAATCTTCAGCATTCTTCTGTAGCACCACATTTCAAAAGCTTCTATTCTCTTCTTGTCCAAACTATTTACCGTCCATGTTTCACTTCCATACATGGCTACACTCCATACAAATACTTTCAGAAATAACTTCCTGACACTTAAATCTATACTCGATGTTAACAAATTTCTCTTCTTCAAAAACGCTTTCCTTGCCATTGCCAGTCTACATTTTATATCCGATAGCGTAGGCAAAATCTCTTAAATGTGACGTAGATCGGCCCAGCTAGTCTATTTAGCAGTAGATATGGCCCATTGATGCGGTCACCAATTATCCCGGCCCAGATGTTAATACTGACCATGTGTCGGTGATTTTGAATCACCTGCGCACGCCGATCTTCGTCTGCCAAATCCACGCACGTTGCGCCATTTTAATATGCCGTCACTCGTGAACAGCACCAAGCTCAGGAATTGTGACTGGAGAACGCAGTGCCGTAAATACCACTGCGCAAATTGTACCCGTTGTGCTTAAGCCGCCTCCCGTAATGCCTGAACTTTCTGCACGTGGTATGGATGAAGTCGTCGTTCATGGACAACACGCCGCACGCCACGTTTACCCGTGTACAGCGCCTGTGCCACGTGCCCAGTGCTGGAGGCTGCATACTCTTCAAACACAGTCAGCACGTCCTCCTCCAACTGTGTCCAAGCCGAGCGTGGACGATTCGCATCACATTTTGGCACCTACCAGAGGACACACAGTAAAATCGGGATACTATTCGCTAGTACCAAGCGAAAAGTGCTATTGCTTTACTTTGTAATGGACACATTCCATGCAGAAAATACCTACATGCCCCGGCTCCTCTGAGGCGTCTCACTATGTCCACGAACGTGGAATGATGTGGGATAGATTTGTTTGGAAAACGTTCCGCATATAATCTTGCAGCTGCTCTCCCCTTGCAACCCGCTTTGCCGAATGCAAGTACCTTGAAGGTCATTTGCGCAGCTGAGTTCTAGTAAATGTCGCACTGCTGTCAACAATGTTAAGTACTCTGGAAGACCACACACCATCCGCAGTATGATGCGTACTAGGGCTACGTTGAGGAATGTAGGGCATGCGCAGGAATATCATTAGGCTAAGGCCGTCCATTCGAAGTACAGAGTTGGCTACCTTCCGTATTCAGACATCAGTACGAATCGCAAGAAAATGTCACAACCCTTTGTTCTCAGACATCGACGATCTCCACCACCCAAACGGTGCGTTTCCGGATACGAGTTCCTTCTTGGAAACTGCGGATATGAGTTCCTTCTTGGAAACTGATCAGTTTGCCAGCACTGTCGGTGTTTTATTTCGGACAATAGACAAATACATTATCACAGATAATGTGTTAATTGCTACCTTAATATGTACCCACTTGAGTGTGTTAGGTGTTTTTCTGTGTGTTAACAGTCTTCTCGTAAAGACACCATACAATTTAGTGCCTCCTGTTTTCTGCACGGTCGCAGCTGCGCCGTGAAATTGACTACGCCTGTCAGTATAGACTTTCTGTTTTGCGTCCGCACTTTGATACTTGACCTGTTGCCCAAGGGAAAAGAAACATTAATGGCTTGTTTGTGGTAAGCGTACTTAGAGGTACTAACCGCCCCAGAAACATATTACGCCTAATAGCTACATCATTAGTTTGCAAAAGTAGTAAATTCTGATTTAATCCTTCTTCAGTATTCTGTCCTCAGTCATTAGTAGAAATATCTGCACATATATCGCTTATAAATGCCATATTCAATATTTTCATGTCGATGTTTTGAAGTAGTATATCGTGAGTAAAACTCAACAATTAATGAAATTTGCCTTTTTCTAAAAAAAAAAAAAAAATAGATTTGTGGTGGTCAGAAAGTACCTCCGCCCCCTCACCTGCTTGGACACGTTAATGAAAGTGCGTTGATATTGCTAAGAGAGTACTGAAAAACATTTTCAGGTTTTGGACCGTACTTACACGCCACCACCTTTTTAGGAAGTATGTTGTTGATGTAAGTCAACAATAAGCAACCAACTGTGTTTATGAGGGCGTAAAGTGCCCCTCCCCCGTCATGCACGGTATGGAGAGAGTATTTCTACGGTTAAATTTTGTCAATACAATGTGTCCCCCTTTTTTATGAATTATTCCACGTTTTTTCTAAACTTTTTAATACATCCCTTTTCTAATATAAATAAAAAGAAGATTCTATACCACAGTGTCTCAAGCCAAAGCACCCGCGAAATAGTTCGGTTCACTGACTAATACGGCGAAGTTCAATTATTATACTTATGAATTTACAGTTCTCGAAACGTGGAAACCTAATATCGGCACACACACACACACACACACACACACACACACACACACACACACACACACACAGTTTCACCAGTGACCCACCGATTTCAGTCCATTGCAAACGCTAAATTGTCGTAGCTCATCCGCGTAAAAAAGCAGAGTGCACCGTTCACACGATACCGTGCACATATTGATTAAAATGTTTTGTCCATGTCTGTCCAATGGTTTATTCGTGTCTGTGCGGCACGTTAACCGATACACGCCACACGTCATCGACTCGTGTTCCCTTCGCCCACAGAAGCTAGATTGTTCCCTTTCGACAATAGGCTCTCTTACAGCAAAGAACCATACAGATACATTGAAACTATTATGTTCTTTCAATATCCAAACTTACATTTATTGCTAAATATAATGAACAGAGAAAATAATAAAGTGACGAAATTTTTTACGCAGGCTTCCTGGAGCTATAAGTCTACAAAGGGAAACTACGAACCCTGTATCTTTATATTTGGATTTTCACCGCCATACTCTCGAACGCGCCCCCTCGCTCGGTTGAAATATTAGTTTCTTCGGCCCGTAATGTCGTTATTCAGTCGTAGGCACTATTAATGAAGACTGTAAGTGTTTTCAGAGCATCGACCTCTTCGCTTCAAGAGTTAAGTGTAACAGAGAAAAGCCATCCCTCACTCACAGAGAACGGACTCATCCGCGGGCTACCAGATTGCCTGGTAAGGAAAGAACATCCCGAGATCAAACCATGGCTACTCAGTTCCTCACTTGTCGTGGCTTCGGCACTCTGCATAGTTCGGGTGTCCTCGGACTGTGGAGCCCCCCCCCCCCCCCCCCCCCCCCACCCATCCCCATTGACACCTGAGGGCCAAGCAGCCACCCCTGCGGGAAACCCTCGTTCGGCACAATACAAGGCGGGACGAACAATGCGAGCCACCAACTCACAAAAGCCTGCGCTCAGAGAAAACATCTTTCTGACTGGATGCACTGCCCACACCGACAAGAACATGGAGAACCACTTCCCTCTAACTGCGTTCTGTAAAGCCAGTTTCAAAAGATCACTACGTCTCTCACAGAAATGAAGAACGCTGAGCAGTCCATACTGAGAAACGAGAGTTGCTGACATACTACTTCTACGGGGTGGAAAGCACACAATGATCAGAAATGGCCTAACGAGATGAAATAAAACTGCCAATCTGTCTCCATTCGTATACTCTGAGAAAAGGGAAGGAACAGACTCAAACACTGCAGCCAGCAGCAACAACGAACTGGTCCGAATATTCGGAACATCCGTCTATGAAAATATTCCACTTAGTGCCATAAAACCTGTAGCGCCTTACATGACTTCGTCTATTTCTACGCACGTTCCGGATATCCATGACGACACGACGCACTGCAATGACCAACGACTTTCTATTCTACGGAATGATAATTTTACGAAGTAGCAGCGCTACAATGTTAAAAACTGGTACATTCGGTATCAAATTTGGGAGAAGATCAATTTCGGTTGTTATTTTCGCGACAACAGCGGTCGAAGCGGAAACTTGTAATCGAGAAGTATCAGAAATTACGAGCGATATGCACGGATGGCCGAGAGCATGATTTTCTTTGCACATTCTCAAACGTGGTGATGCTATTTCCAGCTGCTTCTGCCATTTGCATATACAACTAAGTACAATATTCAGAAACGTCAGTCAGTATCAATTTGAAGTTACTTCATATGTAGGACACGAACATACTAAACCTTTAAAATTCAATATCCGTCCTTTTGTTATGAACACTGTGTTTCAATACTAAGCTTTTCGAAACAATTATAAAGAACCAAGCAAGTAACAAGTCAGACGTGGTGTATCTCTGCTCAAATGCAGGTGCGATCCCACACGCTTGACAGTTTACGCCTGGTTCATGATGTGCCCCGATGTGAACAACAAGGAAGTTAACACTTCACTTAAACTACTTGCCTTACTTACAGTGTATGATGTAACGACCTGGTGCCCCTATGGTTAAGGCCTTGGAGTCGTCCGCGGGGGACAGACGGTGACACATTTCAGCTCTCGTCTCCTATTCAGACTATTACCGAGCAAAAGCCGGTTGCACCACCATGTCAACGCCACGACGACGTTAGTCATCCATCTACGAAGTCCAAGATGTCGACGAAGAGTTAAACTTTGAGCTTCCTTGCTTCATCTCTTCTGTTATTGATGATCATGAGTGAAGACAAAGACTGCTGCAGACATAGTTGAAGGGAAGTTGAAGGACGTCTCTACCAAGCTAGAGATCACTTCGCAAGAAAGTTAAACTAGAGGACCACGAATGGATCCACGAACTATTCCAATGAGTGACGCGTCATTATAAGAAGCACAAGGTTTAGAAGGGCAATAAATTGGAACGTAAAATTACGTAATATTATGAGTTTCATAACGTGCCATTCAGAGAACAGTCAAGTACAACACAGATCAATGACGAGCATGTAAAAACTCGAGGTAGAGTTCTGGTTCAGTGGAGACATTGTTGGATGGAAACAAAATGTATGTAGGACCAATCGCAAGCTGCGACGGCGAGGGAATGTGAGGATGGCTAAACGCTATCAAGATGAGGCTGGTTTAAAATTTTCATGTGTGTGGCCATTTGTCTGTAGTTGCTTTACAGTTCTTGAGGCTATTTTCGTTCTGTCGTTGTAACTACAAAAAATGAGTTTTTTTTCACCAGGTGCGTTTCGTTATATTGAGGTAAGGCAATATCAGAGGTCTGTAATTAAGTTATTTACATTTTGAATTGTTTTTAAGATCGAAAATCAGTTCGTTAACAATATGTTGGTTTTTACTTACAGTGATTTCCGCTTTATTTCTCGTCTACATCGGGAAATGGATTCCTCCATCACATCGTTAATGTTCAGAGACTGATAGTTGTAGTCTAATTTTTAGTTGCTCTGCAGAGCTATACATTTTTTTTTTTTTTTTTTTTTTTTGTTTTACACAGAACACTTCTTCGTACACCACTGTTTTCTGTTTCTTTTTATACTTCTAAGTATGTATTGCGGTTGTCTTTTGTAGTGTCTCCAACGTAACATTGGCACTAGATTGTCTTTTTTTTTTAGTTAATTGTATGTGTGTAATTCTATTTAATTTTGTTGCTGTGTATTTGTGAACTGTGTAAGAATAGTGAAGTAATAGAGACTTAGGGTTTTTCTTTTTGGGTAGAGATGGAAGAAGCCATGATGAGTGGACATAAGTGTATAGTAGTGCTGAGTTGGAGGAGAATGTGAGGAGCAAGAAGTGAAATAAAATTGGGGCAAAGGGAGGGGGCTGTGGGAGAGTGGAAGAGGATGAAGGACGGAAAAGGCTCTTTCCTTTTTCATGTGATTTCTTCAATTCTAAAGTGTCTGGATTTCAATATTAATTTCCTCATTGAGCAACTGTTTATTTTGTGTTAAGGCTTTGTGTACGTGGAAATTTTCTTGGAAACGGAGATTTTCATGATATTTGTATCTTTTTCAGTATTACTTGGTATATTGTGTTCTTGCTTTAACTGATCCGAAAATTTTGAATGGTTTGTACCCTATTTAAATGGTGTGACGTGCTCTTTATATCCGTGGCCAGTAGGCAGGGCCAAGGAGCGATCAAGGGTTTAGGCGACTCGAAGGACCAATGGGAACAGGAAGGATGCAGAATAAAAACGAAAAACGTTAAATTCGAAACTGAACTGAGTTTAAGGGAATAACGGAAGAACAGTTACACACTTAGCAATAGTCGATATTCGGCAGCCGGGAATGATAGTACGGAGACATTTGACAAATTTAAATAATAAAAAAAGCAGAACAAAGCTTTCTAGTGCACTGACTTTCCGCTACGCTGTAATAATACGTCCCAGCCTTCCAAGTGGCATGACAGATAAAAGGACCAGCCACGGTTAAGGGCGCGCGGCGCGAGCAAGCACTCGGTGTTGCAACCGTGGCCAGGGGGATCCCCCATTATTACTGTTCTGGTGCGCTGCGCGCCGCTAAAGCCGGACAAAGGCTCATGGCGAGCAGCAGCGAGGCGGGGGTCGAGGCCTTTGATCCTAAACAGGATCAGACGACCTCTTCCATCAGAAGACACAATCGTACACGCATAGATCGGGTAGTAAGCAAATATGAGATGTGACTGGTTCAATCGTAGCAACGCAGACAGATGTAGTTTCTCGGTCACAGAACAAAACACTAGTGCAGTCCGCCCTTAGTGTGGGGGGGTGATGCAGTGGTTAAGGCACTAGTCGTAATCAGGAGGAACGGAGTTCATATCCCAGAACGTAGTTCAAATTTAGGTTTTCCTAAATCGCTTATGGTAAATGCCCTGAGGGTTCCCTCGTAGTTGTCCACTTCGAAATTGTGTTACGTCTCTAGGGACTGTCCCACGGGGCGTCACAGCCTGATCTTTCGCCCTTTGGAATTAGGCCCCCTGTGAGTGGTCTTTATCTAGTCGAGTTGGCCCACAGCAGGGCAGAGTGGGATGCTTCGTCGATGTTAGTCCATTGGAGATGGTGCTCTAGTTTATTTAGAAGGAAGGAAGAAAGTAGCGAGTGTGGGCTGTAAGGAGCCGTTCAGGTATTCGCCTGAACAAATGCAGGGAAATCTTGGCAAACCTACTCAAGGGTTCTGTTACGGGATGCAAAGGCTGTTCTCTTACTTTCTTCCCATCAGGCCTGTTTAGAGTTTTAATTTGTTTGCTCCACTTGAGGTATTTCAGCACTCTGAGTGACGTGACCCCACAATCTTACAGTTAAGACACACACACACACACACACACACACACACACACACACACACACACACACACACACTAGGATTGAAACGCTATCCCAGAGCTCGGTAGCAGTTGCAGCAAAAGTTAGTCTTCCAATAGTGCGCCTGCTTACGATTTTCAATTTTTTTAAGAGGCAAAAATCTTGTGTTACAAATTTAACAGAATAAGACAGCTCTTATGGTTAGGAACAGAATATCCTGAGGCAGCGTAATAGACTGCACGTAAATACCAGGATTTCATTCATCATGTATCTAAGAATTAGAGCACTTAGTCACTTCCAACGACATTTACACATGATTTCAAACCTTTACGGAATTTATTCTAGCCTACCTCTCACAAAACGATGAAAGGAAGAAAGTTTATTGGTTACTAGATCAGGCATGATGCTTTCATTGATCACTTCTTTGTTATTATCTCCATGCGCAACACGCTTTCCATGCAGTATCTGCATATACACTGAATGTACTTGCTAAATTATATCATTGTACGACACTCAGGTCAGGGGATGTGAATTCGTGAACACTGAGACGTGTGCAAGACTAGTTTTTTTCTCAAAACGGACCCATTCTACACTCATCCAGTGTTCGAAAATGTGAGCACTTAGCGATATCCAAACAAGCTTCAAGCATAGTTTCAAACCTTTCCTAAACTTTTTCTGGCTTACGTACTTAGAGGCAAATATGTAACATCGTCTCACTTGGAAAGTACTCAAACGTTTGAAGGTGTTTTATATACATGGAAGTTCGAGTCTTGAAGGAATCAATGGTTTACTGATAACCGCTAAGGCACCTGTATCCAATCATTCAGTCACAAACAAACCTAACGGACAATCAGGACGAAACACAGAGGGGAGGGGTGAGGGGACGGGAGGGGAAACGGAGCGGGGGTGAAGGGGCGGCAAGTACCTGTGCTCGCGGAGAGATCACCCCGTTGGTTGTAGCTCTTCGACAGCAAGAATGATCTATACTAAAAATGCCGAAAGAACTACAGGGTACGAGACGTCCCGCAGCTGGGCACAGTGCAGTCACGGCTCTATCTTCCTCCGCCTTTGGCACTTGCCTCCCGCCGCCTTTTCCCGTGCTCTGCGCCCCCGTTAGGACAGACTACACAACAAGGACGGCTCGTGGCTCTAGAGAGCTGGGAAACTACGTGCGCGGCACAGGGCGTACAATACCCCTCACACCATGGTGCACGGGGGGAAGGTGGGGAGGGGGTGGGGGGAAGATGGCTGCGCTAAGGCGGCCACACGCTCTGCTCTCCCCCATTTGAATGTAAATTGTGGCGCAGCGAGACGCAGGTCGGTACCGCTGGCGGCGGTGCACTGTTGTAAGGCGGGCCGCGTCTTAACATTGCGGCGCTGCCTCTGCCAGTACTGGTCCACCTCATTTGTTCCTCTTATTCATCCGTACGTACGAAGCCAAGTGGATCACCTGCTTCACTGCCTCATCATTTGCTCCCAGTGCTTTCGCGGCGGATTTCTTGTCTCGGTTAGTGTATCCACGGATTCCGAAACGACTCTCACGCAGAATATGAGACTGCTCAAATTCAAGATCACTTGACTCACTCGCTAATTTAACAACCCCGTGACGATTCGCAATACTCCTATATGCCACTATCTAATCAAAAATATAAGTACACCTATTGCTGGACATTGAAGTGGTATTCAGAGCATCCACACCCTGGATATATCAGTTTGAAAATAAAACCGCCTCAGCTGTAACTAATTTAGTGATAAGCACGACCGTTTTCACAGCATTATAGCTGTATCGTCAGGTGCAGTAAAGTCATATTCTGATCTTGAAAGAGAATGGGTCGACCGAGCGTTCATAGCCAGCAATTTTTTGCTACGTAGCGGATCACAATTATAAAATAGCACAGGACAGTATAAAACACCCCCATGATACCAGGAGAACCAGTACATGGTGAGCCAATCCGTCCCAGCACACCGAAAAAGTGACCAACAACCGACCGTGTATGATCATCTACACGATTATATAAAATTAAACAGAACTCGTCCCTCATTTACCACTGTCCGGTCTCGATCGGATGCTGATGTATTGTGAATCCTTGGACACTGTTATCCTGTGTCCCCGCAGGTAGCGCACTTTTCACATTTTCATTAACACGCGTAAGATGAGCTGAGAAGACTTGAGAACTTATGAGTCGCCTGCTTGGCTATCGCTACATAGCGAAAAATTTCTGGCTATGAACGCTGGGTTATCACATTCTCTGTTCTGACCAGAACATTATATTACTGCACCTGATGATGCAGCTACAATGCTGCGAAACCGGTCGTGCTTATAAACAAGATACTTACAGCTGAAGCGGTTTTAGCTTCAAAATTAACATGGTGTGTATCCGCCTTTCGCAATCATCACTACTTTAACTATGCTGCATATACTTTCAGTGAGGTGTCATTGTGTGTTGATTGGCAGCCCGTTCTTCCTGAAGAGCCGAAACAAGAGAAGGTACTGTTGCCGGACGCTGGGGTCTAGAGCGACGTCGACTTTCTAACTCATTTCAAAGATGTTATGTTGGTTAAGGTCGAGACTTTAGATAGGTCAGGCTGCTTCAGGTTCGTCAGTGTCCACAAACCATTGCCTCATATGTAACTTCATGACAGAATGAATTATTGTCCTCCCAAATAATCGTCGTCACGAAACGTCTTCCTCTACTGCGCACAGTACACGAAGCTGTAATATGCTTCATATTCTTCCGCACTTAGCATTTTCTTGAACCCAGTAGGGGGACTAGCCCAAACCACGAAAAATACTCCATATCGTACCATCACCACCACCTCCGTAGTGCGGCTGGTCCCGGCGGAGGTTCGAGTCCTCCCTCGTGTGTGTGTGTGTGTGTGTCCTTAGGATAATTTAGGTTAAGTAGTGTGTAGGCTTAGGGACTGATGATCTTAGCAGGTAAGTCCCATAAGATTTCACGCACATTTGAACATCTGAACCACCTCCGTACTTCCATGTTGGCACTATACCTGTTGCGGGTAACATTCCATGTACCCCCAAACCAAAACCGTAATATCGGATTTCCACACGGTACAGCACGATTCATCATTCCACATTACGCGTTTATACACTGAAGCGCCGAAGAAACTGGTAGAGGCATGCTTATTCAAATACAGACTTATGTAAACACACAGCATACGGCGATACGGTCGGCAAGTGCCTGGCGCAGTTTTAAGATCGGTTACTCCTGCCACAATGATTTAAGCGAGTTTGAACGTGGTGCTATACTCTGCGCACGAGCGATGGGTTACGGCATCTCCGAGGTAGCGATTAATAGGGTCTTTTCCCGTAGGACCATTTCACGAGTGTACCATGAATATCAGCAATCTGGTAAAACATCAAATCTCCAACATAGCTGCGGCCGGAAAAAGATCCTGCAGGAACGGGACCAACGACGACTGAAGAGAACCGTCCAACGTGACGGAAGTGCAGCCCTTCTGCAAACTGCTGCAGATTTCAATGCTGGGCTATCAGCAAGTGTTAGCGTGAGAACCATTCAACGAAACATCATCGATACGGTCTTTCGGAGCCGAAGGCCCAACTCGTGTTCCCTTGATGACTGCATGTCACAAAGCTTAACGGCTCGCCGTCAAAACCGACACTGGACTCCTGATGACTGAAAACAGGTTGACTGGTCGGACGAGTCTCGTTTCAGATAGTATCGAGCAGAGGAAGACAACCTCATGAATCCGTGGACCTGCATGTCAGCAGGGGAATGTTCGAACTGGTGGAGGCTCTGTAATGGTGTCGGGCGTGTGCAGTTTGAGTGCTATGGGTCCCCTGATACGTGGAGATACGACTGACAGGTGACATGTACATATGCATCCCCTCTGATCACCTGCATCCATTCATGTCCGTTGTGCATTCCGAAGGACTTGGATAATTCCATCAGGACAATGCGACACTCCACACGTCCAAATGGCTACAGAGTGGCTCTAGGAACACTCTTCTGTGCTTAAACACTTCCGATGACCACCAACCTCCCCCAGACATGAACATTACTGCGATGCCTTGCAACGTGTTGTCCAGAAGAGATCTCCATCCCCTCGTACTCCATACCTGCAGCATTCATGGTGTCAGTTCCCTCCAGCACTACTTCAGACGATAGTCGAGTCCATGCCACGTCGTTATGCGGCACTTCTGCATGCTCGCGGAGGGCCTACACGATATTAGGCAGGCTCTTCAATGTACCTCAACCATCACTTGGACTACAGAAATACGTTACTTACGAGGAGCTGCTTCACCAGTGTAACACTATCTTTACCCCAAAATCACAGTTATTGTATACTTGTTGATCTACTGGTAGTACACTGAAAACTCCCCCGTTATTCCTTCAGCTGATTTCGTGCGATTTTTTTACTACCTTCCTCCTCAACTCTCGGCGGTCCCTCTCCGCGAGTACACAACATCCGTACGGTCTTTATTTAACTGTGGTTTTTCGTTCACGTTTCCACTTCACAATCACATCAGTAGTCGAGTTGGACAGCTTTGGAAGGGTTAAAACGTCCCTGACGGACTTGCTACTCAGATGACATAGAATGGCTTGTCCACGTTTGAAACCATTGAACTCTGATGACCGATCCATGCTACTGGTTACTGCTTTTCTATTGGTAACACAATACTCCCCGCCCCTTTAATCTCTAGTGATCAATTCCGCATTAACAGGAGTGTCCGGATTCTTTTGATCAGATAGTGTGTAAACCAAACGTTATCTACTAACGTAGATCTCGCATTCTTCATTCCTGTTTATGACTGCTAATGCTTCATTAGCTATTTATATTTTAGACTAACTACAGTTTCCTATTCTGTTGCGAATGGTTCAAAGTCTGCCAGCTGCTTTGGATGTAACAGGCTACACGATAGTTCCACTTCATAGCTCCGAGCACTGTCACTCCCAGAAATTTGGGTGACACGACTCACTCACTCCTTAATAGCGTAGCGACACGCTATTTCATGTTCATATTATTTAGTGCGTTAATTGCATTTCCTCACTTTTATCTGGTTGCAGCTTTCGATCTGTTTTAACATTCGGTCAGGTACACTTTTAAACGCTTCTGTACAGACAACGTTAAATTTAATACCTTAGCTGGCAAGCGACGCGGCTGGATGTCTGGATGAATCCAAGATCAGTACAGTCAGCATGTCAGAATTCGCGATGTGTCCTAGAATTCTGTCAATGGTAAAGGAGAATAAAATGTAATGATAACTCTGCCCATCAGTTATGTCATCTTACTTACAGATGAGTGTGGCTGTCGCCCTCTTTAATAGTTCGGAACAGTTTCCTGCCCCAGACGTATGCAGTAAATCATAGCGGAGGGTCATTTCGCCCTGCTCCTAGAGGTGGTATTCTAATAGGATTCCATACTCTGAACTAAGGAAGGAAAGAAGGTCCAAGTTTGAACCATCGTCGACTTCTGTAGGAGAATAACTTGCCATCCATTTAGTCAGGTTCGATGTATAAATTCAAATGGAACGTCCTGTACGCCGGGTAGTCATAATATTAATTATCACACCGAAAAAGTAAGGTTACGTAATCAATTCATTGTTGTTTGAAGGTACGTGTCTGTAGTCCTGGTACACTAGAAATGGCCTTTTAGACCTCTCTATTCGCCTTATGCAGCTGCAACATTTCCACTGTAGTGGAAATCGATAAGATTCCACGACTACCGAGACGTACCTGCAAACACAAAAAAAACTTAATTATGTAACTTGATTTTTTCGAGGTGATAGTTAAAACTTTGTGGTTAACCTACCTACGAACGGAGATCTAATTTAGTTAAAGGATGGATTTCTTTCGTCTGGTTCTAGCACACTTGTCTATTGTCAGTTGTGTTATTTGATTCATCATATAAAATGAGCTGACGAAGTCATGGGATACTTTCTGATATCGTGTGGGAGCTGCTTTTGTCCGGGGTAGTTCAACAACTCTACTTGGCATGGACTCAAGTCGTTTGAAGTCCCTGCACAAATAGTGAACCGCGCTGCCTCTACAGCCGTCCATGACTGCGAAAGTGTCGCCAGTGTGAGACTTTATGCATGAACTGACCTCTCGATTATGTCCAATAAACGTTTGGTGAGCTTGATGTCGGCCGATCTGGCGGCCAAACCAATGGCCCGAACTTCCCAGAATGTTCTTCAGATCAATCGGGAACAACTGTGGCCCAGTGACATCCATAAAAATTCTATCGTTGTTTAGGAACATGATCATTCATGGTTGCAAATGGTCTACTCGTATCGATGATCGGTTTAGATGGAGCAGAGGAACCAGTACATT
This sequence comes from Schistocerca americana, assembly GCF_021461395.2. Lineage (NCBI taxonomy): Eukaryota > Metazoa > Arthropoda > Insecta > Orthoptera > Acrididae > Schistocerca > Schistocerca americana. Next base: position 927,637,176 of record NC_060119.1, on the reverse strand, counting down.
CCATGTGAACATAGGCCACACCATTATGGAGCCACTACCAGCTTCCACAGTGCCTTGTTGATAACTTAGATCCATGACATCCTGGGGTCCACACTTGAACCCTGTCATCAGCTCGTACCAATTGATATCAGGACCCATCTGACCAGGCCATGTTTTTCAGTCGTCTAGAGTCCAACCTATACGGTCACGAGCCCAGGACAGGCGCCACAGGCGATTTCGTGCTTTTAGCAAAGGTGCTCGCGTCGGTCGTCTGCTGCCATAGCCCATTAACGCCAAATTTCGCCGCACTGTCATAATGGATACGTTCCTCGTACGTCCCACGTTGATTTCTGCGGTTGTCTGATGGTACTGACAACTCCATTCAAACGTCGCTGCTCTCAGTCGTTAGGTGAACGTCGTCGGCCACTGCGCTGTCGTGGTGAAAGGTAATGCCTGAAATTTGGTTTTCTCAGCACAATCTTGACACTTTGGATCTCTGAGATTTTCGAAATGGGATGTCATATGCGTCTTGTTCCAATTACTGTTACGCATTCGAAGTCTATTAATTTCCGTCGTGCGGCCATAACCACGCCAGAAACTTTTTCACATGACTCAGCCGAGTAGAAATGACAGCTCTGCCAATGCACTGACCTTTTGTACTTTGTATAATATGTACTCTCGCCATCCGTATATGTGCATATCGCTATCCTATGACTTGCCACATTTGGATGTAGGCACGTCACACGAAGTGGCATCACATTTAAGGACCACATTCACGCACAAGGCGGGCTATTCCACAATGTCCACTTGACATAATGCTCAGTTACAATGTGGAAGTACGTAGCTGTTTCCTTGTTAAAGAAAATACTCAGGAGTCCGCTGGAAGAGGTGTAGAAATAGGCTGCTTCTTTTCATTTGCTTTTGCAAGGTCGCACTTAGACAAGTAGAGCCCGCCAATTGATTAATTTTGTGCGAGCCGTAGTGCTTCGCGCAGTCCACTCAGACTGAATCCGCGACCCCGCCGCGCAACGTAATTTGACTAAGCAGCTGAGGCCGCGGGCGCTGTTGCCCAGGCAACACCAGGTCACTAGTAAGTATGGGAAAAGCTTGGAAATCAAGAATCAGTGTGGTCTGGCGGAGATTTGAACCGCGCTCTCAAGAAGTAATATTGCAGCGGTGCGCGAGCGGCCAGCTTGCTCGGGTTGCTTCTCGGAGGCTGTATCTTATCGTGGCTGGGCGTCCGGGCAGGCTCGAGTCTGCAGCTGCCGCCAGCAGCTGTGGCTGTCTGCGCGACACAGCTGCGCACCAGCCTGCCAGCTAAGCTCCCATCCCAGACAGATCCGTGGCTCTGTCTCCAATGGCGCGCGCTCAGGTGCTGCCACACACCTCTTAGCGATGACTCTTCCAGAAATTTAACAATACCGTCCGTTTCAAAACAGCGGAAGATTCTCTCAAACAGCAGAACTGTAATAATTTTTATCCTTGCACCAACCGAGTTTGTCAAGTAGCTGAAATCAGATAGTCATAAAAAACTGCCGAGAGTCAGGGGTTGACGCCTGCAGCACTTTCGATGATTTGACCGTCTTCGTCTACTTAACGTGGATGTTCTGGCAGTGGCTATAGGCAATGGTGACTCCACTAGCATGGAGTTTCAAGATTCGGTCAGCGTCTAGGCGGATCCTGGGAGGAGGGTTGGAGCATAGGGGTCAGAACCCCTCAAAAGATTTCACTGAAAGCATTTTTTTCCCCACATACATCAGTCCTAGAGTTTCTAATTTTCGATAAAATAGCGCCAGGAAAACATTTAAAAATTTTAACGGGGTGAAGAATATTACGAGCTATGTTTCATTCAGGATACAAACAGGGGTGCGTTTGCAGCCCGACCGTGCGAAGAGAGCACGCCACTCAGGAGGAAGGCTGAGCACAACTACAGTCAACGACAAAGCTGACAGCTTTCGGAGTCCACAGGCAGGACCGGTAAACCATAAGTAGTTAAGAGAGAACTGGGAACAAAAATGAATGACTTTCCTGGAAGGTAGCGAAAACGACAGTGAAACACCATTCGCCCCATTTACATGTTCAAAAAACACCAGTCTGCAGACCTGAGTTCACAAATGATGTACTAAGTGCAATAGTGGCACTGGTGAGCGTCCTCTTAGTTTTGTACTAGGTAAATTACGGCACTCTCGAAGTTGAGAGTGTTTGTTGCTATCACGGTTCTTAAATCATTCTCATGAAACATGAACTTCTCAAATATTCAGACGAATATGTTTGCAATAACGTATTTCTCGAACTGCCATTCCCGTCCAAGATATGCTAAAGGAATGTACGAAGCCCAAATGGAAAGAAATTGTACTGATGGAGAAGGTGGGAGGGAACAGAAAGATGGAGGACGAGGGACGAGGTAGAAGGAATCGGGTAGAGTGCTATACACACACACACAATATATATATATATATATATATATATATATATATATATATATATATATATATATATAGTAATCCCCCAGAACCCAATCCTAAGTGTGTGACTCGTCTGAATAAAGACATTAAGTTCTTGGTTCTTTAGTTTTGTAAGATCTCAATCACTTACTATTCAGCACTTATGTTTCAATATCCGCATCCCTATTATGTGCAAAATTTGTCCTAATCTGTTTTTACAGAATCTAGTCTTCTTCTATCCGAAAGCTTTTCTCTCTGTTCTATGTTTGTTCCTAGATCCCTTAGCACTTGTTCCTTTAACGTTTTCATTCTTCTTACAAGTTTACAATACAAGCCACCTTTCATCTCTTCACATCGCATATCTGCCCATTTAAAATTTTATTTCATTCCGCAACATCAAATCCCGTTCTTCCAACTACCTCTTTCCCGGTTCTTCCACAGTCCAATTTTCCTCCCTCGCATTCATGTACGTCTGACGTAGAGTTCCAGAAACTCCTTCCGCATTTTTACGCACAAATTTCTTTGTAAAAGAAACCTGCTTTCCTTGATGAAATTGAATTCTGGAAGCCATTTTCCTCGAACCACCTGATATGTACAACCTTACTTCCTAGGTAAGGAGAATTAAAACTTCCTGGCAGATTAAAACTGTGTGCCCGACCGAGACTCGAACTCGCGAGTTCTAGTCTCGGTCGGGGACACAGTTTTAATCTGCCAGGAAGTTTCAGATCAGCGCACACTCCGCTGCAGAGTGAAAATCTCTTTAAGGAGAATTACTTTGCTATTGTGTCGTGCACCATCTACATGTTTTGGGCTTTACTATCCTGTTTTATTGTATTGTTCATTTCTTTCAACTCTGTTTTGCTCATACTTAACCTGACGATCGTACTACTATGTACGCCTTTCCCATCATTCAACGAGTCTCCGAATACTATTCACTTCCAGCCACAAAGGTTGTATCATCTGTTAACCTTAACCACTCATTTGCTCCCTCCATTTTTATTCAAATTCAAATGGCTCTGAGCACTATGGGCTCAACTTCTGAGGTCATTAGTACCCTAGAACTTAGAACTAGTTAAACCTAACTAATTTAAGGACAGCACACACACACATCCATGCCCGAGGCAGGATTCGAACCTGCGACCGTAGCGGTCTCGCGGTTCCAGACTGCAGCGCCTAGAACCGCACGGCTACTTCGGCCGGCTCTATTTTTATTCTTTCACTGCTTATTGCTATATATAAATGAAAGCTTGTTAGTCAGGCAGCGAATCTTATGTTTCGGTGTTCCACATACGATCAGTTATAACACTTTTGTTTGGCATCAAACGTGACTCCTCTGAAAACGTATTCTCCGTAAGCAACGTAACAAGTAATTCTCAGTGAACGGTATACAGTAGCAGCCGCCATAAGCTCCCGTTACATTTTTTCGCCAAAGCTGGTGCTCCGTGTCTGAAGCTTCCATTCGACCATATGTTAAAATTCACACTTCTTCCCTTAGTATGCCCGGACAGCGTTTTCACGCCAGAATGCTCTGGTCACTGAACCTCAACACCTCGATGAAATGAAATATCACCGTCCGCTACTTAGAGGGCCGCCTTGCACTCGCTTCGCACTCAGATGTCATTCCCACAGTCGTGTTGCGCAAGGTTAAGTGGGTTACCGACAATGAACTGTGTAAATGAACGCCAAAGACTTCCCAACAGCTATTAGGAGGACCAAACAAGTGAAGACATGCGTCTTCCACTGCTCTTACGGAACACTCGCACGCTAGAGAAAGATTACAGCAAACGTTTACATCGACCAGAGAACTACTGGAGTCGACAACATTGCTAGAGGAGACAAGATCACTCACAGATATAATTTTGCTCACGTTCTTCAGGACTTCTGAACATTTGAACTTTTCCCCGTAGAAGTCATAGGTTCAAATGAATTAATTCTGAAACGTTTACTTTCAACATCTATGCAAATCATGAACTATTATTAGTTTCGCCGGCGACGGTGGGCGAGCGGTTCTAGGCGGTTCAGTCCGGAACCGCGCGAATGCTACTGTCGCAGGTTCGAATTCTGCCTCGGGCATGGATGTGTGTGATGTCCTTAGGTTAGTTAGGTTTAAGTAGTTCTCAGTTCTAGGGGACTGATGACCTCACTTGTGAAGTCCCATAGTGCTCAGGGCCATTTTTATTATTAGTTTCACTAAATGATCAAATTAAATGTGATGCAAAATACGAGGTGTGAATAATTATCAGTAAAATTATTTCCTAAAATGCCATTCTGGAGACTTGTGATCTACTGATTCGGAACTGTCCTGTTTACACTTCAGTACAACGTCTACAGGCTGCTTCTAGGCAGACAGTCATTAGGCGTAATATCACGGTCGCTCATATCTCTGACAGAATCCGTCGCTAGGTATTCCTGTCCATTCTTGCCCCCACGGGTCCTGTCAACGGGTTTTCCGAAAACTGGAGTCTCTCTTCACGTTATCTCGACCAGGCAGTGATCGGTTGCTTACGAAGCTCAGATTTTAATTTAAAAAAAGCACTTCAAATATGTGTTATAAAAATCTGTTCACCTGACGCTGAATTATTATATCGTGATGCCATCGCTATGGACAGTAAGAAGTCCGTGGCTAATTTTGAATGTTTTGTTGTGTGTGTTTTCGTATGTAGTTTCGGGGATGTATCAGCGTAGTATTTAAGTGGATGGGCGTAGGAGACAAACGCAAAAACCACACTTGAATTGTTCGGTGCAACGAGACATATCAACATGACGTCGATCCGCTTCTGCGGACCATCCCAAATGTAACGCCCTACGGCTTGTGCTATGCGACGGAGTATTCATGTTTCCGATGTGTGACAGTCTTTTGCTTCCCACTTTTGTTGCTCGACGACCACACATGACACATCACAGATACATTCGTTATAACGTAGTGAGAGTCGTTGGGCATGGGTGAGAAATGTTCGCGGAGGTTCGAGTCCTCCCTCTGGCATGGGTGTGTGTGTTTATCCTTAGGATAATTTAGGTTAAGTTGTGTGTAAGCTTAGGGAAGGATGACCTTAGCAGTTAAGTCCCATAAGATTTCACACACATTTGAACATTTTTTTTGAGAAACGTTCTGCGACATATTGAGTACCAGTTCCGCACCCGCTGCTTCGCTCGCAAAGATTTTTGAAGAGATTTTTTGGTTTTTCTTTGATAGAATTTTTACGTTGTTAACAAACTCTATCATCATAACTTTTCGCGCTAATTAAGGCCGTAGAAGCATAATCTTTTCCGAATGCACTTCTGACCAAAAAGTAATTCTGGCAGCCGGAGTTTTATCTTCCTCAGTAGCGCTGCCGCCCTTTGTAATCCTTGGCTTCTTCAAAGATCTTCCTCCAACACTTTCGGTTATTTGTTGCTCTTTTGCACCCCCGGACTCTCATACTGGTGAGATCCATTATTACGTAGTCAATCCATCTTCTTCTAGGTCTCCAATTACTCCTTTAGTTGAATGGCTCGCACCTTTTTACTTTTTTTTTTTTTTTTGTTTTTGTTTTTGTTTTTTGAGTTTATGTTTTTGTTAATCATGCCTTTTGCGTTCTTATGGAGATATTTCCACAGACCTAACTACCAATTTTCCTACATTTAACTTTAAATTTTTATAACAAAATAGGTTCTTAAAAATACAGTTTGAGAAAATACAATAATCATGACAACGATAGATCTTTTACAAGTAATTCATAAGAAAGGACTGACATGAAGTTGGAAACTTTACGAAAATTTGAGAGAAATTCTGGAACACGGCCTGCTGCCAGCTTAGAGAAAGAAAAATTTGTGTGAATTCCTAAGGGACCAAACTGCTGAGGTCATCGGTCCGTAGACTTCCACACTACTTAAACTCACTTAAACCAACTTATGCTGTGAACAACAGACACACCCTTGCCCGAGTGAGGACTCTGACCACCGGCGGGAGAGGCAGCGCAATTCATCACATGGCGCCTCAAACCACGCGGCCTTAGATAAAGAAGCGGCGGCATTTTCTGTTGGACCTGCACATCACTTTGCAGGACCGAGCGCTTAGGACGCAAGTTGCGGCTGATTTGTTCCATCGATGAGGCTGGGAAGTACTGTAACAGCCATCACAGTTCCGGACTTATGCCCTTGTGTACTTCAACTTCATCCCTAAACTGAAGGAAGCACCTCATGACATTCACTTCAGAACCGTTACAGAGATTGGTCGGACAACAGACCGCTCCACCGTCAACACAAGTGGTGCTGCTAAGGTCATCTTACGACCTCCAAATCGCTAGTAACAGGTTGCATAAAATGCTGGTGACTATTTCGAACGACAGTAAAACTTTGAAGAACGTACTGTATTTGTTTTGTATAAGTTGTAAAAAATTAGCTGCCAGTGTTAAGGTTCTAACCTTTGCATTTTAGTTTCTGGACAGAGATATTAAATTCACACAGTCAAAAGCCTCACTTAAGTCTCGCAAAATCCCGAAGTTGTATCCGTCACCAAAGTCACGTGATATGAGCCAGTTCTTGCACCATTCACATGCCAGTTCTCCTCCGTTTTAGGGCACCTGATAGTTGAGATGCTCTTCCTATCAGTGTCCAAGACTGAGAGAAGCAAGACGTACAGGATGATACGGCGATGATGTTACAAACTTTCATGGATGATGAAGAACGGTAAACGTATCGTTTTGAGGTAAGGGACTGGTCTGGAATCGACCGACTCAAAGTTACAAGCGAAGACCTGTGATAGTGGACCTCTTGTACTGTAAGCTCTTTTCTTTCCATGCTTTGGGAGGTAGTATGAACTGAAACAAGCAAAAAAATTCAGTAAAAATGGGCTCTAAAGTGCATACATAAAGGACTACAAGCGCTTTTTCATGTTTGCTGCTGTAAAACACCTCTCTTCAACTGAGCAAGTTCTGATAGCTCTTAATGTATGCATTTTAGAACCCATGTTACTACACTTTCTTTTCTTGGTTTGGTCCATATTACCTCCTCCAAAAATATGGGAAGCAAAGAGCTTGCAGCAGAAGGGATCCAGTTCCAGAGGTACCAGAACGTGTTTCGCCGTAACTTACGTTCCGGTCGTTTCCGGACTAGGGTCTCTTAACCTCAAATTGGTACACTTACCGTACTGCATCGTCCCAGAATCATCCTGTACGTTGTAAAGTAAACCAATCCCATCACACTTCACTCTCAATTTCTCGTTTTGCTCTGTGAGTAGAACTGTCGAGTGCGTATAATGTGACAACTCTTAACAGTACATTCAGGAAGCATTGAAAGGTTTTGCGCCATTGGAAGTAACTCGATGGATTTCGATCAGGCTGCTGTGGCCCTCGCTGTATTGGTAGCACGCTGACGACAATCTGCTTGAGGAAGAGCAGCGTCTGTGGTGGTGGGTGGCCACGGCCAGTAAGATGGCGACGTGGATCCGCCAAGAGGTGACGCCGCTGCGCCGCAGCCGCCGCAATCGATTCCGCGTCCTCGCCACGCCGGCCAGGCCCGCGTCTGCACGACCCTCTGGGTCCGCCACTGCCGCTGCGAGCACCTCGCGCTCATCACTGACACAGCACTCCAGCGGTTTGCTGTTCTGAATTTCATGTACAGCTCACGTTAGAAATTAAAAACACTGGCCATTAAAATTGCTACACCAAGAAGAAATGCAGATGATAAACGGGTATTCATTGGACAAATGTATTATTCTAGAACTCACACGCGATTCCATTTTCACGCAGTTTGGGTGCATAGATCCTGAGAAATCAGTACCCAGAACAACCACCTCTGACCGTAATAACGGCCTTGATACGCCTGGGCATGGAGTCAAACAGAGCTCGGATGGCGTCTACAGGGACAGCTGCCCATGCAGCTTCAACACGATACCACAGTTCATCAAGAGTAGTGACTGACGTATTGTGACGAGCCAGTTGCTCGGCCACCATTGACCAGACGATTTCAATTGGTGAGAGATCTGGAGAATGTGCTGGCCAGGGCAACAGTCGAAGATTTTCTATATCCAGAAAGACCCGTACATGACCTGCAACATGCGACCATGCATTATCCTGCTGAAATGTAGGGTTTCGCAGGGATCGAATGAAGGGTAGAGACACGGGTCGAAACACATCTGAAATGTAACGTCCACTGTTCAAAGTGGCGTCAGTGCGAACAAGAGGTGACAGAGACGTGTAACCAATGGCACCCCATGCCATCACGCCGGGTGATACGCCAGTATGGCGATGGCGAATACACGCTTCCAATGTGCGTTCACCGCGATGCCGCCAAACACGGATGTGACCATCATGATGCTGTAAACAGAAACTGGATTCATCCGAAAAATGATGTTTTGAATTCGTGCACCCAGGTTCGTCGTCGAGTACACCATCGTAGGCGCTCCTGTCTGTGATGCAGCATCAAGGGTAACCGCAGCCATGGTCTCCGAGGTGATAGTCCATGCTGCTGCAAACGTCGGCGAACTGTTCGTGCAGATGGTTGTTGTCTTACAACCATCCCCATGTGTTGACTCAGGGACTGAGACGTGGCTGCATGATCCGTTACAGCCATGCGGATGAGATGCCTGTCATCTCGACTGCTGGTGACACGAGGCCGTTGGGATCCAGCACGGCGTTCCGCATTACCCTCCGGAACCCACCGATTCCATATTGTGTTAACAGTCATTGAATCTCGACCAACGCGAGCAGCAATGTCGCGATACGATAAACCGCAATCGCGATAGGCTACAATCCGACCTTTATCAAAGTCGGAAACGTGATGGAACGCATTTCTCCTCCTTACACGGGGCATCATAACGATGTTTCACCAGGCAACGCCGGTAAACTGCTGTTTGTGTATGAGAAATCAGTTGGAAACTTTCCTCATGTGTAGGTGTCGCCACCGGCGCCAACCTTGTGTGAATGCTCTGAAAAGCTAATCATTTGCATATCACAGCATCTTCTTCCTGTCGGTTAAATTTCGCGTCTGTAGCACGTCATCTTCGTGTTGTGGCAATCTGAATGGCCAGTAGTGTATGTTTTCGTTCTGTACCCTGTCCCGACGTGAACAATTCCTGTATCAAACACGTGGTACGTATTCATTCCTTTTATTTTTTACTCATAATAGGGATACGGCCTAAGAGTATTGCATCGAGATGGAATTCACCTGTTGGAGTTAATTTTATCGTTCGACGGATGATTCTTCATTCTATAAAACGTAGACTGGCAATGATAACTAAGCCGTTTCTGTAGAAGTCTGTTAACATCGAATATAGATTTACATGTTAGGAAGTCTTTCTGGAGGTATTCGTCAGGAGTACAGCCTTGTACGGAAGTGAAAAGTCGACGGTAAATAACGCCAGTTGAATGTTTTGAAATGTGGTGTTGTTACGGTAGTTACGGAGAGATGAAGACGCTTGCAGAAGATAGAGGAATGTGAAGTGCTGCGTCAAATGAATCTTCGGACCGAAAGCAACGACAACAATAATAATATTAATAGTTTCCAGTTCACAGGAAAGATTTGACATACGAAAAATGAAGCCTCATCACGAGAGTCAGACAATAACAATAATAATAACAATAATAATAAAAGGAAAAGTTGGTGAGGGAAAGCAGAGATCGTGAAGTTCGTAGCATCTTCAATTTGCTTACGTGAAAAGTCTTCAAATCGAGGACAGGGGATACAGACAACCCGTTGTGCGGCCTGTGTACGTGTGCATGGAGATCATATCCCATATTAATGTCTGGGTAAATGCGCAGAATACCGTGGACTTACAAGATCTGCGTCGTGTGTGTTCCCTATGTGCCTATGCTATTAGCGCCAGATTTGTTTAGTGCCACGTTGTATGGCACCACATTCTACAATTAACCTTAATTTATGAGCGTGAGTGTAGAAATCTTGTGTAAGTCATCTTGTATCCTCCTACAGTCGCTGAACGACGATATCTTCCGTTTCACCACAGCAGCACCACCATACAACCGCGAACTGCTACCCATCCTATTCACCGTCTTTTACGGGGTTCGTTTTTTTTTCAGTATTTGGCAAGTTTTATATAAGACTCAACTTTGTGGCTGGATGCCCTTCCTGACGCAGCAGCCGTTAATATAACTTAACGAAGCTGAGCCATGCCATCTGTCTGTCGTGGAAACTTCGTTCTGTGCGTTATCGTACTGCATTTTAACTGTTTCTGCGATGGAATCTGGGAACCAGCCCAGTATTTGCTAAGGAGCGTGGGAAACCGCCTAAAAACCACGCTCAGGCTGACTGATGTAGCAGCTTATGGTCTTCACTCTGCTGCGCAGAATCGATCCGCGTGCGTCTGACTCACTCTCGCAGCTAGCCCGCTGCGCGTTACGCTATAAGCTAAAGACTACAACCCCTTCCAAGTTTCGCATTATACCGAGACGTTTGTACAAATATAGCCGCACCAGCCCTCGGCACTGCCTGTGTATAGTTTTTTTTCTTTTCTTTTAAATAACAAAGAGCAGTATGCACCTCTTGGACAGGACCGCACTGTGTGGGGTGGTGAGCGACGGCTGGCTTCGGTCCTCGGTCCTCGCCCGGAGCGTTCCCGGAAATGTGTCGTTATTTGCCTTGCGAGCACAGCGCGCCTGTTGAACAAACTGCGATAGCGCTGACCGCTGCGATAAGGCCCGCGCCGAGCCGAGCCGAGTCGAGCCGCCTCCGCCGTGCATTTCAGCCGCAGCAGCCTTTCCGCTGTATCCAGAGGCGCCCCAGTGAATTCAGGGTACGGGTCACTTGCGGCTGGTTATCGTAGCCTGTAATAGCGTAGGGTCACAACTCTTCTCTCAGCTTACCATTTAAGCAATTCATTCATTGAATCATATTAAATCTGACACTGTATCTCCATGCATTTTTCAAGATATTTTTTCCCGTCGCTGTTGCAGCCTTCAGACCGAGCGGTTGATTCAGCTCTCCACACCAGTACACCCTTTGCAAGGCCTCACTGCAACCTAAACCCACTTGGACCTGCTTACTCTGAGTCTCCGTCTGCCTTAAAAAACCTACATGCCAAGAACATGTGTTTCGGAATGACTTCGTAACACTTACGTTTCACGCTATTGCAAGTCTACATTTCGTACCCTCTGGACTTCTGTCACTATCCGTTACTTCCTCTCTAAATGGCTGTGCCCACTACCGTTAGCACCTGTTTATTCTACTATACTCCTTTTTCCTTCTGTTGACGTTGATCTTGTAACCTTCCAAAACATTATCCATTCCGTTGAGCCTGTCCTTTGCTTTCTATGACGGAATTATTATGTCACTGCCAAATCTTACTTTTCATCTCGTCTTCTATAAGTTTAATTTTCGTTTCCTTTACTTCGTAACCTGGGTCATAGCCTACAATCCTGTCTTACTCCCGTTGCGACGTTGCTGGTCCGCAGTTAATGTGGCCGGGGAGTGAGAGGAAGTACGACTCTGAAAAAGGGACGAACCGAACACCGTTAGCCTCACGTCCTGTTGTTATATTAGCAAGTTAATTTCCAAAAGGTGGTCATGCTGTCGAATAATTGAGGGTAGACAAATTATGTGAATTATAAATTAATGAACATAAACAGGGAAACATTTGTAATTGATCACCCATCCAAATGCCGGCCACGCCCGACACCGCTTAACTTCGGTGATCTGACGGGAACCGATGTATCCACGGCGGCAAGGCTGTTGCCCACATATCTTAATAAATCGACTTACTAGTGACTATATACTGCTACATTTTATTAGTAAGTGTGGAGAACGGTCTGGTTCGACACCCTTGCATATACAGATTTAATATTACAGAATATTTAATATTATAATATTTGTTGTTTGTCGCGATGGTGGCTACTTTGCAACACTGTTACCGGACATATCCTAAAATTATGAATCACTCAGGAAGTGTATACGTTTGTGGTGGAATCAATGGCATGGTTGTAAGTATATTTATGACTGCAGTTAGTAATTTATACTATGTATTGCATTCCGTTTATCGACTTAGTACTCCTGCATTTGCTGTACCAGCCTTCCTAGTCCCATTTCAGATTATGAAACGATGTGCTATGTCTGCCGTTGACCTGCCGTATACGCTACCACCTGTGGGGCAGCGCGCCTGACCTGCGGCCTCCTGTAAGCGCCACGCCGGCAAAACCCAGTTGGTCGCTCCCGCTAATCCTCTCTTTGTCCGTCGACCCTCTCCGTAGCTACTCAACAGAAACCATTTCCTACCTACTGGCTTCTGTCCATATTTCCTCTAACTCAAAACCCACTTAACTTTGTTAGTCCCACTGCGGCATTCTCCCAAAGTTTGTTAAGTTCCAGTCTCCTATCGTAACCGCGTCCTAGTCGCTAATGACGAACGGAAACTTTACCTGGACTTTACCAGTTCCTGCCAAGGTTCCTCATTAGATTCGACACGTTATACCTTCTTAAGTCCTGCTTCTTTTTCACGTCCTTCGGCCATTGTTACCTGCAATTTGGTTTCTGCCTAACACTTCACTCCCTGAATTTTATCTCCCATAACTTCAGAACTCTATACTGTTTCACATAATTTCGTAAAAATCTGTCAAATTATCAACACAACTGGCGCTGCTACGTGTATCCTACGATTTCCACATCGCTGGCAACGGGTTATACGCAATGCTGGTGATTACTTTGGAGGGCAGTGAAAGTTAGAAAATTCATCTTTTGTATAAGCTGTGAATCAACAGTTACCACTATTAAAGTTTCAACAGTCGTACTAAGGAGTAAATGTCCGGAGCGATGGAATTACCACATTAAAAAAGTAATAAGGGAAGTACATGCCTGAGAGATTCATAATAAGAATGTCAAGGAAATGTAACATGTCCACGAAAGTAGTGACTTATGAAACATCTACTTAGATACTCCGCAAGCTACCGTACGGTGCGTGGCGGATGGTACTCTGTACCACTACTAGCCATTGCCTTTCCTGTTCCACTCGCAAACAGAGCAAGGGAAAAACGACTGTCTGTATGCCTCCGTGTTGTTGTTGTCGTCGTCGTCTTCAGTCCTGACACTGGTTTGATGCAGCTCTCCATGCTACTCTATCCTGTGCAAGCTTCTTCATCTCCCAGTACCTACTGCAACCTACATCCTTCTGAATCTGCTTAGTGTATTGATCTCTTTGACTCCCTCTACGATTTTTACCCTCCACGCTGCCCTCCAATACTAAACTGGTGATCCCCTGATGCCTCAGAACATGTCCTACCAACCGATCCCTTCTAGTCAAGTTTTAAAACAAATTTCTCTTCTCTCCAATTCTATTCAATACCTCTTTATTAGTTATGTGATCTACCCATCTAATCTTCAGCACTCTTCTGTAGCACCACATTTCGAAAGCTTCTATTCTCTTCTTGTCTAAACTATTTATCGTCCACGTTTCACTTCCATACATGGCTACACTCCATACAAATACTTTCAGAAACGACTTCCTGACACTTAAATCTGTACTCGATGTTAACAAATTTCTCTTCTTCAGAAATGCTTTCCTTGCCATTGCCAGTCTATATTTTATATCCTCTGTGCCTCCGTATGAAACCGTATTTCTCGTATTTATCTTCGTGGTCCTTACGCGCAATGTACGTTGGCGGCAGTAGAATCGTTCGGCAATCAGCTTCAAATGCCGGTTCTCTAAATTTTCTCAATAGTGTTTCTCGTAAAGAACGTCGCCTTCCCTCCGGGGATGCCCGCTCTTCGACAGTGTTGTTCGAACCTACCGGTAACAAATGTAGCAGCTCGCCTCTGAACTGCTTCGATGTCTTCCTGCAACCCGACCTGGTGTGGATTCCAAACACTCGAGCAATACTCAAGAACAGGTCGCACCAGCGTCCTAACTGTAGTCTCCTTTACACTTGTACGATCGATTGTTGAGCACTGCTCATCAGTCTGGGACCGTCACAGGTTGTTTTAATTAATGGAACAAAGGTACCACATCCAACGAAAAGTGGGATAATTCGATACTAGATTGTTTAGTCGGCGCAAGAGTGGTACAGAGATGCTCAACAAATTCTAAAAAGTGGTTCAAATGGCTCTTAGCACTAAGGGGCTCAACATCTGAGGTCATCAGTCCCCTAGACTTAGAGCTACTTAAACCTAATTAACCTGAGGACATCACACACATCCATGCCCGAGGCAGGATTCGAACCTGCGACCGTAGGAGTCGCGCGGTTACGGACTGAAGCGCCTAGAACAGTTCGGCCAGAACGGCCGGCGACTGGAATGAACGTGATGAAAATTCCGACCACAGCGTTTGCATCACTTGCAGAGTTTGTCCGTATGAACGCGCGTTTAAAGCACGGCTGACATGTCACGTGGCACTCTTTGTAGTGTTTTCATTTGAACACACCTCTATCACAGACATAGGAAAATGTTTCGTTTTCTGCTGACCCACACTATTAGAAAAAGGTAAGTAGCAATTACACCAACAAGGGATCCGGGTAAACTTAAAATTTGTTACACACATGATTAATTGCTATACGAACAGAGGACTGAAGTTTCACACAGCAAAATTACTGAAAAAAGAAAAAACTAATAATGTGATCACTCGGAATTACACAAAACCTTCACTACATACAATGTCAAAAAGGCCCTTATTTGCTTCTTACATACTACCTGCAGCATTCTTTCGAGCCGAGCTTAAGAGGTAGACTTATGAAAGTTACTGTTTATGATATACGAGGGCTACCCACAAAGTACATTACGTTTTGGAATTAAAAATAAATAAAGTCTTGGAATTTTTTTTATTATATACAGATGAAAGCCACACTTAAATACTACTTTTCCACATAGCAGCCATTTAAATTAAAGCACTTATCGTAGCGATGGACGAGCTTGGAAATTCCTTCGTCGTAAAATTAGGCCGCCTGCGCCTTCAATCACGTGGCGACTGTCTTTTGGGACAGAAAAGGGGTGATTTTTGTGGATTTCCTGGAAAGAGGCACTACAATAAACTCTCAAAGGCATGGCCAAACTCTGCACAACCTCAGAAGAGCAATACAAAACAACCGCAGGGGAAAGTTGGGCTCAAAGATCTTGCTGATTCACGACAACGCCCGGGCCCACACGGCAAATGCCACTCGTGAAGTTCTCGAATCTTTAAGTGGGAGTTGTTAGTCGTGTGAAGTTAGCACCCCTTTTTCGAGAAATATACATTTTTTTCAGAGTTCTTGATAGATATGGCATAGTTCTAGAGTTCTTTGTACAAAATTTCAATAGTTCTGCAGAATTTAGCGAAGAAAGCAACAATATTCGAAAAAATTTTCGTATCGAAAACGTTCTTTGGCAATTTCCGCAAAATGTAAATAAGTACAAGAGTTCTGAGCACAGTTCTGAATAGAGCTCCAAGAGTTCTTTCGAAAATCCAAGTAACATTTTTTTGTGCAGCTAATAGTTTACGAGATAATTGCATTTTAATGAGAAAATCTTTTCACTTACTGTGAAGTTGGCACCCTTTTTTCAGAAATATATATTTTTCTCAGAGTTCTTGATAGATATGGCATAGTTCTAGAGTTCTTTGTACAAAATTTCAATAGTTATGCAGAATTTAGCGAAGAAAACAACAAAATTCGAAAAAATTTTCGTATCGAAAACATTTTTTGTCAATTTTCGTAAAAATTAAACTTGTACAACAGTTCTGAGGACAGTTCTGAACAGAACCCCAAGAGCTCTATCGAAAATCCCAACAACATTTTTATATGGCGATAATGGTTTGAGATAAATTTATTTAATATGGGACACACTTTCTTTACGGAAAATATAAATATATTCGTACAACAGTTCTGATGACAGTTCTGGACACCACGTGAAGAGTTCTATCGAAAATCCTAGTGAAATTTTTTTGTGCAGGTAATAGTTTAAGAGGTAATTGCAACTTCATTAAGAATTCCATAAGAGCTCCTACTGTGAAGCTGGCACCCTTTTTTTCAGAAATGTATACTTTTTTCAAATTTCTTGATAGATATGCCATAGTTCTAGAGTTCTTTGTACAAAATTTCAATAGTTCTGCAGAATTTAGCGACGAAAACAATATTCGAAAAAATTTTCGTATCGAAAACATTCTTCGTCAATTTTCGCAAATTGTAAATAAGTACAACAGTTCTGAGCACAGTTCTGAACAGAACTCCAAGAGTTCTATCGAAAACCCAAGTAACATTTTTTTGTGCAGCTAATAGTTTACGAGATAATTGCAATTTAAGGAGAAAATCTTTTCACTTACTGTGAAGTTGGCAGCCTTTTTTTCAGAAATGAATATTATTTTCAGAGTTCTTGATAGATATGGCATAGTTCTAGAGTTCTATGTACAAAATTTCAATAGTTCTGCAGAATTTAACGAAGAAAACAACAATACTCGAAAAAAATTTCGTATAGCAAACATTCGTTATTAATTTTCGCAAAAAGTAAATTCGGACAACAGTTCTGAGGGCAGTTCTGAACAGAACCCCAATAATTCTATAGAATATCCTAATTACAATTTTTGTGCAGCTAACACGTTACGATATAATTGCAATTTAATTAGGGAACCTCTTCACTTACTGTGAAGTTGGAATCCTTTTCTTCAGAAATATATATATATTTTCAGAGTTCTTGATAGAAATGTCATAGTTCTAGAGTTATTTGTACAAAATTTGAATAGTCCTGCATAATTTAGCGAAAAAAACAACAATACTCGAAAAATTTTTCGTATCGAATACATTCTTTGTCAATTTTCGCAAAAAGTAAATTCGTACAACAGTTCTGAACAGAACACCAAGAGCTCTATCGAAAATCCTAATAACATCTTTTTGTGGCGATGATAGTTTATACGGTAACTGCTTTGATGTTAGACCCACTTTCTCCACAGAAAAAGTAAATTCGTTCAACAGTTTTGATGAACAGTTCTGGTTAACACGTCAAGACTTCTATCTATAATCATAATAACATTTTTTGTGGTTGTAATAGTTTGTATGGTAATTGATTAATTGTGGGGCACTCTTACTAAAAAAAAAAAAAAAAAATTATGTCTGTTCGTATGCTCTGATGCCAGCTCTGGATAGCATTGTAAGAGTTCTATCGAAAAAACTAGTAACATATTCTGTGCAGGTAATTGTTTGCGTAGTAACTGCCATTATTAAGGAATGCTTATGAGCATTTCCCGTGAAGTTTGAACCCCTTTTACGATAAATATAATTTTTTTCACAGTTCTTGATATATATGCAATAGTTCTAGATTTCCCTGCTCAAAACACGAATAGTTCTACAGAATTTCGGGAAGAAAACAATAACACGGCAAAATTTTGGTATGGTAAAAAATTATTTGTCAGTTTGGAAAAAATAAATTTGTATAACAGTTCTGTTGGCAGTTCTGGATAGCACCGGAAGAGTTGCATTGAAAATGATAAGAACATTTTTGTGGCGATAATAGTTTATACAATAATTGTTTTAATCTGATACTCACTTTATCTAATATAGCAAAATTCGTAGAATAGTTCTGATGACAGTTCTGAATATCACCCACAGAGTTCTACCAAAAACTATAATAACATTATTTGTGACGATGACATTATATGAGATAATTAATGTGGGACTCACTTTTGTCATGTAAACGTAATAAATTCGTACAAAAGATCTGACGGCATTTCTTAATATGACCCTAAGAGTTCTACCGACAACTGTAATAACATTTTTTGTGGGGATAACAGTTAATGAGATAATAGCATTTTCGAGAGACCCACTTGGTCTACATTATAATAAATTGGCACAACCCTTTTGCTGCCAGTTCTGGATAGCACCGAAAGAGTTCTTTTAAAAACCCTCATAACATTTTTATGGTGCCAGTAGATTATGAAATAGATTGTGTGTTCACTCAGCAGTGGGTGTGCGCCGATGTGAAACTTACTGGCAGATAAAAACTGTGTGCCGGACCGGGTCTCTAACCCCAGGCTGTGACCAAAGAATATCGTCACAATATCCTTTCGTCCAGGAGTGCTTCTTCTGCAATTTTCGTAGGACAACTTCTACGAAATTGGGAACGCAGGAGATGAAGTACTGCTGGAAGTACAGCTATGAGTACGATCGTAAATTCTCACTTTTATTTTGGAAAACCGAAAATCGAAAACCGGATGTATATTCTACTAAATACAAAAAGTCTAAATGTTCAGCACTATACAAATGCCAGTACACCTTCTTAAGACTGACTGTAGTAACTGTAGGTGGAAGCGTGGGATGTGCACGCTTAGATGATTCAAGGAGAGAAGGCTCGTCAGTGCAAAACAAACAGATGGCTGAGAGAGCAGATACATTCACACGCGCCACTAACCAGATGGTGTCACACCTGTCGAGAATCGCACCAGAGGTACAATCAGCTGTGGTGGAGTGCTGTTGGCGTGGTTACTATGCAACTTACTTGATGGGCATCAATACACCGTTATATTAATGTACAATACTTGAGAAACAATGTCATTCACACACTCCGAGTTCCTTATCACTCAGTACTAGACTAAATTACCGGCCTGGTGATAAGCAGCCTATGTACCTCACCGACTACACATCTTCGTGTTATAAGAAAAAAAAGAGAAAAATACCAAGGGACACAAAATATGAATCCGGATAAACCGGAAATCCGGATTATTGAGGACCAAATAAACGAGGTTCTTATTTACAAATTTCGAACTTCTTATTAACTTTAATACTGTATCCCCTCAACATTATAACACCTCTATCAGTCATGTATTGAATTAGGATTTAAACATACTACTTAGTTCGTTTGTACGATATATTCAGTAAATATACTTACATTTCTATACATTGTAAAGACTTTTAACTCTCGCTGTAGTGTAACTCATCAAACTTCCACACTTCCTTTCTAACTAGAACAAATGTTTGCAACAATATTAACGACATCAATTTCAAATTTATTCGTTACACACAGCACATGTTTCTATGTATCCTAGCGGCTGGTGATGTTGCAATATAACTTTCATCCATGAGGGTCCTGGGCATATTTTTAGCTGTTAGTGGGTCCTGGATGTTATGAGAGTTCAAAACAATTACTGTTTTACGTGATAAAATTCATCTGGTTCTTCCTGATTCTAAAAATATACACTTCATGTGTGCCTTTCATTGTTGTATGTATGATTCAGTATCGACGCTAATGCTCTCTTGATGAGATATGAGCCGATTGCTCGTTTTTATCCACTGTGCCCTTTCGTATTTCATTTCAGCGATTAGTTTATTTGTTTATCAACGTAGTAAGTAGTACAAAGCTAATCCAGAATGTAAACTGCACTTAAATTCTGTTTGAACTGTTTAATAGTCAGTGTCCGCTGTCTGAACGTCAAATATCAGATTAATACACTGCGCCTGGTTGCGTTATTTTATAGGAATTTTATTATTTTAAGTGGGAAGTACTAGATAATGTTGAAGAAATTCGAAGCATATTGTTCGAAGAGCATAATATTATTCGAAATTTACCTGTACCAATAGGTGCAGCCAAAGCAGCATTTGTGATGCTGTAATTACCTCATAGATAACGATATTTGTCTATTGTAGTTTTGTATTCCAATCAGAATTTTGAGAGCATCAAAGCCTCATTTCAGCGTGAGAGAGAGGTAAAATCAATAGATGATATTGAATTGAAAGCCTTCATCAGTCTCTTGTTTTTAATTGTTGTTAACAAAAGTAACAGATAAAGCCTGGAAGATCTGTGTGGAACTGATGGTGATGGCATTGAAAAATTTCACCTCGCAAACGAACATAAAACGTTTCAAATTTATTCTGGAGAGCCTTAGATTTTACAGTCGCGCTATTCGTGATGAAAGGAGACAATTAGACAAGCTAACAGCTATTCGGGAAATATTTACTGTGTTTGTACGCAACTACCACAAATCTTACACCCTTGGAGAAAATGTTACAGTAGGCAAGAAGCTGGAAGGATTCTGTGGAAGGTACAGTTTTCGCCAATATGTATCAATCAAAACAAACGAGTATGGATTCTTAAGTGTGGATTCTTAAGTATTTTACCTGTACAATTTGGAAATATACGCTGTGTTGCAACCAGAAGGATTTACCAACTGAGCAATAAACAATTTGATGTTGTTCTGTGACCGTGTAAACCTATATATCAGTCAGGTCGAAATGTGAAAGCGGACAACTGGTTTACTAGTACTGGAATGATAATAGAGCTATGAAGGGAGAGTTTTTCTTTTGTTGGCATGATGAAGAAAAACAAGTGTGGAGATTTCTCTAGAGTTTGCTATTAGTAAAAGAAGAGCTGCCCACATTTCCTTTTTTGACTTCCACAAGACTGAACTCTAGTTTCCTCCGTACCTAAAAGGGGAAGTGAGTGATCCAGGCATCACGTTTGCATGAAGATAATTCGATAGATGCTGACATTGTAGATAAACGGAAGCCATCCACCGTAAATTTTAAAATAGCGTTAAGTGCAGTATTTTCACAGCGGATAAGCCGAATACTTTGTACAACGCTGCAAGAAATGTGCGCCGCTGGTCAATGGTTGTATTTTTGTAATGATCAGTACAGTTGGAATCTATGCACAAGTGATTTATTGTGGCAACAGGAAGAATTGTATCAAAAGGAAAGGGTTCCTGAATCAGCTTTGTTATACAATGTTGTTTTCTTCGCTAAATTCTGCATAACTATTGAAATTTTGTACCGAGAACTCTATAACTATGACTTATCTATCAAGAACTCTGAAAAAAATATATATTTCTGAAAAAAAGGGTGCCAGCTTCACAGTAGGAGCTCTTATGGGGTTCTTAATTAAGTTGCGATTACCTCTTAAACTATTACCTGCACTAAAAAATTCTACTAGGAATTTCGATAGAACTCTTCACGTGGTGTCCAGAACTGTCATCAGAACTGTTGTACGAATATATTTATATTTCCTGTAGAGAAAGTGTGTCCCACATTAAATCAATTTATCACAAACTATTATCGTCATAGAAAAATGTTATTAGGATTTTCGATAGAGCTCTTGGGGTTCTGTTCAGAACTGTCCTCAGAACTGTTGTACCAGTTTAATTTTTGCGAAAATTGACAAAAAATGATTTCGATAGAAAAATTTTTTCGAGTATTGTTTTCTTCCCTAAATTCTGCAGAACTATTGAAATTTTGTACAAAGAACTCTAGAACTATGGCATACCTGTCAAGAACTGTGAAAGAAATATACATTTCTGAAGAAAAGGGTGCCAACTTCACAGTAAATGAAAAGATTTTCTCCTTAAATTGCAATTATTTCGTAAACTATTAGCTGCACAAAAAAATGTTAATTGGGTTTTCGATAGAACTCTTGGAGTTCTGTTCAGAACTGTGCTCAGAACTGTTGTACTTATTTACAATTTGCGAAAATAGACGAAGAATGTTTTCGATACGAAACTTTTTTCGAATATTGTTTACGTCGCTAAATTTTGCAGAACTATTGAAATTTTGTACAAAGAACTCTAGAACTATGCCATATCTATCAAGAACTCTGAAAAAAATGTATATTTCTCGAAAAAGGGGTGCTAACTTCACACGACTGGAGTTGTTTCCTCATCCGCCGTACAGTCCCGACCTGGCACCGAGCGACTTCCACTTATACCCAGCAATGAAGAAGTGGTTGGCTATGCAGCGTTTTGATGACGACGCACAGCTTCAAGAAGAGGTAACCACGTGGTTGAAGGCGCAGGCGGCCGAATTTTACGACGAAGGAATTTCCAAGCTCGTCCATCGCTACGATAAGTGCCTTAATTTAAATGGCAACTATGTAGAAAAGTAGTATTTAAGTGTGGCTTTCATCCGTACATAATACAAAAAATCCAATACTATATTTATTTTTAATTCCAAAACGTAATGTACTTTGTGGATAGCCCTCGTACTAGCCTCACAGAGGAGAAACTGCGCAAGCAGGATGGCGAACATTACGGGCGAAAGGTGGTCTGGCGTAACAGTGCACTGAAACAGGGATCTACACGCAAAAATTACTATTGTAAACTAGTTGCATTCCAATTTCCCGATATCATATCCTACGTCCAAGATGCAGAATCCAGGGCGGTGTGCGCGCGTGGACGATGCAGCCACAGACGACACGCACGTTAGTTATGAGGAGAGACTTTTTCGCCAGTGCGACCTATCACCAACTTAAATGTCGATGGCTATAACGATACGCGAGAAGCGTTACCACTTAGGTGTCACCTTGCAGCACTTATTTTGGAACCCATACGGCAGGAACTGCGGGCTTTGCTGTTGTCATTCATTCATGGAGCGACTGCTGCGAAACCAAGGTATGTTAGAAAAGTTTTTAAGCTCAAATTCGTGCCATACTTTATCATATCCATGACGTTAAATTTCACCAAAGAAAGGCGCACTGAAATGTTGGTTGAAAGATCCACATTATCTTCGCAGCAAAGCATATCGTTAATTAGATGCGAAGATTTGCGGCTGATTTGTCTCTCACGGCAGTAAGCTGCCAAAATTGGCTCAAAATACCCCAGAAACAGGCAAAACGCCTCTCACTCAGTATCACCATATCTATAACCTTTTTTCACGTCAGCTTAAGAAAATACGGTTCTGAGTCATTGATTACGCATTTGTCTGAAAGAATAGTAGTTTGTTATCGGTGTAACTGGCAAGTAAAAGAAAGTCTACGACAAGGTCATTAGCGACGCAGCTGAAGCTCTGATTTGGGAAGGAACAACACAAGCACAACACTACAGTGCACAAGCACTCGTCGGGTAATTAATCCGTCACAGAAAACACACATAGCACCGGACTGACATGTCTAAACTTAGGCCACCACTAGGATTTTGGGCAAACATGGGGTACTTTCAGCCTTGCCTGGAATCTCAGCAGTGACCATGGGGCTTCTATCTCTTAAGTGGTTATCTCACACGTAGCCTTATTTCTCTATTTCGATGTAATATTCTGGCTCGTCTGCCATTACTCTGAATTCCTTTCTTCAGTACGTAACCTGTACTTTATATCTTTGTCATTGCAAACGCGAAACCGGTACTTCATTTAATCGACTGATCTCTATTTTTGAAATATGCAATATTAACATAAAACACACCATCCAGGGTTAGTGCATACCTTATGGGGAAAAGTGACCGGATACCACGCTCACTGATGTCTAAGCACGCGGTCAAATGCAATGCATCCATTCAGAAGAAAGACGATAGATCCGTCACTATACGTACGGAATGAATCGAGTAATTAGTGCAGGATCCTTCCATCATCGAGAACCACAGTCACGTACAATGTTTCGAAAGAAATTTTCACCATCTGACTGTAAATTACTATTATTTTGAATTACAGAGTCATTATCTTCGCATATAGCCGTTCTGAAAGGCAAGTGAAATAGCGGATATTTTCTGATGTTTCAACTTGCATTCGATAATGACTATAAAACCAAAATCATGATTGTGTAAAAAAATGAATAGTAACTGATGTACGTATTTGTGTACTATGGCTTTTACTTTGTTTTTACTGACAGAAGTGTCAGATGTAAATTGCAGCACTAACATAGAAACACTGGGACGTGTTTTCAGAAATGATGGAGAACAGATTAGGAGAGAAAAATAAAATAACCTGATGATGGCAGAGGACTGCTGGGTAACAAGCGTCTCTTTACGGCGACCTTCGGACAACACGCTGTGTCTGCCTTCCGCTGTTCTGTGTGCCGGAGGGGCCAACGTGCTCCCTAACATTCCGTGGATCCGACGGAAGTGAAACTCCTCCACGGCGAAAAACGTACTTTTCCTTTTTTGTCGTAGTCCACTGAAAAGCGGTTCCTCGACTATCGCTAGATTTTGCGCAATCGTCTGTATCAGGAACTGTGCTCTTCTTTGTACGTAGCAGACTCCGCAGAATGCGCGTGGAAAAGTGTTGAGGATCGCGACTGCAGCCGGTAACACATATAGTGAAATATAGTTATGATACGAAAATTATTGAGAGATACAAACTGGTTACAGATAAGTGACTTTTCTTAACTCTCGTATCTTACGTCCTCTGCCCTCGAGATAGAATTATTCTTTTTCGAGAACAGGATAAGATCATGGAGATGAGACTAAGAAAGCTGGTATCATATTCTGTGATCGGTATCATTGCTGACGTTAACTGTGCAAGACCTACGTGAATGATTTCTGTACACGCCGATTGAACCAATTCTAGACGCGGAAAGCAAACTCGTATTGATGTAACCGCTCTTCTTCGCTTTCGTGTTTTTTTACCATGCCATAGGATGATACTTGGTTCATCCTCTCACGTCCCAGCATTTCATCTTAGTAACACCGAACTAAACGTTATTTCGCATTTCATACGTTCAAGAGCGGCTGTTTTCTTTTCTCCCCTGAGTTTAACGATTCCTCGCTGTTGTTTAGTTTCTCGTTGATTTTCCTCTTTATTTAACTGCCTTATTTAATACGTTGCTACTTCCCCTCATTTTGTATTAAATAATTACGTATTGGAAATTTTCCTTTATGAAGTAGTAACAAGAGATTTCTATCCCATGGCGGATTTCACAGTACATACCGTTTCATAATATTTGTCATGTGATACATTTGACAAACGGGCGCCGACTGAGGCCATTTCGTGCTAGGATCTTTTTTAAGACTGTCTAACCTGATGCCTGCAGTGAACTTGCACGACAGAGTCATAGAAGGTGTACATTTAGCACATACTCGCATTGTCAACGATGATGTACGCTACGGGGATGCTAAGAACGCCAACCCTCAGAATACGCGTCATGGGCAATGGTAAATGAATCAATATCAACAATGTAGGCAAAAACAGGCTGCTATTTACCAAAAAGAAGACGGGTTAAGTTGCAGACAGGCACAATTAAAAGACACTTAGTTCAAATGGCTCTGAGCACTATGTGACTTAACATCTGAGGTCACCAGTCCCTTAGAACTACTTAAACCTGACTAACCTAAGGATATCAGACACATCCATGCCCGAGGCAGGATTCGAACCTGCGACAGTAGCGATCGCGCGGTTCCAGACTGAAGCGCCTAGAACCGCTCGACCACTCCGACCGGCTAAAGTTTTCAGCCACAGCCTTCGAGAGAGAGAGAGAGAGAGAGAGAGAGAGAGAGAGCTGCTGCTGAATGACAGTCGTTCTCAAGATAGATTTTTCATTTATTATTTGTTGTGTGTGTGTAAGGGCAGGGACGCGGACATTCTTTCAAACGCCAATCTCATTCTGAATTCAGTGGCAGGAATGGCATTTCTTTTGCAGCCCATCTTTGATTGAGATCACAAATTTTGCCGGCAGATGAAGTTCCTCACCAAAGCCGATGTCACTGCTGGGGGGCCATTTGTATCTGTTAACTACGAGGTGCTTCACGAGCAAAACCCGAAGCAAAAACACAGAGTCCCGTCCACAGCAGTGAAAGCGAGTCTTGGGTAGCGCTGCGCTTGTCGCACAAAAACGCAACGAGAAACTATCGGGGGGGAGAGCAGCTTTTCCTTCTAACATATTTTTTAAGTCCTGCCAGAACAAACGGGTGGTCATGAACGTTGTGAGTTTTGCACATTCCACCAACCTGGTATAAAAAGTTTCACAGGTGTTCTAGGTTGTCTTTCCCCCATCAAATGCTGTATCAGAGTTCCACGGAATACTCCCCCACGCAAACGAAACTTATTACATTACATGCGTTCAGGTCATTATTTCCTACCTTATTAATCGGTGGATAACGAATTACGCTGTAGAGGAAAGGCAAAGGATCAGAATAAATAGTTAAGTACTGATCGTCTTCCTGTGCGAGAGTCGGGTTGTTGTTGAATACCCACTAGGGACTCTTAGGATGTGTGAAGCACAGTGATCTCTATACCATCTATATGTCTACCTGCAGCCGACTGAGCGTGCCGCCCAAAGATGCTTATATTTCGTTTCTAGCCTCATTACGACATGGTTGCCACGATGTCACTAGAACGCAAAATGAAAACATTTTTCGACTCTGTATCGGTATGCGATATAGGCTGACGTGGGAACAAAGTTCAAAGTCAGAAGAAAGCAAAAAAATTTCCACGTGTCTGTGCTTGATAAAGAATTCTTTACTTAACTACAACGTGACGGACTATGCAAATGACAAGAATCTGGCAGGCAAGCCGAAGTTCCACGTTCTGAGATGAGAGATCTACATCTAGGTAGCATAGATATCACTGATGAGACACGCCAGGTTAGATCATGAGTTTAGTGAGAACAGTTTCTGTGCTACACGGGAAAATGAGTAAAACATTCTGTAGCGCTCCCCGTATCCAGAGCGTGATGGAGTGATAGCAGTCACATTAATTACCAAATCTGTCACTCACTATCTAATGTTGGTGATAATGACTTGGACAATGACAAATACAGAACCGCGTTATTCACGTAGCACATTAAATAACCAAAATCTCGACTTTCACACACAGTCCTTACAACATTACACGACAGCATTGGGTATCGCTCACTAATTAGTTACTTACAAACTTAGCAATTTCAAGTGTTACAGTAATTTACATCAGACACGGTAGTGTGAAATAGTGTTTTTCCATCACTTTTACTGCAGTACAGATATTAGCCAAACATCGAACTGCTAACACTATTCTCCCCTTTTTGTTTTTCTCTGGAACGTAGCATTTATTCCAGTAAACAAGACATGGTCTAAGGAAGATCCGATGCTATATATACAATATTACTACGTCTTAACATCAATAACATACACTACGCGATCAAAAATATCCAGACACCCGCAAAAACATACTTTTTCATTTTAGGTGCATTGTGCTGCCACTTACTGACAGATACTCCACATCAGCAACCTCAGTAGTCATTAGACATCGTGTGAGAGCAGAATGGGGCGCTCCGCAGAACTCACGGACTTCGAACTTGGTCAGGTGATTCGGTGTAACTTGTGTCCTACGTCTGTACGCGGGATTTCTACACTCGCGAACATCCCTAGATCCACTGTTTCCGCTGTGATAATGAAGTGGATACGTGAAGGGACAAGTACAACACAAAAGCGTACAGGCCGACGTCGTCTGTTGACTGACGGAGTCCGCCAACAGTTGAAGAGGGTCGTAATGTGTAATAGGCAGACATCTATCCAGACCATCACACAGGAATTCCAAACTGCATCAGGATCCACTGCAAGTACTATGAGTGTTACGCAGGAGGTGAGAAAACTTGAATTTCATGGTCGAGCGGCTGCTCATAAGCCACACATCACGCCGGTAAATGCCAAACGACGCCTCGCTTGGTGTAAGAATCGTAAACATTGGAAGATTTACCAGTGGAAAAACGTTGTGTGTAGTGACGAATCGCGGTACACACTGTGGCGATCCGATGTCGGTGTGTGGGTATGGCGAATGCCCGGTGAACGTCATCTGCCAACGTGTGTAGCGCCAACTGTAAAATTCGGAGGCGGTGGTGTTATGATGTGGACGTGTTTTTCGTGGAGGGGGGTTTGCACCCCTAGTTTTGCATGGCACTATCACGGCACAGCCCAGCCCTACATTGATGTTTTAAGCACTTTCTTGCTTCCCACTGTTGACCAGCAATTCGTGGATGGCGACTGCATCTTTCAACACGATCGAGCACCTGTTCATAACGGACGGCCTGTGGCGGAGTGGTTACACGACAATGACATCCCTGTAATGAACTGGCAGTTATAAGAGTCGAGGGGCATGAAAGGGAAGCAGTGGTTGGGAAGCGAGTGAGACAGGGTTGTAGCCTCTCCACGATGTTATTCGATCTGTACATTGAGTAAGCAGTAAAGGAAACAAAAGAAAAATTCGGGGTAGGTATTAAAATGCATGGAGAAGAAATAAAAACTTTGAGGTTCGCCGATGATATTGTAATTCTGTCAGAGACAGCAATGGACCTGGAAGAGTAGCTGAACGGAATGGACAGTGTCTTGAAAGGAGGGTATAAGATGAACATCAACAAAAGCAAAACGAGGATAATGGAATGTAGTCGAATTGAGTCGGGTGATGCTGAGGGAATTAGATTAGGAAATGAGACACTTAAAGTAGTAAAGGAGTTTTACTATTTGGGGAGCACAATAACTGATGACGGTCGAAGTAGGGAGGATATAAAATGTAGACTGGCAATGGCAAGGAAAGCGTTTCTGAAGAAGAGAAATTTGTTAACATCGAGTATAGATTTAAGTGTCAGGAAATCGTTTCTGAAAGTATTTGTATGGAGTGTAGCCATGTATGGAAGTGAAACATGGACAACAAAAAGTTTGGACAAGAAGAGAACTGACCCTTAACATAGACAAATGTAATGTATTGCGAATACATAGAAAGAAGGATCCTTTATTGTATGATTATATGATAGCGGAACAAACACTGGTAGCAGTTACTTCTGTAAAATATCTGGGAGTATGCGTGCGGAACGATTTGAAGTGGAATGATCATATAAAATTAATTGTTGGTAAGGCGGGTACCAGGTTGAGATTCATTGGGAGAGTGCTTAGAAAATGTAGTCCATCAACAAAGGAGGTGGCTTACAAAACACTCGTTCGACCTATACTTGAGTATTGCTCATCAGTGTGGGATCCGTACCAGGCCGGGTTGACGGAAGAGATTGAGAAGATCCAAAGAAGAGCGGCGCGTTTCGTTACCGGGTTATTTGGTAACCGTGATAGCGTTACGGAGATGTTTAATAAACTCAAGTGGCAGACTCTGCAAGAGAGGCGCTCTGCATCGCGGTGTAACTTGCTCGCCAGGTTTCGAGAGGGTGCGTTTCTGGATGAGGTATCGAATATATTGCTTCCCCCTACTTATACCTCCCGAGGAGATCACGAATGTAAAATTAGAGAGATTAGAGCGCGCACGGAGGCTTTCAGACAGTCGTTCTTCCCGCGAACCATACGCGACTGGAACAGGAAAGGGAGGTAATGACGGTGGCACTTTAAGTGCCCTCCGCCACACACCGTTGGGTGGCTTGCGGAGTATCAATGTAGATGTAGATGAATAGAAGCTTTCGAAATGTGGTGCTACAGAAGAATGCTGAAGATTAGATGGTTAGATCATATAACTAATGAGGAGGTATTGAATAGAATTGGGGAGAAGAGGGATTTTGTGGCACAACTTGACAGGAAGAAGGGACCAGTTGGTAGGACGTGTTCCGAGGCATCAAGGGATCACAAATTTAGCATTGGAGGGCAGCGTGGAGGGTAAAAAACGTAGAGGGAGACCAAGAGATGAATACACTAAGCAGTTTCAGAAGGATGTAGGCTGCGGTAGGTTCTGGGAGATGATGAGGCTTGCACAGGATAGAGTAGCGTGGAGAGTTGCATCTCAGGAGCGAAGACTAAAACAAGAACAACAAACTGGCCTACACTTCTGCGTGCTCGCGGGGGCCCTACAGGACATTAGGCAGGCGTACCACTTTGTTTGGCTGTTCAGTATGTATATGACGTACGATCGCATGGGGTCATACGGAGTTAAGCGCACTTTAGGCACGCATCAGCTACTCCGGTGCTCACTGGTTTGCTTGGAGTGCGCAATCGCCCGCAGCACGTATCTACGCCGCCCGGCGCGGTGCCGTGCTGTCCAGACACGGGCAGCCACAGGCCTCGGGCTGCGCACGGCAGACTAAGCGCGACGGCCCGCGCCCTCGCTTGCGAAACTCGCAGCTTTCCCCGGGCTGCGCTGCGCCTCCCAGAACACCTGCTGCATTCCGAGTCGCTACAAGCGTTTCGCGCGCCGTTACCTCGCTGCTGAACACCGACGTTCGCATGTTCTCAGGACCAATACTACACGCGAGTGTCTCGGCAATTTCACCTGTTCCCTTCAACACTCCGCACTGCCGTGTTGCGGATATAAGGCTGGTTTCGTACTACAGCACACTGGTCTGAGTGCAGTCGTAAGCGGTCCGGCTGGGAAAATATAGCAGAAGGTACGCGACAGAAAGTTTGCTTGATAACGACGGCTTAGGGAAAACAGGGAAAACTCATCTCTGGCTGGCCGTTCTCCAGGATACTACCAAAGTGTCTTACCATTAAGCAGCCTTGCTCGGTAAATGTTCGCAGAATTCTCTTTAACATGTGTGTGGGATTATGAATACTAGCTTCTGGGGCAGCCTTTTAAAGGAGCAAATTAATTAACATGGCGGTGTCCATTTGAGTACGGAGTGCGACCGGCGCTTCACGAAGCAGAGAGGGAGCGGAAGAACACTTAGGACGGAACTTGGCCCTGTTGACGCTGAGGCCATTAAAAGAAAAGAGGAAAAAAAAAGTGTGACAGGAACTGAACAGTCACTACACGTAGTTCGATTTCAATTACTTGACAGGTGATGTCCGTCACTTCCCGCTGCAGTTTTGCCACATCCGCTGCCAGCTACCGCTCGGTTATAGGTGACACACAAACACCGCGGGTCCCTTCACAAATGCTGTTAACGTGTAACGCGGAGCAACGCTGGAAGGGGGCAGCCACGGGGTGTGACAAAAATGCGACATGCTCTGCCGACAGCTGGTTTTAATTGACCAAATGCGGCAGACGGCGCGTTTTGTAGCCATGGATTTAACTAATGTCCTAAGCTAATTACAACCCGTGATGGGCAATGTATACGAGAAAACGGCCGTCAACAATCTGTGGCAGCACTGAAATACGACCGCTCCGCTCACGGCAATTAAAACTAACGTCGACGAGCACACTCAAGACAGAAAAACCTCAGTTTCAGCGCTCAAAGCTAGTGTAATTTTTCGCTGTCATTTGTTACTTGAAACTACCTCACACTGGCTGGTCGTGCTGTCGCCTTACCGGCTGTTGAGTAGCAGATTACAGACCACTCACACAGATTCCAAACGAAACAACGATGATAAGAAAAAAAAAAAAGAGGAATTAAAAGTCAATACAAAAATGAAAACGATGCGGAAAAGTATAGTAAATAAAAAATACATTTAAACCAGTTAACTGACTTTATGACATTAAGAAATGAAACAATTCGCTGCATTTGCCGACACTCAAACCTAAAACTTTCTGCACGCCAGGCTTATACTTTAACAACAACGCTACGCCACTGCACTTCTTACGTTGTTATATTCATGGCTGACGCTCAGCTGCAACGATGAACTGCAGCCTTCAAAAATTCGACTTCACGCAACGTCGTGCGAAGCTTATCTGAAGTAAGTCGATATCTGTCATCATAGTAACTATGTGACGCTGGATTACATCTTGAGCGGAAAGATCCCATATGAAATGGACATTTCATTAGGTGTGTGTGTGTGTGTGTGTGTGTGTGTGTGTGTGTGTGTGTGTGTGTGGCAACACACAATTCAACAAGAACCGATATTTTGATCAGACAGAATGGGCATATTATAAGACGGAACAGTTCAAGTTCCTAGGCGTTCGGATAGATAGTAAGCTGTTGTGGAAAGCCCATGTTCAGGATCTTGTTCAGAAACTAAATGCTGCTTTATTTACCACTAGAACAGTACCTGAAATAAGTGACAGTTCAACATGAAAAGTAGTCTACTTCGCATATTTCCATACGCTTATGTCATTTCTTGACATGATCGAGTTGCACTGCGCGGAAAGCCCGTGGATGAACAGTCACTAGACAGGGCTATAAGCCCCGACAGATTTTGTTCTGCAATCATGTTACTTGACACTTGCCGACAAGCAGACTAACACCTATGTGCTACACAGAAGTGAGGTGACAAATTGTAACATTCCTCCTCCCACGAAGATACGTTGACGACTCAGAACAACTTAGGTCACGAACACATTTCTCGCATTACGCAGTATAAACAGGATGCACAACCTAAAAAAAAAAGAGGTGAGTCAATTAAAAATCTATAGTGTGGGTACTACAGTTTAGTGTGTCCCTGACGCTTAGTCGATCATAGGTCGCTCTACTGTGTTTACGATAAGCTTCACTGATTAAGATGGCTGTACATTAAGCACATGAGACCAACATAGACAGCTTCATAAAACAAACAAAATGAAACATGGGCGCATTCCACAGCTCTAACATTCGAACCTGCATCATGTTTCTCCTATATTTACCAAAATCTTAAACCAACACATTCGTGGAAGACGTGAAACTTACAGTTCCTGATAAGGTTTAGCATTTACGGTGCTTGGCATAACGCGGAATTCTCGCACACTCGTCACAGTGTATTTCTGCACTGCTTTTTCCACAGTACTTCAAGGAATCATTTAGTGACTCTTATGGCATACTGTTATTTTTAGTGGAGTAAGTGTACTGAGATAAAAGAGAGAAAGTAACGCAACGTGACAGCGGGGCAGTGCAAAAGAACACACATCGTATGCCTCCCGGAAGCATCGAGGAGAAAAGCAGTCTTAGAATACACAGTGCTGTCCGCGAGAGCAATTAGGCATGAAGCCAAGTATTGGCAGCTTTGAACGCAGTTCCAAATAACGCAGGAAAATAGGGGTTAATGTCTCGTCAACTTAGACATCGTTAGACTCTGAACGCAAGATCGCACCGTGTCAAAGGAACTATACGGCATTTGCCTGCAACGATTTACGGAAGACACCGAAGACTTAAATCTAGATGAGGCGGATTTGAACCATCATCCTTCCGAATGCGAGTCCAGAGTGCTAACCACTGCGCCACCTCGCTCGGTCCTAAGTAACGGGTGCTCTGGAAATGACTTTTACCGTCCAGTGCACGACGAGGAGATCAGAAGTCCGAAATGCATCGCTTATAAACAAAAAAGGTAATAATGGTAATTAGTAGGATGTACTGGGATGAAAAGGTACTGTCATGGAAGGACTCTGGAGTTATGACGCTTGAATTGAAATGGTAAACGTTGGTGGAAAATTAATAGAAAAATAACTTCCGAAATTACTGACTAAACGTCACCGAAGCAGGCAATTTCCCAACTCTGTATCGCTTGAAGGGAAACAGACAAAACCTAAGAAGCTGTTAGAGGTATAGACCAATCATTGGAAGTATCACTGACTGCACAGAAAAAACATTGGGTATTAGACTACTAGGGTAAGGTGACTAGAAGTAGATGTAGCCCGTTGGCTCATTTTCAAGTCGTGAATAAAATTACAGAATAGACTAGTTCGTCTGTACTTTGTGGATACTCAGAAAGTGAGAGTTAATTTCAACAAAATCAATACTGGCAGCTCTGCAGATACCGAACACTGATAGAAGCCATGCTAGCATACCGAAGAAAGAGGCTGTTTCCAAAATGTATCAAATCCAAAAAAATTCAAAAATGACACGGCAACTTCTACCTAATAACTTTTCTAGGAAAAATTGTCAAATCTCTTATATAGCGGTATAAAAATCCAGCATTTTACACTGAAACATACAAAATCCCTCTGAACTTTCCAGCGAAAAGTACCAATGCTTCTTGTACTTACCTGGCTGAGTGCTGTGACGTCACAAAGCAGTCTGCCAACTTCAGTTTGTTATTGCGTCATTTCATGCACTATTCTTGTGTTTTCTGTTGTATTTGTTTATGGTGAACATTTAAAACGAATTCTGGTATGACCGATGAATATGCCGATTTCCCTGAATTTACAGGAAAGCCATGGAAAAGTGAAAGACTGAAGTACGTGGAAGCGGAGTGTTTTGAAACAAAGAAACAATGTTCCTGCAAGTGCAAAACCTCAAATCACGAGTAAGCACATAACGGTATCTTTTGTAAAGCATTTTCATGTCAGAAAAGGAGATGGTTCGTGAAAATAATGGAACACTGCAGATGCTGTGACTCAGAGAAACGTTGTAATGGGATATAATGACGCGGACTATCATAAAAGAAGGTAAGAAAGAATGTTCAAGTGGAAACGAAACTGTAAGCTACAGGATAAAAACTGCTCTTCTGGGGAAGGTCCCTGTCAACAGATCTGAATTCCTAAGAATTTTTAATGCTGGGAGAAGTAAGGTTGATCATACAGCTGACGAGAAAGTGAATGGTGGGGCAGCAGTTTCTGGAACGAGATGGTGCGATGCTTGGTCGTGATATGCTGAAATTACAGCTCACACAACAAGTTTTAAATGCAGCCAACAGCACTGAGGGAGAAAAAAAGAGACACCATTACGAAAATACTTGTCTCCAGAATTACCAATACTTAAGATGTGGAATTTATTTTGCGAGGAGAGTTGTTTGTTCATGAAGTACACCTCTAAAATAATTTTTTATGAAGTATAATTTGTATATTTTTAAAATAATTTTTGTGGCAGAAAGTACCAAATCCAAAATTAAATTCCTGATAATTGTACTATAAAAATGAGGAATACCTTAAATTTTTCCAAAAGATTTACCAGTGAGTCCCAGACAAACTGTACATCAACTATGGTTTGCATAAGTTACTAGAACAATAGTGGCTACAGGAATTTTTCTGCTCTATCCAACAAACTGTCCAGTTGGCTTTGGTACCTTGTGGAAACAAGGTCCACACATGTCGAAAACAAACTGCCCATTGGCTCCCGTCTCGGGTTCTTCGGCCGACGTTCGTTTGAGGGTTTTTCTCCCGTTTCGCCAGTACGAGCGGCTGGCATCGTCAAAGCTTCATCCTACATTGCTGTTGGCGGACTGGAGTCCCGCTGGCTGTACCTGGCGCGCCAACGTCAGAGGGATTTTCCGTAGTCATTAGCGCAGTGGTTCTCCCCTTGCTACCTGCTGCGGACGACCGATGCACTGTTGGTGCTCTGATTGTGAAGAGGAAACACGAAGGAACGACCACAGCTAAACCGAGAACAGGCAAGCAGACATGTTCTGACGAACGGGTACCATCGAGAAGTGCAG
This sequence comes from Schistocerca americana, assembly GCF_021461395.2. Taxonomy (NCBI): domain Eukaryota; kingdom Metazoa; phylum Arthropoda; class Insecta; order Orthoptera; family Acrididae; genus Schistocerca; species Schistocerca americana. The sequence continues at coordinate 927,602,064 of NC_060119.1, read as the reverse complement.
TAGGTTGTAAAAAAAAAAAAATTGCACGAAATCGATGAAAGGATTCACTCGTGAGTTCCGAAATGCTACCAGCAAACTGTCTAGCACAGTGACTGTACTTGATGTTGAGGTCCCATACTCCGAGGAGCGTAGGGGACGATGCGGGAGGCCCGCTCCGCTGACTAGGCAAGGCAAGACTGCGAGCTGCAGACGTAGGAGGTTAAAAAGCACGAGGTACAATAGCCGAGCAGCGCCTCACAAGAAGCGTTTAGGTTTGGCGAATGGCTGGAGAACGTTACCTGCCGTTATGTTTAGTCCCAACAGTGAAGTACGAAGAACGTGATGTTACGGTAAGGGTGTTTTTCGTGGTTAGGGCGTGATCCGTTCGTTGCGCCTAAAAAACCCTAAATATGGGAAGATATGAAGACATTTTATAGCATTTTGTACTGGATACTGATGAACAGTTCGGAGACTATTACTGTATCAGCATGATAATGCACCTTGTCAAAGCAGCGTCTGTGAAGCAATGGTTTGCGCATAACATTGCTAAAACGGACTGGCCTGCCTAGATTCCCGGGTTCAACCTAACAGAACATCTTTGGAACTAGGTATGTCGACTTCGCTCCGCACTCGAGCGTCCAACATCACTGTCTTCTCTTGCGGTACACCGAGTTGTCACGCCTCCACAAGGATTCATACGTTGCATTGAAAGTGGTGCCACAAGAGCGGAGGGAGGGCACAAACCATACTAATGTCCACCAACAGGTGTCGGGATACTGGTTTGTGGTACATTGGTAAAGAGAACTGAGTTTAGCACAACAATGTAGGTGACAGGATTATGCACCCTAAACCACCCGTCATGCCCTTCAACGCAATACATGAAAAAAGTATGGAAATATCGTTATATAATAAAATGAAGTGTTGGTCACCACAATGTGACTCCCGGGACTACCTTTAAGATTTATGTTCGCTCACTACATGGTGGTGGACGGACAGATGTGTATATGAGTACAGGTTCTGATGCACGAACGACGACGTACGGACGTTTTAAACTCTTTTGGTCCATCGTGGACAGCGGCTGGTTAAGTAACTGTCAATATCAAAGAAATTCTCGAACAGCTGTGTAACTGATGTTCAAATATGGGTGAAATCTTATGGGACTTAACTGCTAAGGTCATCAGTCCCTAAGCTTACACACTACTTAACCAAAATTATACTAAGTACAAACAAATACACCCATGCCCGAGGGAGGACTAACTTCCGCCGGGACCTGCCGCACAGTCTATGACTGCAGCGCCCTAGACCGCTCGGCTTAATCCCGCGCGGCCCGTGTAACTGATATGTTACTTATTTTGAAGGCTAACAGTTTCGGCATTCCACTATGCCATCTTCAGGCACCATATGCATCTCTACAAATAAACGATGTCATATAGTGCCAAAGATATACGGCACTATATGACATCGTTTATTTGGAGAAACGCATACCAGGCCTAAAGATGGCATACTGGAAAGCGGAAACTAGTAGCCTTCAAACTAATAAAAACTCCTCTCAGTTACAAGGCTGTTGTAGAATTTCTTTAATATTGACGATTACGAAAGTTTTGGTTTGGCCATGAGTCGTGCACGCATAGGAAAACTGGTTAAGGTGACGACTCACGTAAAGCGGGAAATCCATGGTAGAGTCCCCATCCGGCACGAATTTTCATTGTAGTCATTCCCTTGTGCAGTTGCGAGAATACGTTTCACCTATTTCGTAACAGCTGTAATCTCAGTACATCCATGCATGTTCGAAGGAACATTGCATCTTTCTTCTTAACATCAGATGCACTGCAGTATCGCAGCTTGGTGTCTTCTTCTCGTGCAGGTCGACTGGCGCTTGAAAATGACACGCCCACAGTGGAAAACAAGGAACTGCAGTTACTGCGGAAATGTCACTTCTGACATGTTTTACAATTGTTGTACCCACACGAAAGTCAGTAAAACCAAAAGAAACACGCATTCTTGCCCCACTAACACCGTGGAGCCTTTGCAAGTGGTGGAAGAGCGTGTCTCTCTAACAGCGTTACATCCGTGACAACTTGGTATCAGTGGCTGACGGATCGCGATGGCCTCAGAGTCGGCCACTGCGTAATGTAGCTGCCTGCAGGGGGCAGAGGCGAGCCGCGGTGAGCTGCAGTTCATTTGCGAGCAAAGCGCAGCGCAGGTCCCCGCTGGGACCGCCTTTGTACGCGGCGAGCAGCCGGCACAGAGCCTCTGCCTCTGACAAGGCGCTGCGACACGACGGAGCCCCTTCTGGGGGTCAGCGACCCCGGCCGCCGCAAGTGGGCCGTGCTGCGCCGCCCCTCACCCCAAACCCTGGGCACTGTTCCGCCGCAACCTTCCCCCGTCTCGGAAATGCTCTGCAAAGCTTCGTAAGATTCTCCGTACCACGAACACAAGAAAAACACACGACATTCGGTCACAATTCCGCCGCAACTACAGAGAATTAAGGAGACCTTTGAGAAAAGATAACCAGTTCTATGAATGTCAAGAGCTCGGATGGTGAGCCAGTACTAAGCAAAGAAAGGAAAGCTTGAAGGTGGTAAGGAGGACAACACCAGAGAAATAAACTTTAAAGTGATATTTTATAAAGGGAGGAAGAAGTAGGTGAGCTGACCGAAAATGGTAAACAGCAAGCGCTCCCAGAAGCTGAGGCTTTTAACTCCATTTAACATCTTCCATTCTCGAAGAAGTCCTACAAAAACGGTCATTAATCAGATGCACGGTTGCCATCAGTGGAAAATCAAAACACGTACGTAAACGATTTTTGTAAGTCAAGTACAAAAAGAGTGACAACTAGGGTAAGGTAGGCGTTATGCGTACCCTGAACGCAGTTTCCGGAGGGGTTTAACTTTGTGACGGCCGAAGCGTCTGAGGAAGCTTAAGAGAAAAGTAGAAAATGTACGGAAAAGATAAGAGCTGACAGGAGATTTAAAGAAAATACAGAATTACCGACAATCATTTTTCTCATGCGCCATTCGCGAATGGAACGGAGAAGGGGAGGAGGACAGTAGCATCACAATGACCCTGACTCAAACCGCAGGGTGGTTTATCAGGTACACACGTAGAATAAGGAGAGAAAAAAAGAAGGGAATCAGTGGAAGGGCACCTTAATGGGAAAGCGCAGATATGTAGAAAAGGTAATCATGAGACGATTCGGATTGGACTGAGTTAACCAATAGTTCCTATGGTTCTGTCTCGAACGGGAACTCTTGGTTGTACACTGTGTCATCAAAAGTATCCGGACACCTGGCTGAAAATGACTTGCAAGTTCATGGCGCCTTCCATCGGTAATGCTGGAATGTAGTATGGTGTTGGCCCATCCTTAGCATTGATGACAGCTTCCACTCTTACAGGCATACGTTCGATCAGGTACTGGACTGTTTCTTGGGGAATGACAGCCCATTCTTCATAGAGTGCTGCAGTGAGGAGAGGTATAGATGTGGGTCGGTGAGGCCTGGCACGAAGTCGGCGTTTCAAAACATCCCAAAGGTGGTGTATAGGATTGAGGTCAGGACTCTGTGCAGGCCAGTCCATCTATTCGCCGAATGCCTTCTCGTCCCAGGAGCTTCTCCACCGGCGATGTTCCAAGCGGTCGCCCGTTGTTATCCAAAAAAATTGAGATCAGGGTCGAATGCATCCCAGAAAAGATGCACGTGGGGAAGGAGCACATGCTGACCGGTGAGTGTACAGTCTCTAAACATTCTGATGTCAGTAAGTCCCTGCAGCTTTATGCCTCTCGAACACCGTAACACCTCGACCACCAAAACGAACATGTTCCTCAACGCTCCTGAATAGATTACGTGTGCACACCTGTCGCAATCTGAGGGTACGTCTAGCATTGTCGAACATGATCCTTTTGTTGGTCCAGGTGTTACGGTGTGGAGAGAAATAATACTGCATGTACATACCGACTCCAAGTCTTTGGTTTGAATACTGTACTCTATCATGTGCGTCTTTTAAGGGTTGCATCTGGCACAGACATGATTTCAATAGATGACAATGAGCGCCCACACCGAACACCGCAGCCGGAGGTATGGACTCGCCTGCCCGCTTCTCCCGAATGATGTCCCATCGAACACGGGTGGGATGCGTTGGGAGAGGGAGGGGGGGGGGGGGCAGACCTGTTGCAGCACAGCCGCACACACCAACTCCGAAGCAACCTTGTGCCCGGCACGGTAACACGTTGCAGAGCACGCACTGCAGTCTGTAGTCATCACGCACTCCATTAACAACAATACCTCGTTTTTAATGTTCAGGGGATCATGATAAATCGCGGTGACTTCGGTGTAATTATTATTTTTCAACAGAAGTATCATTTCCGTTCGTTTAACTACTTTTTTCTTCGAGTTACCTTCTGTACTACACTGTAGCAGTTCGTTCTTTGTATGGTCAAGTTTCATTCGTATGTGTCGCTGCCAAGTAACAAATATTGCGAAAATTACTCTTAAGTTTTGCACAGAGCCACTCTTCCTTATTCCAACTGGGCTAAGTTTAAAGAATATACATTGAAGCGGCAAAGAAACTGGTATAGCCATGCTTACTCAAATACAGAGAGATGTAAACAGCCGGAATATGGCGCTGCGGTCGGCAACGCCTATATAAGACAACAAGTGTTTGGCGCAATTGTTAGATCGGTTACTGCTGCTACAATGGCAGTTTATCAAGATTTGAGTGAGTTTTAACGTGGCGTTATAGTCGGCTCACGAGCGATGGGACACAGCATCCCGAGGTCGCGATGAAGGAGATTTTTCCGCACGACCATTTCATGAGTGTACCGTACGTATCAGGAATCCGGTAAAACACCAAATCTCAGACACCGCTGCGGCCAGAAAAAGATCCTGCAAGAACGGGATCTACGACGACTGAGGAGAAATCGTTCAACGTGATAGAAGTGCAGCCCTGTCGCAGATTGGTGCCGATTTCAATGCTGGGCCATTAACAGGGGTCAACGTGCGAACCATTCAACGAAACATCATTGATAGGGGCTTTCGGAGCCGAAGGCCTATTCGTTTGCCCTTGATGACCGCACGACACATAGCTTTACGCCTCGCCTCGCCCCTCCTAGTCGACACCGACGTTGGACTGGTGATGACCGAAAAGATGTTTAGATAACATGGTTGTGGAGAAACAGCGATTGCTATAAATTAAGTCAGTGTTAAGGAAGGTGTGGCACCTGGGTAGACGTGAAGCCACCAGCAGTCGACCATATGTTCGCCCTGAAGATGGCCCCTGCGATGGGCTGAAACCGGTCGGCACTAAATAAATAAAAAAATCGCGATTAAGACTGTTTTCTTAACACTGTGAAAACATGTTGCCTGGTCGGGCGAGTCTCGTTTCATATTGTACAGAGCGGATGGACGTGTAAGGCTGTGGAAACAACCTTATGAATCCATGGACCATGTTTGTCAATAGGCGACTGGTAAAGCTGGTGGAAGCTCTGTAATAGTGTGGGGCGTGTGCAGTTGGAGTGAGATGGGACCCCTGATACGTCTAGATACGACTGACAGGTGACACGTAACTAAACATCCTGTCTGGTCAACTGCATCCATTCATGTCCATTGTGCATTCCGACGGACTTTGGCAATTTCAGTAGGACAATGCGACACCCCACACGTCCAGAATTGCTACAGAGTGGCTCCAGGAACCCTCTTCCGAGTTTAAACACTTCCGCTGGCCACCCAACTCCCCAGACATGAGGATTATTGAGCATATCTGGGATGACTTAGCAACGTGCCGGTCAGAAGAAATGTCCACCCCCTGGTACTCTTACTGATTTGTGGACAGCCGTGTAGGATTCATGGTGTCAGTTCCCTCCAGCACTACTTCAGACATTAGTCGAGTCTATGCCACATCGTGTTGCGGCACTTCTGCGTGCTCGCGGGGACCCCACATGATCTGAGGCAAGTGTACCAATTTCTTTGGGTCTTCTGTGTATTTTATATTTGTTGCTTCTGTTTGTAACTGCTTTCCATTGGCCTGCAATGAGACACTGAAAAAGAAATAGTATACTGTTATTTTAATTTATGCTACTTTTGACAGAGTATTTTGTCACGTTTTGAACTGAAGTCGTGTTGATCTCCATAAACGAATAAGCAATCTAAGCAAGAATGCCCTACTTGATGTTGATAACGGCAATATTTTAGAACAAGGATCGTATAGCGACGGGAATTAGGGCCCTGAGACTGGCAAGAGCAAATCTGGTTATTCTTTGACGTGCACCGAAGCCCGGGTGCGGAATGTTACGCACTCCGCTGGCGCAGGACGAAATGAATAAAAGAGCGCAGATTCCACACGAGCTTCCGCGCCTTCCTGAAATATTAACGAAGAAAAAACGACGCTGAAGTCGGGCGGCGCGACAACAGGAGGCCATCGCCATTAAGGGCGTGAATAAACCAGGGGGCGTTCTCGCGTTCGCCGAAATGCGAGCATGAAGGACTGGGGACGTACTGCCATCGGGAGCAGCGAATCGAGCTGTTAGAGTGTGAGTGTGTGTGTGTGTGTGTGTGTGTGTGTGTGTGTGTGGGGGGGGGGGTTGTGAGAGCGAGCTTTTCATTAGCACTGCTGAGGTTTGAGTTAAAGATGAATGACGACAAATAAACCACTTCCAAGATACACCGGCATCAATAAGAGAGAAACAGAAATAATCTTAAATCCTTTTCCATAGTGGTTAGTTGCTTTCTCCTAAAAAATAAATGCAAGGGCATCTCAACTGGGATCTTTCAGGAGGTTTGTGGCTCTACCTGGTAGACTGTGTGCCGGACCGGGATTCGAACCCGCTACCTTTGCCTTTCTCGGGCAAGTGCTCTACCGACAGAGCTATCTCACGACCTGCCATTGCAGATCTACTTCCGCCGTTACCTTATCTCCTACCTGCCAAACGTCAGAAGTTTTCCTACATACCTTGCTGGACTAGCAGTCGTGGAAGAAAGGATACTGCGAAGACATGGCCTAACCACAGCCTGGGGTGATTACTTCCAGAATGAATTTCCACTCTGACGAGTGACAATTTACTCGAGTTCACGGATATTTTTCCTATTTGATACATGGAACTAAAAAAAACGTAGGAAAAATATCCGTGAACTTGAGTAAATTTTCACTCCTCAGACGGAAAATTCATTCTGGAACTAATCCCCCAGGCCGTGGCTAAGACAGGTCTCCGCAGTATCCTTTCTTCCTGAACTGCTAGTCCAGCAAGGTATGCAGGGAAACTTCTGTGACGTTTGGAAGGTAGTTATAGTTTTCACTCTAGAAGCTACGCCATGTCTTGTTTCATAATGAAGCCTACCTATTTGATTCAGTGTAAATACATCATTTCCTATCCCATGATTTACAGTAAAATCACACTATTAACCGGGATGAGCGTGCAAACAATACACCTCTGAAGTAAATAACATTATGAACGGAACATGGAGTACATAAAAAAAAAACTAGTGCTGGCAGAGGGTATTCCTCGCTAAAAGAAGGGTAACTGTCAAACATGGGTTTTGACCTGAAGAATAAATTTCAGACAATGGCACTCACGATAAACACAAAGTCAATAAATCGTGTATCCTTGTTCAAAAATTAAGGAGTTAATACTCTAAATAATTTTTAAGCCAGAGGATTTGCGATTACCACTTCTGTACCTGCATCCGTGCAACAACTCTCTCTGGAGTTTAGAAATACAAGTAAACAAGAGGTGAAGCAGACGAAGCAGAATCATAATTATCACAGACACAATATTAGCTTACCTCTAAATGAATAAACTGTTACCTTTTTCCCATTTGTTTAATTAATATTACTTTATGCATAAGCTACACGAAATAAGTAAATCTGGTAAAATTACGTGTTAGAATATAAATTTCCATTCGTATGAACACTGTATTTGACATGAACTTAGTTTTTTTAGTGTCAACAGATTTTTTGCCCAAGGTTTGAAGGTTTTTACAATGACTGAAAAGCGCCAACGTACCGCATATGGGAATGATATTTTATTTCCAATGAGGAAAGGTAATTTACAGGATACCCCCACCCCTTAAAAATTGATTCCTAATATAACGTCATTCTACATTTCTTGAAAGTTACCTCATTAAAAACAATTTATTGGCTTCTATATACTGTTCCAATTTTATTGGCTCGACAGGGAAACGATGTGCCATCCTACTGTCTTCTGTTAGTTCCCACGGCAAACTATGGCAATGTGGAAAAATAATTAGCCCTCTCCTGTCACCCTATTCGAGAAGACGGTAACAATCAGTTGCAGGCCCTTAACTAGCGGGCTGACTTCTCTGTAACGTGTATCACGAGGTGGGGACTCTGGGACCCCTATTTTTGAACCGAGATTTAAGACAAAAATAATTTGAAATTTTTAATTATGCTGTGTAACATTTATTTTTACAATTATTTAAGTGTTGTTTAAACGTTTCTAGTTATTTTATTGCAATAAACAAAGCCTGTAGCATTTTGCTGTTTATCACACAAAAGCACATAAATTTGTGTGGTTCTTTTAAATAGTACACATAAATGGACTGTTAGAGCAGTGAATTTTTCATTTTGAAAAATTATACAATTTGTGGCAAAAGAATTTCCAAATAAAACAATTCCAGGGTTTAAATTTGCGCAGAAAAATTCCACACGATAGGTACAAAAAGAAAGTCTGTCAAATTCACACTCCTTACTGGGAACTACATTTTTCTTACCACCACTCAGAACACTTCTATTTATACAGACACTAAGTATTTCATTGAAGAAACGAACAGATCCCCCTCACAACTTCCCTGTGGTTCTTCCTGTCAATGATACTCTTGTTCGATAGCAGTACCGTGATCTCTGACTAATGTAAAATAGTCGTCTTTTTCGTTTATTTCTTGATCACTGAAGCCTTCTTTCATAGACCGACTAACAATTCCATCAAACTCGGGAGAGTCAAAAGTGACATTCGTGCCAACACATTTTGAGCTAACGAAGCGCGGTCTAGGAAACTAACACCTATCAATAACACAACGCAACCGACATCAAAACATCCTAGGCTTGGCAGTTTAAGAAGTGTAGGGGGAGTATAGAAACATTCCACCACAACTGGCTTTGGAGAGAGAGTTCGAAAACTTATGCGCGGTCTGCCAGTGTGCGAGACCACACATCGTGAGTTAAGGGATAGTGTTCTCAATTGTTAACTCGCTAAGCATTTGAAGAAACATTGCGCGCATAACTGAATACAATGAGAAGAGATATCTGTCAAACAGAAATTGATCTGAGATTCGTTTTATGTTGACGTGCTTACATCAATATCATGGAAAGCACTGAAAATGTATTTCGGAGGTCAACTGCTGAAATGGTGAGAGATTAGCTGTGTACGGTATTTACTTGTGCTAGAGAATGAGTGTGCTTCATTCTTATCACTTTCACATTTTATAGTCGAAACAGAGAAACATCTTTTCGCTACGTTCAGAACAGTAATACAAAACGTACTTACATATGTCCGCAACGATAGCGCTTGTATTTCACCCGTGGCAATCCCATCTTGCCCCAATGTACAACAGCGCGAACTCGTTCCATACAAAATGAACCGTGATTTTCTAGCATAGTTTATGCTAAGTCCAGATTTGACGTTTACTAATCCATTCGGCAGTAGTCAAAAGCTCTCACACGAGCTCTGGATCATACTTGTTGGGCACATACTACAGCACTGCGCTGCAGCGCTCACGACACACACTGAGCATGGGTATGCGGCGTACTTTTGCGTGGTCACTGTTGTTGTTGATAGCCTTTATTGCTGTCGCCCAGCAACGTCTCCCATTTACTGCCATTGAGACACGTACACACCTAGCGACGAATTCGCGAGACACTGTATATGGACAGTCGCGATACAAAGTCACATGTCCACATCTACAGAGTCCGTTGCACTACAGAAATCAGAATGCGACGCCCCAACAATCTTATCCCTCCGCATTTAATTTGTGCACAATTAATTTAATACTATTAAGAGAAAAACAGTAATCGGAAAGTTACTGAAGGCAATCTCTATTTTCGGGAATTATGTCTGTTGCTACGTATATTCTTTAACAAAAGTAGAAGTTGTACAGATTTCAGTTTTTTTTTTTATAATTTGCCCTACCGATATCGAAACGGAAACGATTCCAGCCACGTCCGACTAGCTATCACACTCCGGTTCGTTGCCATTTTCAACAGCCTGATTTATACATTTAGAATTTCAAAACACGCGATCTCCAATATAATCACTTCACTGAACGGCTCTGTAAAGCTAATAAATGATACTATCTTTATTAGGAATATCAGAGTTCAACACCTTCATTGCTGCCTGTATGCCTACTTGCCCTAGATTCCGTGTAGTAAGAACTGTAATGAGTTGAAACCAAACCAACTGGAATTTATCGGAGAAGACCATATTTTGTGTGTTCTTCTCTGAATTGTGATTCTAAGTTGTGCATTTTATCCCCCTGTCGTTTTGTGACATTTAGTATTTTTTGGCCACAGGCTCCGTAGCATCCCACCTTTTCCTTCTGTTTTTGTCGTCTTTGGATGCCACACCCCAAAGGCATGGAACGACATGAAAATCCTCTGTTATTTTGAATGTGTTCTACAAGACGGGCAAGTAGAAGCTGACTCTGGAAACATACTGACTGCAATAAGTCACGCAACACTGTTGCAGGTCCCCCGTTTCGACAGGAAAACGGGAGATTTGCCGGCTTTTACATCACGACAGTCGCGGAACAGTCCTGAAACTTTTCCCGCAATTCGCGTTCGATGGCTTTATCGCTAGGTGTACACGCGGTTTTTGTGTTCGGTTCGAACTTTTGTAGGCAAGGATTGCCTTACAAACTTCTCCAGCTCATCTCGACATATTTTGTCCCCCCTCCATACTTTTTCTGTCTGAACACCTGTTCTGATCTTTTCGTGACATGTTCTGACCACTGAAAGTTTAGTGTTTGTGGTTGGGAGAATGCGCCTTATGCTCAAGATTTATTTTCTGTGCCTTTACTTAAAAACTCCGTCCATTTGCCATTCAGCACACGTCTTTCCGGTGTCGCATGTGCATTATTTTGGTTTATGCGTATGTCTTATCGGTAAACATCCGATTCATTAAAGAATAGAATTCGCATGTATAAAATAACCATAAATGTCTTATTACTTTATAAATAGTTAATGTGTTACATATTTAGCATTAAGCATTACGTTTAAAGTTTGTTGAATGTGACCAAGCGCTCCCACTACGAAACACTGGATGAATATGCTGTAGTCTGACTATTTTGCACGTCGTGAGATGCGCTGCCTCGAGACATATAGGGTGTTCGCAAACTATTCGTTCAAATCAGTACAGTTGACAGAAATGTTATTGCGTCAGTCACTTGTTTATTTTGCCGCTACGCGGTCGATGATTCACACCATCATATTCAGGTGGATAACTGTTTATTTACATGGCCGGTGTTGGTGTACAGTACATATGTCTTTTCACAGTCGCAAAATAACCTAATTGCCCTTGCTCTCCGTCTGTGAAAAGATGTCTGTACTCTTCATTAACACCAGCCATGAAAATAAATAATTCGCCACCTGCAGATGATTGTGTGAGCCATCGAAACTCATTGTGGCGAAATAAACAAGTGACTGAGGCAGAAACTTTTATTTGTAGGAGGTGGAGAACATCGAAACAAACAAATTTCGATTAGAAACGTGTTGACTGTGAAGTCATCTTGTACACTTAGGGAACATTCTAGTAGTGGGGGTGGGGTAAGCTGTTAGGTCTGTGTCGCTGACTGGGAAAAGGTATTGACATACCTACCATCGCATGTCTGGGCACATGTGAATCCACGACGTACTTGACCTCGTACTGATCAAGAAAAAAATGGAAATGAGCGTACGGCATTGTGGGCCGGGAGTCCCCCATTCGGGGAAGTTCGGCAGCCGAGGGCAAGTACTTATTGCATTCGACGCCACATTGTGCGACTTGCGCGTCGAAGATGGGGATGAAATGATGATGACAACACAACAACCAGTCCCTGAGCGGAGAAAATCTCCTGCCCCAGCTGGTAATAGAACCTTCGCCCCCTTGGTATGGCATTCCGCCGCGCTGACTGCTCAGCTAACGGGGGCGACCACTGATCAAGATCGATTCGGAGTTAATTTGTGGGCGAATTCTCGGCAGTAGGTTGACTGGATCATACATTCTTCCATTCGCCTCAATGGCGGAGATATCGCATCTTCGTGGAACATGTGTTGCCAGGACTGCTGGAGTATTTACCTCTAAATATTGGACAAGGGTTGTACATCCAGTACAATGGGATGCCAGCCCATTTCAGCACTGTTGTGTCACCAAGTATCGTTGGATCGGTCGGGGTGGCACTGTGACCTGGGCACCCACTGTCACCTGACCTCACGTCTCTGGATATCTTCCCACGGGGCATATGAAACAGCCGGTGTATAAAACCGTTGCGGAAACAGAAGGCCGTCCGTCGCTACCATTGCGGACGTATCATTAATATTCGAATGCACACGACACTCAATGGTCAGCCAATGTAGTGCGTTCATACAGGCCAATGGTCGCGCATTCGAGCAGTTCCTGTATTTAGCATGCTAAACTACCTTTCGCGTAAATCGTCCCTAGCATCAGAAATTGCGTCACGGATCATATGTACTATAAGTAAGTATATTTCTTTTAATGTTCTTTATCTCCTACATTAATTTGAACGAATAGTTTCGGAACATCCTGTACACACAGTTTCTAACCGTGATACTTGTCTACCGTATTAAACCTTTAACATAACATTATACCACTTAATCTACGCATTAAGACATTTTCAATTTTTAAAGTCTGTCAATAATTATATTTTGTTTCCACTGGCAGTCGTTATATATTGTGCCCCTGGAAGTAGTTAGATTGTCAATTATTATTAAGCAGTTAAGAGGTGCTGCACTCTAGTGAAAAGAAAAGAAACCACGCATATTGTTAGGCAGCCATATTAAGTGCGAAAACCACGCACTTTTCTGAGATGCGAGGTTAAGCCGACGGCAGATAGTCATGGTGATTTGCAAGCAAAATGTGCTGCTGGGGGATTGGTGCGCCAATGACGAGACCTTTCTCAAACAGAATGCTGGGTCTGTAAATCTGCTTCAGAGGCCATTGAGAAAGCTGTATTGTGTGTTCAGTATTCCAGCGACAAAACACGAAAAAGTTCATGGTGAGGGCGGGAGTGGCAGTGTAAGGGGTTTTACTAGTGCTCCTTCTTGATCCATGCCATTATAAAGTGATCAGCACTTCAGATTGGACAGAAATTGGGGATGGGGCAGAAACAGGAAACCGCTTGTGTGCTCACGAGATCCGCTTTTCGAAAACCAAGAAAACTTAAACCTGGGGAGTAAAGGTATCGTAAATCGGCGGCAGTTAGTTCGACTTTTAACGCGTTAAACACATTAACATAATTACAGACAGAACATCATATCAGTTGATGCGCACCAGTTACAAAGCATCTATCGTATCTTTGTATAATGACCGTTAGGCATTTCAGCTCCTCCAAGAGTCATACGGGCGGTAATTATCGCCTCACTCCATTCGTAAATGGAATTGGAGTCGCACTACAAAAGCTTTCACAATGCACTGGAATGCACTTGGTGAATATATTAGTTTCTTAAATTTTTTTACCGAGCAATTTTTAAATATGACTGCTGCTGTGGTGCTGTTGGCGGACAACGTGTATCTATTGGCAACCCCTATACTCATCGGCATTTTAGTTAACTTTACAGATAAATCACTATGGACGACAGAATTGTGAGAAAATTTGTGAACCGTTTAAAGACAGCCATTCTAACGTTCACGATAAAACACGAGCAGGCAACCATCTGTCATTACCGGAAGTTCTGGGGCAGAAAGTTGATGCAACTATTCATCAAAACCGATGCCTTTAGATTTCACGATTGTCTATTGAGTTTACTTCTGTTTCAAGAATTTGGCTGCAAGATAATGCCCGTTCACAATCGGCTGGGAACAGCTTTCACACTCCGTATATAAACCGCTTCTAGGGCTCGATGGTTATCCTTTGTTCCTGCACTTACGTGGTAAGTACAGTGACAATTATGATTTTCAAATTCGTTGCCGTCTTCGTCTACATCGATGCGAACTTTTGAGCTCTAACCCGTCTCTAACCACACTGCCACACGCACACGCACGCACCACAACCGCAACCACAACCACCTTGTGCATTTGCATCCGGCGATAATGGGACAGCAGTCTAACGATATGAAAACTTCCTCTGCCGTTACGTGTGGAAAAATAAATTTACAGTACCTCTATTTACAAACGAAAAATACCAAACGATTTTGCCATAAAATGTACTGATTAGGACTCACAATTCGCCGACTTTGGCACACGCATCACCGAATTCGAAAACTAATGGAAGTCCTAAATAATCATCATGAGAGAACCCAGCAAACATGCTGATATTTAAAAAAGAAACTTATCTTTCATTCTTCTGTCTCAGTTGCATGTTTTTACAGTATGAATAGTTTCGACCACACTGAATCATTTTCAGATTTTCCTCCTATCTTCAGCTGGAGTAATATTTTCATGCTTTTATCAATGTAACTTCACTGGTTGATTCGCAGGAGGCGACCAATATAACTTTGTCGGCTGCACTTATATCTACATACAAGGCAGTTGCAGTGTTCTAAACGTCGTACTTCCGGAAGGCGTTCGATACAGTTCCGCACAGTCGCCTGATAAAAGTAAGAGCCTATGGAATATCAAACGAGCTGTGTGGCTGGATTGAAGAGTTTTAGCAAACAGAACAATGGAGAGACGTCTACAGACGTGGTAACCTCTGGCGTGCCACAGGGGAGTGTTATGGGATCATTGCTTTTCACAATATATATAAATAACCTAGTAGATAGTGTCGGAAGTTCCATACGGCTTTCCGCGGATGATGCTGTAGTATACAGAGAAGTTGCAGCATTAGAAAATTGCAGCGAAATGCAGGAAGATCTGCAGCGGAGTGGCAACTGACCGTTAACATAGACAAATGTAATACATAGAAAGAAGGATCCTTTATTGTATGATTATATGACAGCGGAACAAACACTGGTAGCAGCTACTTCTGTAAATATCTGGAACTATGCGTGCGGAACGATTTGAAGTGGAATGATCATATAAAATTAATTGTTGGTAAGGCGGGTACCAGGTTGAGATTCATTGGGAGAGTCCTCAGAAAATGTAGTCCGTCAACAAAGGAGGTGGCTTACAAAACACTCGTTCGACCTATACTTGAGTATTGCTCATCAGAGTGGGATCCGTACCAGGTCGGGTTGACAGAGGGGAGAGAGAAGATCCAAAGAAGAGCGCCGCGTTTCGTCACAGGGTTATTTCGCAAGCGTGATAGCGTTAAGGAGATGTTTAGCAAACTCAAGTGGCAGACTCTGCAAGAGAGGCGCTCTGCATCGCGGTGTAGCTTGCTGTCCAGGTTTCGAGAGGGTGCGTTTCTGGATGAGGTATCGAATATGTTGCTTCCCCGTACTTATACCTCCCGAGGGAATCACGAATGTAAAATTAGAGAGATTCGAGCGCGCACGGAGTGTTCCGGTAGTCGTTCTTCCCGCGAACCATACGCGACTGGAACAGGAAAGGGAAGTAATGACTGACACGTAAAGTACCCTCCACCACACACCGTTGGGTGCCTTGCGAGTATAAATGTGGATGTAGATGCACATATAATGATATTACGGCAACTGTAGGTTGGTACAGCCCGAAATGCCTCTCGGCTAAATAAAGCTGTGGCTTGAAGCTGTAATTCGTCAAGAAAGAGGAAAGAAAGGCGATAAATCTGAGTGATGTCGGAATGCTGAAAGCAGAAATTGGTTTCGGCTGACGAACTAAATGATTACGTATTTAACGATTTTTCTTACGCGTGAAAATAGCCGGTTGTCGGGGAGGCAGTATTGCTTTGTGTTAATCGATTTTTCGTCTTAAGCGTTTTAGTGCGAGACGTTTTTCACTGGGTAGTAGAGCAGTGTGAAGTCTGTATCGAGACCGGTGCCAGCGACCGCTCTAGTTTAGACGAGTAATTAGAGAGGAGGCGGCCACGGCTGAGGCGGGCGTTCCCGCGCTGCATCAGCAGCAGCGCCCGCAGCTGGGGTCGCGCTGGCAACACGGAGCTGGCAGCGGTGGGCCAGGGTGTGCGTGGCCTCCCCTCCCCTCGCCTTCACCCTAGCAGCCATCGTTGCTGCTGCCGCCGGGGTCGCCGCGCGCCGTGGAACAACGCGCTCTGCCATCACACGTCGCATCTCTTCACTTAACCACTGTTCCTCGCTCTCTAACCAATCACCGGCATCGTTAAGCCGCAGGGAGGCGACAAACGTCGAATCAGCCAAGTCCTTTCGTGGAACAAACTTTCGCCGCAGAAATCTGAAGGAAGGAAGATTGGTATTTCAAATCCCGTCGACGACGGGATGTGGACGAATAGCACGTGCTCGGACTGTGGACGAATGGCGAATGAAATTCGATATGCCATTTCGAAGCAGCCACCACGGCACTTTCCTTAGGCGATAAAGGGAAATTAGGGAAAACCTACGCCACGCTGACATGAGGAGGATTTGAACCACAGAAACGTCGCCAATGCGAGTCTGCTGCTCACCACCGGAACTCGACACAGAAAAAGAATTGGTTTCCGTGTTCTACATCAGTAATTACATCTATACTCAGCAAACTACTTCGATTATGAAACTTCATGGCAGATTAAAACTGTATGCCGAACCAAGACTCGAACTCGGGACCTTTGCCTTTTGCGGGCAAGTGCTCTACCAACTGAGCTACCCTCAAAGGGTGTACCATTCACCCTCTCTACAACAGCATCGGCCGTGAACATGATCATTGATATTCCAACGTTATTCACTAGTTCATTAAATGTGGTCCTAGAACACTCTCCTGGAGGACGCGCGAAGTTAGTTTTAGTTCTGAAGATTTCTTTCCGTCAAGAATTATATCCTCTGTTCTATTTACTACACGCACTCCAGTCCGTTTCTAAACCTCTGATTATGTAGCAGTATCTTTTATTAAAATCCAAACGGCATCACTTATTAGAAATCCTGTCGCCGTTTCTTCCTCTCGGCAACACTGACACTCTTCTAAAGTTTACTTTTTGTGATTGCTGTGAACTTTGAAATCAGTTTCATTTGGAGATATCGCATAAAAAAAATAAAAAATAAAATAAATGGTTCAAATGGCTGTGAGCACTATGGGACTTAACTTCTGAGGTCATCAGTCCCCTAGAACTTAGAACTACTTAAACCTAACTAACCTAAGGACATCACACACATCCATGCCCGAGGCAGGATTCGAACCTGCGACGGTAGCGGTCGCTCGGTTCCAGACTGTAGCGCCTAGAACCGCACCATCACTCCGGTCGGCCATTAACAAGTACTACATATTGTCTATAGCTTCTAGTTTGCTGCGACTGAGCTGATTCAACAAGGTTGGAGTACAGCCTTTCACACACAGGCGAAGGTACTGTACTTGTGTGCACAATAGTATCGTCCTACCACACACCGCCTAAGAGTGAATGTCTCTAAACTTAACAATGAATATGTACGGAATGCCTTCTGACCCGCACAACCTCTTGGCTCACACTGTTGAGCGATACGGTAGCCACTGTAACAGTGTTCTAAGAACGAGTTTCTCGTTCCGCCAAGTAAGGAGCAGGTGTTGGCGCAACGGTGAGGGTAGCGCGGGAGCCTCTGCCTCTACCTGAGGCACGGCGAGCAGAGACAACCATCCCGGCTGGACACTGCGGGGTAATGGACTTCGCTCCTACCTGGTGGCGAACACCGTGCCGTTCACATTTTGCGCCGAACATTGATGAGAAGAGAAGGCCAATTCTGTGCATATACTCCATTTGTAACAGCCTGGCGGGACGACGTACGCACACCTTCAAGCGACTGTAGACTACGAACTCTACTGTCGGTACAGTGGAAAGCGCAGATCACTAAGCGTTCTTCAAAAAACACAGATCGTCGTATGACACTGTTTACGTGCAATTGACCGGAAAGAAGGGCCTTCGGTAATTACTCAAGCCATCATTTGGCCATTTCTATTGAACTTTAAGTACAACCGCAACGCCGGCAGGGTGGCCGAGCGGTTCTAGGCGCTACAGTCTGGAACCGCGAGACCGCTACCGTCGCAGGTTCGAATCCTGCCTCGGGCACGGATGTGTGATGTCCTTAGGTTAGTTAGGTTTAAATAGTTCTAAGTTCTAGGGGACTGATGACCTCAGAAGTTAAGTCCCATAGTGCTCACAGCCATTTGAACCATTTTTGAACAACCGCAACTTTGGCAACTTTCATCGATAGTGTTATAAGAATGATAAAAGTGATCACTTTAGAGGCTTTGAGTGGATACGAGATATCGATAGTAAAAAAAACTATAAAGGTAACTGTCGATAATATCAACTCCTGATGCATAAATTATAACGAATTTCGATTTTACTTCAGAATTTCGGAGGAGGAAATTAGCCAAACGGGCATTAAACAGGGATTAACTTCAGCACCGCAGTATTTTCTTACTGCTATTTTCTGATCAATATACCCAGTTAAGAAGGGTAGTGATGGGAGGACGGGGGTGGGGAGGTGGGAAGTAAGAAGTATTCTACTGTTTCAAGAGGAATCTTAATCTGGTGCAAGTAGTTAACATTTTTAGAACACGAAGTACCGTCACCTTCAGCGTAAGGAAAGCAGAGGAGAGGAAGCGGGTTAGAATTTTGTAAAGTTAAACGAGTGGAGAGAGCGTGAAATCCAGCCGCCAAATGGTGATCGTCTAGATCTTGGATTTATACTGTGAGACATTCCCGGAGGCTTCGCGAATCTACACATACTAATAACGTTTAGTCTGCGATATGAAAGTCACGTGAATGATTTTCCAAAACAGTAAACCTAAATTTCTCTGTTTTGTCACCACAACTTCTCCTTTCACCTTCCTGAAAGTAACATTATGTGCCGTATCTGTTTTCCCTTCTCTTTTCTAAGCTGATGTCAGAATAATCTTTTAACATTTCACACTTTCACAAATAATTTTTATTGAATACAAACTTTTACAATTGGAGTCGATTAAAAAAGGTAAAGTCGTCATCAATCCCAAATAGGTCTGAACAAGGCAGCGCTGAGGTAGGAATGGTCCTGGTGGAGATCGTGCGCCGTTGCATTCCTACGACCTCTGAACTTAACAAATGCCGTCTCTAAACAGCGCTCCTTCAATAAACTGAATTACCGTTCATCTGTACAAGTACTACAAATGTTAGAGGACGGAAAATATACAAAGCGTTCGCAGTTCCTCTTATCTGAAGTACGTCAAACCGTAGTAACTGCACTTCATAGAAACACTTTCAGTGACCGCGGTAGTCGTAAGGTGGACTGAGGTGAAAACATGCCATCTGCATTGAGAAAAAGTCCGAAATCCAGAAAGATATTTCTGAGGTGACATCTGATTTACGTACTGAACTTAAGCGCTTGCAAGTTGACCCTTTCAAATGGCTCTGAGCACTATGGGACTCAACTGCTGAGGTCATTAGTCCCCTAGAACTTAGAACTAGTTAAACCTAACGAACCTAAGGACATCACAAACATCCATTCCCGAGGCAGGATTCGAACCTGCGACCGTAGCGGTCTTGCGGTTCCAGACTGCAGCGCCTTTAACCGCACGGCCACTTCGGCCGGCGAGGACAATAGTAATTTAAGACTTAGTACATGATGCATTTGTCTGTAATGAAGTACCACGCTGTCTGAAAAAAATAGCTGCAGTTATGTCTTGACAAGATGGTGCAAAGACCGATCACTTGCCTTAAATTTTCACACAGCGCAGAAGAATAATACCTAATGAATATAATACCAGCGAGTCACATTTGGAAGCAGCTATACTCATAAATATCTGGGGGTATGAAAATATGCGGGGACGCGAAATGGTATTAAATAGAGGCTTAATCGTAGACAAATCAAGTAGCAAACTTCGCTGATTGGTAGAAAAATACAGTTGGTTTACAAAGGTGAATGTCTGAACACCAGACGTGTGTCCAGTCTTAGAATATTGCTCAAGTGTGGAGGACTCATACAGAATAGGACTAAGAGAAATATGAGACGGATACAAAGAAGCGCGTCTCGAATGGTCCAAGTACTGCTTGACTCTCGGGAAGGCGTTATAGAACCGCTGAAAAACTTTGAATTAGCAGACGCCTGAACAAAAACGCTAATTCTTCGTGAAAAGCCTACTAACAGAGTTTCCGGTATTAAGTGTAGTATCTAGGAATATACAGTAGTCCCATACGTAGAATTCCCGAAGTGACCTCAAGGACAAGATTACACTAGACTAGCTACAGCAGGCACAGAAACACGCAGTCTGTCTTCCCGCGCTCCATACGCAATTTGAGCGGGAACAAAACATGTGGTACCGTGCTATGCTAGGTACTCTTTGCCATTCACTTTAGAATGGTTTGCAGAGTATGTACTAAATGTAGAATGCACGAAAGGAAATTCAGTTCCCCCGCAGTAGAGATACTTTCTAACTTTCGTACTTTTGCCTTTGAAGCCGGAGGAGTCAATTTATTAGTTGTTCATAATTATATAAATCAGTACGGTATTACGTATTAATAAACATTTATGAGCTCCAGTCACTCCTTTGAAGTTCGTGCCAGCTCCGAGTTACGTGCAATTAACGGTGACGAGCACAGAAACGACATTACCGTGAACTGTGGAACGTGGATCAAATACGGTCCTACCTATGGAAAATTATATGAGGGATGCAACTGGTAATTATGCATATATTGCAGAGTCACAATGTTACAAGTACTTCCTAAACCAGTGGAAAAATGCTTCTATCGGAGCACAAAAAAGGCTAATATACTCCCGTTTATGAAGATACTCGACTTCAGAGTTGGGTAGCGGCTGCCTCATTCTACGTTACTCAACACCTTATGAAATTTTCCCAAAAATTTTGGCACGCGGACGTATTCGCGATCTTTTTCACATGCAGCTGACCTCGAATTCCCACAAGCTGCCCAAAGTGTACCTCGCTCATACCCACTAATCGATCGCTGTAAGCCGCTCATACCCATCCACTCCAACATGCCTATTCTCACTCACTAATTTGGCACGATTCATTGTTATCTCCTTGTGTCTATCTGTCACTGTCTTCTGTCCCACAGCCACATTCTCCTTAGTTCTAGCCCACTAATACTGCCTCCTCTCCTGACACAGTCTCGCCCTTACTCTCTTATCGCTACTATCTCATTCCTTCCTTCCTACTGCTGCTGCTGCTGTCTCTTCTCACTATCACTATCAATCTCTTCCTCGTCGCCATTTTCACATTCTCTGTATCTCATTCTCACCCATATTCACTCTCTCCTTCACTTTATTCCTCTCCCACTGAACTATATCCTTTACTCTTTTTCCTACAAATGTTAGAGGGCGGAAAATATACAAAGCGTTCGCAGTTCCTCTTATCTGAAGTACGTCAAACCGTAGTAACTGCACTTCATAGAAAACACTTTCAGTGACCGCGGTAATCGTGTTCCACCGCCGCTGTGTACGTCTCTTTCCCTCAGACTGAAACTGCCCCCTTGGATCTTACTGTAACACAAGCACTGTCTATTAACTTCTAGTATTTATTATTTTTCCATCTCTTTTCGTCGGACATTGTCCTCTCGTCTCTCCACATAAGGAAGCTCTAATATATCCGCATGGAAAATTTTTTGATGGTGCTAAGGGAGATAGAATAAGGCAGCTGATACCCCACCTTTCAGTCTGAGTCTTAATAGACAGGAGCATGTTCGCCTTCTTTGTGCTCCGCTAGGAACAGTTTTCCGCTGGTTCCCTTCTTTTCCCTGTTATATGAAAAGAAATGTATTGGTCAGTAAAACTGATAGTTTACTTATGTGAAACTGAAATACACTAGTGGCCATTAAAATTGCTACACCACGAATATGACTTGCTACAGACGCGAAATTTAACCGACAGGAAGAAGATGCTGTGATATGCAAATGATTAGCTTTACATTCACACAAGGTTGGCGCCGGTGGCAACACCTACAACGTGCTGACATGAGGAAAGTTTCCGACCGATTTCTCATACAAAAACAGCAGTTGACCGGCGTTGCCTGGTGAAACGTTGTTGCGATGCCTCTTGTAAGGAGGAGAAATGCGTAACATCATGTTTCCGACTTTGATAAAGGTCGGATTGTAGCCGATCGCGACTGCGGTTTATCGTATTGCGACATTGATGCTCGCGTTGGTCGAGATCCAATGACTGTTAGCAGAATATGGACTGGGTACTGATTTCTGCGGATCTATGCACTCAAATTACGTGAAAATGTAATCACATGTCAGTTCTAGTATAATATATTTGTCCAATGAATACCCGTTTATCATCTACATTTCTTCTTGGTGTACCAATTTTAATGGCCTGTAGTATAACTCAAAACTATAATACTACACCTCATACCGGAGACACTTTACACCATATTTCCCGTGCTACGTCACTTTATAAACGGCGTTTTCGCCTCACGTCAGATTTAAGATGTAACGTGTGCATATTACATGTAGAAGTAGGGTAAGTTTTGAACATCTGTATCATAGAAATGGATAAAGATATCAGTTAAATTTAGAAGCATATTGCAGATAGGGATCTTAGGAATATATCGTATAACTTCCCACCATATGCAGTGCATAGCCGTCTTTGAATTCGCTCCTTGGATTTGGTACCCAAAAACCATGTTTTTCGGTCGTTCTCAGGAACAGCCCGTGAACAAAATGGTGCCTCCATAACCACTTAAGACGCACAACAGACCCCCATCAAATGCAAAAAGAACCAATACATTTGCTATATTTGCGTAAGCAGTAGGGGTGTGTAATTTTCATACTTTGGCCCTGTACAGCAGGATAGTGACAGTAAGACGATTCTTCTGTTGGGTATGCAAATGGTCTCTAGACCAAGGGCTACCGAAAACACTTGAACCCTACCTTTCTCACTTGACAACCAATAAAACCTGACAAATGGGCTCACGAAAAATCCTGTTTTTAGACGCAGTTTTTGGAACATATTTGGTAGCGCATGCTGTTGCATGCGTACCGATATGCCGCCTTCAGCGCGTTGTTTAAGATGTTCAGTGTTTACCAAAGCAGTTTCACATTATTAACCACTGAGGTGAACGTTATAGAGCGTACACATATTACAGACAAATCATCATCTGCCCTAATAAGTCAACATATTATGGCCGCATGTGTAATAGGGTGTTAATTCGAATACTGCGACGCATCAGCGATTTTGCGTAGAATGGATTCGACAAGTCTTTGGTAGGTTTCCGAAGGCATGTGGCACCAGATGCCTACGTACGTTAGGGAATTCCAGTAAATTACGGGCCGGTGGTTTGGGGGCACGAAACAGGCGCCCGATAGAGTCCCGGATGTGTTCCCTCGAGTTGATTTCAGGCGAATTTTGTGACCAAGACATCAACCCGAGTTTATTACCGGGCTCCTCAAAGTATTATAGCACGATTCTCTTCTTTGACACGGGTGCTTATCCTGCTGGAAGATGTCAGTATTGTCGGAGAAGGAAATCATGACGGAATGCAGGTGGTCCGCAATAACGGTCATATAGTCCACGATGTCGTGGTACCCCCGATTACTACCACGGTATCACTGAGGCCCACGTGAATGTCCTCCATAGCATATGTTACCCATACCCACACCAGTTGCCGTCCGTGGCACGGCGCATGTTTCGAGCAGCTGCAGACGTGGATGATTGAGTACCCCATCGATCTGGTGTAACAAGAAGCGTGACTCATCCGAACAGGGGACACGTTTTCACTGACCCGCGTTCCAGTCTCTATGATCCCGTGACCACGGCAACAGTAACTGATGATATCGCTGGATCAACATACACGAAACACCACCGTTTGCACTCTGTTGCCAGGTCCCCGTCAGATCGGCGCCTTCCAGCTGCAGTTGCGGTGACAAGGCGTGAACGTCCAATACCTTGTGGCCTACTCGTGGCTTTATCGTCCTTCAACCGCTTTAAACAGATGCTCACGACAGTAGCACGTGAACAGCCGACTAGTTTCGCCGTTTCTAGGATGGTCGTTCCGAGGCCCCAGTTGACAACAACCTGGCCTTGGTCAAAATAGCGCGCGCCAGTGGATTTCCTCATCTGCGCGCAGTATCGTCGCTAGAATGATTCCATGTATTCGCCTTTGCCCTGCTTATATTCTTTTTTTATCGCGTCACGTGCCAGGAGCGCCACCAGGCGAAAGTCAGTCTCGCGGTGTGCAGCGGTCATAATGTTTCGGACATCAGAACTACAAAGGGATGTCAAACACAAGACCCGCATTCGGGAAGACTGCATCCCCGTTTGGACATTCAGATTTAGGTTTTCCGTCATTTCTCCAAGCGACGATTCCTTTGTAAAACAGATAAGTTTAAACGAAGGGCAATCACAGCTAAAACAGTTATACACAGTTTGCGAAACTTTCAAGCAGTAAAATAAATAAACACGAAGCTCTATACGCATCTGACACACTAAACCTTCAAGACAAAACACTAAAAGGGGAATTAGAAGTGAAAGACGTAAAATAATGAGGAAAGTCCTAGGATCAAGAACTAAAGATCGTGTGCATTATCCAAAACCCAATGCAGACATATATAAAAGTATCTCCAAAATAACAGAAACAATACGCATGAGAAGAATCCAATTCATGGGGCATTTAGAAAGAATGGACGCAAACAGGTTAACGCACAAAATCTATACATTGTTGAAGAACAAAACTACAAGACCGAACTGGTACAAACAGACGGAAAAAGGCCCGAGAGACTTAGGGTCTCCAAATCTACATGACACTAATAAAATCAGAAAAATCACAAACACACGGGGTTTTGAGGAAGAAGATAGAAAAACTAACCGACATACGTGGTCTACGCAACGAAAGCTAGCCCATTCGTTGCTTATGAAGGAATACTGGGCGAAAATGAAGGCCAACAAATGTTGATTACGCGTGGTCCTAAGTGATCCATCCGCGAAGAAGAAGAAGAAGAAGAAGAAGAAGAAGAAGAAGAAGAATGTTAAAATGAACATATAGCTCAGTGAAAGCTTGTTAATCCACTATAGCTGTAATTCGCTAAAGCAAAATTTATAAATTACAGCTGTAGTCGTCTAACACACCTCCATACGAGTATACGTTCATCAGTTTTATTCGTTTTAGTATCCATGTTTTACTGCATGAAAGTTCAGTAAACCTTTTTAAAGGGCACTGCTGCATGTACAGCTATATAAATACTCCGGAAGCCACCTGAAGGTGTGTGGCGAAGGGTGCTTCTGGTAACGATTCACATTCGTGAATGGCGTGCGGGAAGAATGACTGTCGCAAAGTCTCTGTATTAGCGCAAATTTCTCGAATTTTCTCACGGTAAGGTCCTATGGGGCCAAACAACTGAGATCATCGGTTCCTAAGCACACTACTTTACCTAAATAAACAAACTTACGCGTAGGACAAAACACACATATACACACCTACCCCACGAATTTTCCCGTCGTGTTCATTCCGCGAGGTGTGTGTAGGAGGAAGTAATAAGTTGTTCGATTCTCCCCGGAAAGTGCTCTCTCGAAATTTGAATAGTATACACCTCTGCGATGCCTTTCTTGTTGCTTTTGCTGACCAACTCTGTAACGCTCAAGCACTTACTAAACGATCCCGCGACGAAACGTGCCGCTCTTCGCTGGATCTTCTGTATCTCTTCTGTCACTCTTGCTACATGGTAAGGATCCCACATTGATCAATAATACTCAAGAACTGGTCAAACAAGTGCCTTATAAGTCACTTCTTTAGCTGATAAATTACTTACATTTCTTTAAGATTCTTACATTGAACCAAAGTCTGGCAACTGCTCTTCCTACTATTCGTTTTATGTGGTCACTCCACTTAAAGGTCGCTCCAAATAGATACTCCTAGATATTTTACGGTGGTTAATGTTGTCATCAACAGTGTAGTTGTACAGCGGAGTTCTTTTACTATATATGTGCAATACTCTACATTCATTTACGTTCAGGGTCAACTGTCGATCCCGGCACCATTTAGCAATCCTCTGTCAATCATTCTGCAAATCGCTAGTGTTTTCTGGCTTTGTTGCCTTCTGATAGACAACCATATCGTCTACGAACAGTCAAACAGTTTTCGGCGCATTCTATTGAATCATTTATACACACTGCTCACAGAGTCCTATAACACTTCCCTAGAGTACCCACGAAATTATTTTTAAATATGTCGACTTCCTGCGTTAACAGCGACGTGTTGAGTTCTGTCTGCAAGTAAATCTTGAATCAGTAAGAAAGTGACCATTATTTCCTAATCCGAGCTTGTGCTCCGTCTCTATTGCCCACATTTTGAGACAGTAATCCTAATCTTGACTGGAATACTCTCTTTCAAATTCTGAAGGTGGCAGGGGTAAAACACAGGGAGCGAAAGGCTATTTACAATTTGTACAGAAACCAGATGGCAGTTACAAGAGTCGAGGGGTATGAAAGGGAAGCAGTGGCTGGGAAGGGAGTGAGACAGGGTTGAAGCCTATCCCCGATGTTTTTCAATCTGTATATTGTGCAAGCAGTAAAGGAAACAAAAGAAAAATTCGGAGTAGGAATTAAAATCCATGGAGAAGAAATAAAAACTTTGAGGTTCATCAATGACATTGTAATTCTGTCAGAGACAGCAAAGGACCTGGAAGAGCAGTTGAACGGAATGGACAGCGTGTTGAAAGGAGGATATAAGATGAACATCAACAAAAGCAAAACGAGGATAATGGGATGTAGTCGGATGAAGTCAGGTGACGCCCAGGGAATTAGATTAGGAAATGAGACACTTAAAGTAGTAGATGAGTTTTGCTATTTGGGGAGAAAAATAACTGATGATAGTCGAAGTACAGACGATATAAAATGTAGACTGGTTACGGCAAGGTCAGCATTTCTGAAGAAGATAAATTTGTTAACATCGAGTGTAGATTTAAGTGTGAGGAAGTCGTTTCTGAAAGTATTTGTAGAAGAGTGTAGCCATGTATGGAAGAGAAACATTGACGATAACTAGTTTGGACAAGAAGAGAATAGAAGCTTTCAAAATGTGGTGCTACAGAAGAATGCTGAAGATTAGATGGGTAGATCACATAACTAATGGGCAGGTATTGAATAGGATTGGGGAGAAAAGAATTTTGTGGCACTAGTTGACTAGAAGAAGGGATCGGTTGATAGGGCATATTCTGAGGCATCGAGGGATCACCAATTTGGTATTGGAGGGTAGCGTGGAGGGTAAAAATCGCAGAAGGAAACCAAGAGATGAATACACTAAACAGATTCAGAACGATTACGTGGCAGTAGGTACTGGGAGATGAAGAAGCTTGCACAGGATAGAGTAGCATGGAGTGCTGCATCAAACCAGTCTCTGGACTGAAGACGACAACAACAACAACAACCCTAATCTTGCTTCTTCTCGTGTGCAAGGTCACAAAATTCATCACGTATATGGCCGTGGCAGGTTTTACTACACGAAATTATTTAGACCGACCTAAAAATAACGATTTGGTAATAGAAGCACGAAAGCTTGTTTTGAACAGCGAAATCCAACACCACATTTAGAACCTTGTCAGGGATTCTAACGCAGATGACGGAGAGGTGCGCGCTCTGCAGTAACACACGGGCGCCACCGGCTGTTTCGTCGGTATGGCGCTACGTGGAAAGACGGCGCCGCGCAATGCCGTGAACCACAGAGTCACGGTGAGGACGCGGAAACTCGGCGCCTGTCGCAACCTGAAGTCCGATTACTTCCGCGTTTTCCGCCGCCAGTACAGGCCGTTCTGTCTTCCAGCGCCTCTGTCTCGCTCCGTTACCCCCCCCCCCCCTCCCCCTCACCGTCTCTTACTCCTCGTTCCGTTTCACTGCAACAATTCGAGTTCCGAACTTCTCAGGTCCTGCAATATCTGGGCCCTGTTCGCGTGGTATGACAGTTATGTGCACCGAACTTTCATCTCTAGACACTCTCCAGTTCATAACTTTCTTGCCTATCAACTTTTCCTTAAAGAGCGTTTAAATTTAAAGTCACTAAATAGGGTTATCTTTTTAAATTTCCTGACAGTGCGCGTACTCTGTATGTTGCTATACTTCTCTTACTGGTTTTTTTCCCTCATCCCTACGCGGTTTTCACGGATAAAGGTACCTTTACAATATTTGTAACTCACTTTAGCGTCGAAGCGACCCGCCCGGATAGCCGTGAGTAGTAATGCGCACGTTTCCGGAACACGGGGCAGCGGAGCCAGTCCCCCCAGATCGAAACGTCTTCGCGGACTTTACGACGAGAGCCGTGGGGCCAGCCTACCTGTATGTAGTTTTTAGGCGGTTTTCCACATATGACTAGGTAAATATCGGTTTGGTATCCACGTCCCGCCTGGGATGCATACACTACGCAAACACTCAGAAAACGTTATCACATCTGAGCTCGAGTTCTACACTAGACAATAGACAGATCGGATACACGGATTCCTTCCAGGAGCGACTGGTGACGTCAGGAAGTGTATCTGATTGCTAAATGCTACTGACACTGACAAAATTAATTTATAACTATGCCGATCCCGTAGAGAACAGGAAAAGGCAAAAAGGAAAAAGGAAAAGAACAGAAGATTCTAGTGTCGAGGCCAGGAAGAAAAAAAACCAGTTGAGTTCCATAGGAAAATCACAGAATTTTCCACGCCGTAATCTATGTTGTATTCTATCCTCTGGAAACAATCACTAAATATCAAGGGAGTGAGACAAGGTTCCAGCCTATCCCCATTGTTATTCCATCTGTACAATGAGCAAGCGGTACAGGAAATCAAGGAGAGATATGGAAAGGAAATTACAGTTCATGGAGAAGATATTAGAAGTCTGGGGATTGCCGACGTCACTAATTCTACGAGGGGGGCGGCAAAGGACTTGGAAGAGCAGTACCTAAATTTGGCGATTTGGGCGACAAAATAACTGATGACGGCTGAAATGAAGAAAACACAAAACGCAGAACGGCGATATCAAAGAAGTACTTATAAAAAAGAGTAATTTGTTAACATTTAGTTTAAATTTAAGTGTCAAGCATTTTCTGAAGATACTTTGTCTCGATTGTAGCCTTGTACGGGAGTGAAACGTGGGCGGTAAGCTGTTCTGACAAGAAGAGAAAAGAAGCTTTAGAAATGTGGTGTTACAGAAGAATGCTCAAGATAACTGGTGAGGAGGTAGCGAATAGGATTCGGGGGAAAATAAATTTGTGGCAGAACCTGACTAAAAGAAAGAATCGATTGACAGGACACATTGTGAGAAATCACGGCGTGATCAATTTAGAATTTGACGGAAGTGTTTGGGGGTAAAAATTGCAGAGGAGGCCTAGACATGAAGAGAATAAGCAGATTCAGATGGATGTACTAGGTTGGCAGTAGTTACGTAGAAATGACAGACTAACGTGGAGAGCTGCGTCACACCAATCTTCAGACTGAAGTCCACAGCAAAAACATAACTGTGGTGCCTGACTATCGCTGTGTTGCATGCTTTACCTTTGGTTGACATCTTTATCTTTGGCTATCATTACTTTACTCGTCAACACTGCTTCTGACCTCGTTTTATAGCACCAAAACGGAATCTAATCTCTGTCCTGTGTAAGCTTTTGCGGAAGTTTCTCCAAATCTCTTTAAACAAATACACGGATAATTCTGATAAGTTCATGACCTGCCGCCATTATTCCAAATATTCCTGAGCACCTCTGTTGCACTTTAGCATCCGGTGTAACAATGTATTACAATCTTTACAGTACGTGTCTGAATTTTTTTAACGAATGCATCAGGCCGAACTGATGAGACCCTCAAATAATGGAGCAGTATTCTTCACGAGGCAGTCAAATGGAAAAGAGACAGATAAAAAAATGTAAGAAAAGTATTTATTATCTCAAAAGTAAATGCGATAACTTTTAATACATTTATTCCGCTGTGAGGTAAGACCGTCGATGCCTTTACGGAACCGTGGTTGTATCCAGGTGTGAATCTCTTCGACCGAAGCAAATCGATGGTCACCAATCTGTCTCTCTCTCTGGGGCTCCAAAAAAATGGAACTCGATTGGGGAGAGATCGAGGCTGTATGGAGAATGTTGTAACACCCCAAGAGACCCGAAAACCCAAATAAGAATGTCATGATAATTTAAAGAAGGGAACAGTGTTATCCTGACAGGTACGACAACTTTGACAATAATATAACACACCTTAAAGTTTTGATGAACACCAATTTCATTCATTACCGAGTATGTCATGGTATAAAGCTAGAAAGAAAGAAAGGTTATTTTTAGTTAGCTATCAAACATCTTGGTAATAACTGCACATCAGTACGACGAAAGTCCAAAGTAATATGTTGGTCAGAGATAACATTTACTGTGAAAGAGAGTTGTAAACGCGTCGAAAAGGAAATTCAATGCGTCTACAATGCTCGATCATGGAAAAGTTAGTCGCTTGCTAGCTATCATGTCGAGAGAGAGCACCGTTTGTTACAGTACTACAAACGCAAAGCTACGAGATTGTTTCTTTTTTTTTAAAAAAGTAATAGTGTGTGATAGAGATGCGCGGACTTTATTCTCAGTTATTATGACTTGAGAACTTTAACTGAAGTGATATTCTGATAGTGTATGACGAGTTAATGAACTTTAATTATTTGAGATAATATTGTTCGACTCAACCTTCATCAAAGTGAAGTTACAACCAAGAATGGACATAGTATCGAAGACTGCAATACCTGATTAGCCTGGAGTAGGAAACATTAATACGACCACACGAAGATAATACAAACACGCCGATTGTAAAAGTTGTCGTAAATGCCACGATCACCGATCTGAAAAGAATCGTAATTGATCTGATCCATCGGTGTGCGTGTGGAGTGATGATTGTAAACTAACTGCTAAGAAGGAACAATAAAATTGTTCGTCAGTAATGGAAATCTCACGTGTTGGCTCCATCATTAATTGAACTGTTTGATAGTTGATCATCAAAATTAATTAACTGTGAACATTTTAATTGGAAGAGTGACTTGATGAACATTGAGCATTGAAAGGAGTGTTTTGCCTAAATAGTATCACGACGCTCGAAAGCAAGATAGCATTATAGAATATCTCTGGATTTGTGTCGAGCCGTAGTGAACAATTCTGCCTAGCAACGTAACAACTACTGTTACTGAACCGCAAATGAATTTTTCATAGCTTCAGTGGTGTGAAACGACGCCGGTGATGAATGATTCACTCAATCCTGCAATAACTACCTAACCGGGCATAGCAAATCATCATAAAACCATAACAGACAATGGAAAACAGCAGTTCGCACCGCTGAGAAGACTGTGCGGACTCGCAAACGGACTTTCATGCATTACGCGAGGAACGATTTTCTTTAGAGATTTTCAGGTGCTGTTCCGCCTTATCCGACGGGGACAACCATCACTGCGCGCCGCGTCTCCATTCCACTGACCGAGCTGTAGCAGTAGCGGCTCAACATCAACATCGACAACAAAAGGGGAGAGGGGACATCACAATGTGTAAGGGCTTCCCAGCGGAACTTGTGGACTGTAGCCAGACGACAGGTACGCCAGTCCGGGAAAATCATGACGTTTCTTCTTTGACTGCAAGGGCCTGCTGTTCATTGAATTTCTGGAACACGGCGCCAAAATTACGGTACGTAAACGCTTTGCAAGGAATGAAGCGCGCCAGGAATGTTGACGGTCGCCATCATTCTGTTGCAGGATAATTCCCGTCCTCATTATGTCAAGACTTACCACGTTGCAAAAGATTCGCTGGGAAGTCCTTACACATCCTCCGTACAATCGCAATCACTTTCCATGCGAGTTCCATAGTTTTGGAACGCTGCAGAAGGATATTCAAGCCCGTTGGTTTGCTTCGGACGAAGAGGTTCACGCTTGGGTACTATCATGATTCCGTAACCAATCGCAAACTTTTTTCGATGAGGGCACTGACCGTCTGGTCTCAGATGGGGTAAATGTGTTAATAGTTACGGCGATTACTTTTGAAATAATGAACAGTTTACCTGCTTTTTCGCCCAATCTGCATGTTTTTCATGTTACTGCCCCTCACAGTGTAGGTTACACAAGCAGTATTTACTCTACTTCCTTTAGAGATGCACTGCACTTGCGCCATAATCTACGTAACAAATCTGTTCAAATGGCTCTGAGCACTACGGGACTTAACGTCTGCGGCCATCAGCCCCTAGAACTTAGAACTACTTAAACCTAACTAACCTAAGGACATCACACACATCCATGCCCGAGGCAGGACTCGAACCTGCGACCGCAGAGGTCGCGCGGTTCCAGACTGTAGCGCCTAGAACCGCTCGGCCACAAGCGCCGGCAGTAAACTTACGTATTTAAAAGATGCGGTACCCTTGGAAAGTTTACTGTCGATATCATCGCGTTATTTTACTACATTTACTCATTTAAAAAAGCTACCGTTCAGTATACGAAGTGAAAATCGTGTCTCAGTAACTTTTTTCGCTTCTTTTCCCCTTTTTACGTGTCACTCCCACAGCCGAATGAACAAGCAACACGGCCTGCCTTGAAGACGACTTACGAACAGCGGTAACAAGCTCTTAACAGACAGAGTAGGTAGCAGCCTGGGTAACCAGTGGCTACTCGCTCTAATAGAGGTGACACAGTAGGACGTGACTTCTCAAACAGACTGCGCACAGGTTTTAACTCGCTCCGGCTGCCATGACCAGTGCAAAGGCCGACTGTGGATACTAATTGCAGCGCGCTGCCCGCAGAGGTGGTGTAATTAGCGAACACGACTGTTTAATGACAGCCGGGTGACGTCACTGGACGCTGGGATTACTGCGGCGCAGGCATCGGTGCCACACAGCAGGCCCTCCGGTGCGACCACGGCTGCAGCACAAGAAATGAACGAGGACACAACCACACACATCTGTACGTTAAGACGCAAGTTAGCTATAGAAGAAACGAAGGTTGATCTAACGTCGGACAGGTGTCGGGAGCGGAGTACAAGCTGGAATGGGTGGGAGGAGGGCGAGTGAGAGGGCAGGGGAGAGATGGAGAGGGGGAGAGGGAAGCAGTCGGTCTTGGCCTTCTCAAAGCACCAATTCTCGACTGAAGCAATTTTAGGAAACGTAAATTTGTAAGGCAGAGGCATGACACCCGACCTACTCGTATTGCGTAACGCGCAGCGCGCTAGCTAGCGAGACAGGGTGATGAGCCAGCCTTGCAGCGGATTAACGACCATATCTGGTGCACCGGCCAACTGGAGTGTGGTTTTTAGCCAGTTTCCCTCGCTCATTTAGACAAATGCTGGGCTGGTCACTCAATCTGCGTCTCTGAAAATACGACACACAAACCGTTAAAGTAGGATCACTAACAAATAGCCAACACAGATTCAGAAAATATCCTTATGTAACGCAAACGGCAACGGTCTTGCCACAGCGGATACACCGGTTCCCGCGAGCTCACTTAAGTTAAGCGCTGTCGGGCGTGGCCGGCAATTGGATGGGTGACCATCCAGCCGCCATGCGCTGTTGCCATTTTTCGGGGTGCACTTAGCCTCTTGATGCCAATCGAGGAGCTACTCGACCGAATAGTAGCGGCTCCGGCCGGAGAAAACCATCATAACGCCCGGGAGAGCGGTGTGCTGACCACACGCCCCTCCTATGCGCATCCTCATTGAGGAGGACACGGCGGTCGGATGATGCCGATGGGCCACTTGTGGCCTGAAGACTGAGTGCTATGGAACGCAACTAGCTCTTCATGCACAAGAAGAAACGAGTGCTACTGACAGGGTATTTCAAATTTATTCCGTATTTTTCGATTTCCAGAGGGCTTTTAACACCGTTGCTCACAATCAACCTTTAATCAAACTGCATACCTACGGCGTATCGTCGCAGTTGTGCGAATGGTTTCGTGATTTCCTGTTAGAGGTGTCAGAGTTCTTAGTGACTAACTGAAAGTCATCGAGAAAAATGCAACTTGTATGTTCAAATGTGTGTGAATTCCTAAGGGACCAAGCACACTGGACTCGCATTCGGGAGGACGACGGTTCAATCCCGTCTCCGGCCATCCCGATTTAGGTTTTCCGTGATTTCCCTAAATCGTTTCAGGCAAATGCCGGGATGGTTCCTTTGAAAGGGCACGGCCGATTTCCTTCCCCATCCTTCCCTAACCCGAGCTTGCGCTCCGTCTCTAATGACCTCGTTGTCGACGGGACGTTAAACACCACTAACCTAACCTAAGGGACCAAACTGCTGAGGTTATCGGTCCCTAGACTTGCACACTACTTAAACTAACTTACGCTAAGAACAACACACACACACACACACATACACACACACACACACACACACACACACACACACACACACACACACACACGAGGTAGGGCTGTAACCTCCGACGGGAGAGCCGGCGCAGTCCGTGATAGGGCGCCTCAAACCGAGCGACGCAACTTACACCTGGCGTTCCCCAATGAAGTGTTATAAGCCCTCTGCTGTTCCTGGTCTGCACAGGGTGGTCATTTTAACTCAATCTCGAAAGCTACACATCGGATAAAATAAGTTATTATTCCAGTTTGTTTGCCTCAGAGAGCAACATCCAATAATAGTATACTTGACCCCATAACCCGCTCCATGTGTGTATTGCGGGAGAGAACTTTGAAATCTTCATTGGGAATCCCCCTTTCTTATTGTAGTTTACGATACTGCAGTAAAATCTCTGTATGTTTTGCGACGCATTTTCTTCGTTTGGCCACAGATGGCGCTGTAATCGGAGGAATAGAAATGGGTACACAGTAGTAATTTACGACGTGCTGTTCAATGGCCTTTGAATATCTAATGGCACGTGAGACCCCACCTCCACGCTGCGAGGGTAGGGCAGGCCAGTATTTCGTAACTTCTAATTGGAAACCCCATTCGCAACGTTGTATTCCTCCGACTTATCGAACAGGGGACTACTCGACGCACCAGCGTAGCTGGGGCGCTAGGTCAACGCTACTCTACTTTTTCAATTAGAGTAAGTGTTCGCACGTAGTACAGCCAACTTCAATACACAGTGTGATCAGCTTTTCAAACGACAGTACACAGGACGGAAGCATATCTGCGGCTCGCGTTTGTGCCATTGATAGGTTGCCATCGTGTAATAGGGATAGTAACGTCTCGTGTTCTGCTTGTGTTCACTGGCGCCACTCCTTTTGCTAGTGTTGTCTGCGAGTGGCAGCAGCAGTGGTTATCGATATCTAGTACAGTGATACTATCTTTGGGGGGGACGTCAAGTGTTTTCCGGGTCAGAGTATGTCAGAGTTCGGTTGGGATGGAGGAGCAGAGAGGTCCGGCAGTGCGGGAACATGCCGGGACCGCTGGCAGCACGCAGGCAGTGCCGGATCGAGGGGCTGTAGTTGCGAGGGCCACAACCTCATTATCCACTGGACCTAGTACATTTGAGTTGAGTGAACATTAACCCAGTAGTGAAACCTCCACTACTCTGGGATAACGCCATTTGCTTTAGCGTTGCTGCTCGCAGGGTCACATACAGAGAGCAACGAGTGGAGTGTTTGGAGTTGGAGAAATTAATTAGCCATCCTCCACTTCTTATTATGAATCATTGAATTCCTTGCGCTACTGTTGGTGAAGTTCAACCAGCGGTATTTTTCTGCCTAGTGGCCGCTATTGCCCCAGTTACCTGCCCTGGAGGTTAGCGTATTTTCGCAGCAGTTTACCTTCCTCACCTTGCCGCTGCTGTCTGATAAGGCGTGTAGTTCTACAGCCTCCTCAATTGTGGTACAGATATTTTGTTTCTTTTGGACTACTTTGGTCGTAGTGGTTCCTTCTGCTTCTGGATGTTGCAAACACCGGATTCTGAAGACGCAGTGCTGTCCGCCAGTTCCGCCTTACCTGCGTTATTCCATCGTCTTATTGGTTTTCAGACGTTAGGTAGATTTTGCAAGAGTGTTGGTCTGCGTTTAAACTGTCACTAGTTTGAGTTGCCATCCTGTTAAGTGAATACAACTCTTGGCTGCCTGTCTCATCGTTTACGAAGTTGAGCGACTTTCCCAGGTGGATCCTTTGAGTACTGTCTGAGGCCCACTGCTCTCTTGATTTAGTGATGATATTTAAAAAATAATAAAAAAAAAACAATTTTAACTTTGAATTATTACTGTTTGCGTCTTCAGCCTAGAAAGAGTTTGAATTTCTTGTTAACAAGGCCTTCAGCCGTGAGTGTAACTTTTCTAAATTTTAATCAGACAAAATATCTTAACAATGAAATGTTGATGATTGTTCTTTGAATCTCTCGAAGAAGTTAAATTGCCTCTCAAAAATTTGCTATCCAGCCCTCAACTGTCAAATTGGTTTTTTTGAGTTATTACTATTGGGGCCTTCAGTCGACAAATAATTTGAATTTCTGGTCATTAAGGCCATCAGCCGTAAGCGCAACTTGCTTAAGAATTTTTTAATGTCCGCAGCTCGTGGTCGTGCGGTAGCGTTCTCGCTTCCCACGCCCGGGTTCCCGGGTTCGATTCCCGGCGGGGTCAGGTATTTTCTCTGCCTCGTGATGACTGCGTGTTGTGTGATGTCCTTAGGTTAGTTAGGTTTAAGTAGTTCTAAGTTCTAGGGGACTGATGACCATAGATGTTAAGTCCCATAGTGCTCAGAGCCATTTGAATTTTTTAATTAGACATTGTGTCTTAACAATCAAATTTGATAATTGTTCCTTATTGTCAACGTTATTTGCAATTGTTTCCAAATAAAGTGTACTTGATTTAAAAAACTGAGCAACCAACGGTAGCTGATTACGGTCCCGTGCATACAGAATCCTACCTTTCCCTAAGTACCAGGTCTCAGTCGGCACATGCGTTTGTGTCGCGGCCGATCATGCCTTCACACCCTGTTGACACTTGCTGATACACCTTATCTTTTAAATATCCCAACAGAAAGATCCGCGGCGTCAAATCCTGCGACCTTCCGGGCCAATTAATAGGGCCACCTTTGCCAATCCACCGACCAATGTACACAAATGTTTCAATTGCGCAATGCGCTGGGCAACTGTCATACTGAAACCAAAGACATTGTCGAATGTCCACAGCAACTTCTGCAGACGTACCGATAGTTCCTATTCCAAAAGCGTTCAATGTTTGTGTACATTCAACGTGTCGTCAATAAAATCTGGACCAATGAGTTGGTTCCCCATGACGGCACACCACATGTTAACCGACTAATCACGTTGACGGTCAGCTTGTCGTAAATAGTGGTGATTGTCCATACTCAAGTAATTCATGTTATGACGATTAACGATACCATGGTTTGTGAATCTGTACTCATCGGAAAATAGTATACATAGGCAAGGAATGTGGGGAAAGTTTGCGTATTTTGTTGACGTGCCCATCCACAAAACACTACCCGGTTACGAAAATCTGCGCCATTAAGTTCTTGACAATACCACTTACGAATATACCGGAATCACGGTGTAATTCACGGGCGCTTATCCGTGAGCTGTGCACTGCCGGCAGCACAGCATTTCATTAGCTTCTCCTGTAACACGTTTACTGCGTTTCCTTTTGCCGGTCTGTACGCTGCCATCATCCAAAGTGGTTCCCAACCTTGTAAAGGAATGAACGAGAGCGAGCTTTCACTGGTTAACGCTCGTCATACAAGGCAACGACAGCTTCAACATTTCTCCTACAGTCTCCGTATATCAGGATCATTTCAGTTTTTTCTTCTGTGGTTGCAACAATCAACGTCCACTTGCACGTCTGTTACCCAAACAACAGTAGGTGTGCAGGCAATAAACACTGCGTAGGTATTTTAGTATATAGAGCCCCTATCTGTTCTACGTCCGCACGATACGTGAGCTCCGGTACAGTGTACGACCTGTTATAATACGTCTAAGTTCGCTACACGGCCAAGATGGCGCGATATTTCGGAGCAACACAGCAATGTGAATGGCATTTCCAATTAGAAGTTATGAAATACTGGCCTGTCCTAGCCTGGCAGCATGGAGCTGGGGTTTCACGTGCCACTGGATGTTCAAGGGCCGTTTAGTAGCATGTCGTAAATTACGACTAGGTAGCCACTTCTATTTGTCGCATTACAGCGCCATCTGTGGCGAAACGAAGAAAATGCTTCAGACAAAACCAATATAGATTTTGCCACAGAATTGTGATCTACAATAAAAATGGGAGGTTTTCTTCGAAGATTTCAAAGTTGCCCCCGCCACCCACGCAAGATGAGGGATGTGGGTTCGAGTGTGATATTCGATGTCCCCTCCGAGACAAACAAATTGCAATTTTAACTCTTTTTTTTTATTCGAGGTGCAGTTTTAGAGACATTTCAGTGACTTCAGTTAAAATGAACACCCTGTATAAACGAGTTAGCAGACAATCTGAGCAGCCTTCTTAGACTGTTTGCAGATTATGCTGTCATTTACCGCCTCATGAAGTCACCAAAAGGTCAAAACCAACTGCAAAATGATCTAGACGAAATAGCTGTATAGTGAGAAAGGTGGCAATTGACTCTAAATAATGAAGAGTGTGAAGCCATCCAGATAAGTAATAAAAGGAATAAGCTAAATTTCGGTGACTCCATAAATTATGCAAATCTAATGGTTGTGAATTCAACTAACTACTTGGGGATTACTAGGTGGCCTACTATAGAGACTGCTTACACCACGCGTGTCCGCACTCTTCTGGAGTATTGCTGTGTGCTGTGCAATCTGCATCGGATAGTATTGACGGAGGACATAAAAAGTGTCAAAGTGGGGCCACTCGTTGTGTATTATCGCGAAATAAGGGGGAGGGGCCATGGATCTGATAAGCGGGCTTCGGGTGACCATCATTGAAACAAAGGATCTTCTAGTGAAATTTTAATTACTAAATTTCTCCTCCAAATGCGAAAATATTCTGTTGTCGGCTACCTATACAGGCAGAAATGATCACTGTAATAAATTAAGAGAAACTGTCGCACGGAAAGATTTAAGTGTTCGTCTTTTTCCGCACGCTGTTCGAGAGTGGAACGGTAGAGAAGTAACTCGAAGGCAATTCGAAGAAGACTCTGCCTGGCACTTAACTGTGAACTGTAGAGTAGTCATGTACATTTAGTCATGTTGATGTAGATTACACACAGAATAAATTTTACACAATACACAGACAGATAGTACACCCAAATTCAAAAATCCTAGTCTTGAGTGCTGCAGACCCCATACTAGAAGAAAAAAGACAAGCTTGAGATCTACGCTTCTCCGGCAAATGCGAATAGTGCCATAATCACTGTTCCAATTGACTCTGGCTGAAGGCACATAGTAAATTAATAGTGGATGATTTCATTACACATCAATCAGCTGCTCAAAGGAGAGACAAGCTGATATCGGAGCCTGATCCAAAACTCGCAGACAGTCTGAAACTTTTAAGAAGTATATTAATTTGACAAGCTGTCAGATCTGGCTTAACTTGAGAGGATTTGAACAAAAAGAACTACAGCGCTGTGATAGAGACACAGTGTTGAAAAATAAAACAGTCACGAATTATATGAACCTACACAAGGCAAATATATAATTACATCCATGAAATAATCGAATACGCCTATTACGACATTTGTAGGCGATGGCTTATGAGACAATGAAACGAAAATTGTTCTACAAGAAGGAAGAGGCTACCAAGGGCAAGAAAAATGACAAAAGGTATGGAGACAACGATTTATCAAAGTTTGAATTCCGCAAGAAGACGAGAGAGAGAGAGAGAGAGAGAGAGAGAGAGAGAGAGAGAGAGGGGGGTCTAGGATGAGAATCCAAGAACAATAAGTATTCTTAATCAGACATGCGAAATGCGTCCGTTCCTTATAGTAGCTACTCCGGTTAACATGGTCTGCTATCTATGCCTGTTTATATTCATAGCATTCCATAAGTCGGCTGACAGATAAGCACTAAACTTGACTGGGCGAGAATGACAAATGCACATTCCAGACAGCCACCAAGCACTGATTAGTCACTGCACTATCTGAGCAACTAAGAATGATTTAAACAGAAGGATCCCATGTTCAAATGAACCAGTACATAACTGGACAGGTTAATATTATCTCCTTCTATATGCAGGTGTACAAATTTCTTTGGCTCTTCAGTGTAGCATTAAATTTGCAGACCCGATTCGCCTTTTTATATTAATACGTGTTATATTTAATCTCTTCAGTGCATATTTTTGTGTAATGACACACAGTTCTGTTTGCACATATGATGCATACAGATTAAGTAGGCCCCACCAAAATGTTTTATTTAAACATTCCTTATAGTTACTTCTCTGTCCTACAGAAGTCTACGTTCCTTCTCATTATGTCACAGATTACTAGACGCACCTCCATTTCATTTACAAAAATTCTGCATATATTTGCCCCGATTTTTTTCTTAATTTCGTTTTTAATGCATCCACAAGGGGAACACAAGTACAAGTTCCGCGTTCCGGCCCTAGACGGGCCAGCCGCCCCCAACTGACCGTTGTGTGATCCTCTGTCAATGGCTTCATCGGATGCTGTACGGAGGGTTAGCACACCCTCCTGCCCGTCGCTGTCGGGTTTCTTGACCTTGGGAACACTGCTAATCTGTGGAGCAGCTCCTCAGCCGACCCCACGCGGCAGTCTTCCCACCCAGGACAAAATTCTTTGAGTATCAAGAATAGAATCCGCGTCCCCAGCATGGCAATCAGCTGCGATGACCACTCAACTACGGAGGAGGAGGATGGGAAAAAAAACTTAGTTGGTACATCAGACCAACTTCACTTTTTTCTCCCAAAGTTCATTAGATGTCGAGTTATATGAAACACAGCACCTTTCAGAACAACGCAACCTGTATGAGTAACACCATGGCCGGAGTTGAAATTACGGCTCGTATCGATCACGGTGCCTAGCGAGGTTGCGCGGCGGTCAGTACATTGGGCTCGCATTCTGGGGGACGATGGTTCAAAGCTGCGTCCCGCCATTCAGATTTAAGTCGTTGCCGTGAATTCGTTGCAGGGTAATGCCGGGATGGTTCCTTCGAAAGAGCACGGCCGATTTCCTTCTTCATCCTTCAATCGGTCCGAGCTTGTGGTCCGTCTCTAATGATCTAGTTGTCGACGGGGAAGTTCTTTTCTTCGAGCACGATGGCAGCTGGGTCTGCAGGGACGGCTCTCCGACAACGCGGAGGTTGGCACGTCACCCACGCGGCGAGAAAGTGGGCCACTCTGCGCATCGTTTGTGCGCATGCGTGGCTGCGGGCGTCGCCGCTTCCAGAACACCGGCGGGCAAAGGGGGGCGAGCGCGAGCACGCACCTCTGACCACCACTGACCGTATCACTCCATATTCCCGCCCATCTAATTACAGTTCTTACTTCAAATTACTGGGCTACGGGGATACTTGATAAATAGATCGCTAGGAGAAGCAACTTCTCGCCACTGCCGTTACATATTAACTTCGAAGGGGCAGTGAAAGGAGCGAAGTGAAGACAGGAATGAAACAAGTACACAGTGAACAAATGTCTTATCTACATCTATATCTACATTTATACTCCGCAAGCCACCCAACGGTGTGTGGCGGAGGGCACTTTACGTGCCACTGTCATTACCTCCGTTTCCTGTTCCAGTCGCGTATGGTTCGCGGGAAGAACGACTGCCGGAAAACCTCCGTGCGCGCTCGAAACTCTCTAATTTTACATTCGTGATCTCCTCGGGAGGTATAAGTAGGGGGAAGCAATATATTCGACACCTCATCCAGAAACGCACCCTCTCGAAACCTGGCGAGCAAGCTACACCGAGATGCAGAGCGCCTCTCTTGCTGAGTCTGCCACTTGAGTTTGCTAAACATCTCCGTAACGCTATCACGGTTACCAAATAACCCTGTGACGAAACGCGCCGCTCTTCTTTCGATCTTCTCTATCTCCTCTGTCAACCCGATCTGGTACGGATCCCACACTGATGAGCAATACTCAAAGTATAGGTCGAACGAGTGTTTTGTAAGCCACCTCCTATGTTGGTGGACTAAATTTTCTAAGGACTCTCCCAATGAATCTCAACCTGCTACCCGCCTTACCAACAATTAATTTTATATGATCATTTCACTTCATATCGTTCCGTACGCATACTCCCAGGTATTTTACAGAAGTATCTGCTACCAGTGTTTGTTCCGCTATCATGTAATCATACAATAAAGGATCCTTCTTTCTATGTATTCGCAATACATTACATTTGTCTATGTTAAGGGTCAGTTGCCACTCCCTGCACCAAGTGCCTATCCGATGCAGATCTTCTTGCACTTCGCTGCAATTTTCTAATGCTGCGAGTTCTCTGTATACTACAGCATCATCCGCGAAAAGCCGCATGGGACTTCCGACACTATCTACTAGGTCATATATATATATATATATATATATATATATATATATATATATATATATATATATATATATATATAGTGAAAAGCAATGGTCCCATAATACTCCCCTGTGGCACGCCAGAGGTTACTTTAACGTCTGTAGACGTCTCTCCATTGAGAACAACATGCAGTGTTCTGTTTGCTAAAAACTCTTCAATCCAGCCACACAGCTGGTCTGATATTCCGTAGGCTCTTACTTTGTTTATCAGGCGACAGTGCGGAACTGTGTCGAACGATGCAGGCATCGTGATTACCAGAATCCGGAAGACGCCATGGTATTAAATTCTTGGTGCTAACATAAACACAGTGATATGATCTGCTGCCTGCAATGTGTGCAAAAGGATATGTACCATCACAGTTCCCGAAAAACATTTTCTTCCCACTACCGGAGAATACAAGAGTGGATGATATGAACTATGCGATGTTCAATTTAACATCTCACGCTTGAAAATATTACTTAGATTAATTTAGAGCAAAAAGGAGGAATAAATGTATTTGGCCGAAGATCAGCATAACGAATACACTAAACGTAAATGTACTGCACAAGAAATATTGACGCTGCAGTTTGTAAGGTAAGGGAAAATAATCATTGCTATACTCTCACGGTATTTGCAGGGTCAGAGCGACATTCAGTACTGTAAAATGGAACAGTTATGCTTTGTATTATCATAAATGTTATAAGGAAGATGTAATATTAAGCACAGTGGTAGGCTGGAGATTTAAATCTTTGCCAAATCAACAGAAATATAAAAAGCAAACAATGGGCATTATGCCTGATAAAAGGAGACCTTTCTTCAACAAGAATTGGTATCACTATTTTATACAAAACAAAAGAAACAGTTCCTAAAGCTACACTTCTCTAGGACAGCTTTGTATGACAAACAAATAAGGAAAACCAAAGAAGCTGAATCTGTAAGGATCTTAAATGTGCGAAACCACGCCATTAAAATTATGTGCACAAGTAGCGTAAT
The DNA here is from genome assembly GCF_021461395.2 of Schistocerca americana. Classification (NCBI taxonomy): domain Eukaryota; kingdom Metazoa; phylum Arthropoda; class Insecta; order Orthoptera; family Acrididae; genus Schistocerca; species Schistocerca americana. The sequence goes on along the minus strand of NC_060119.1, from coordinate 927,558,637 downwards.
AAATGAAGAGGTACTAGAAGGAATAGATGAGAGAAGTTTCTCACGCAAAAGCTGTACCAGAAAGAGGGGGCAGGTTAGTGGAAACGTGCGCTAGTGCAGTCACGATGAATGCAAGTAGCAGCAGAGGGAAAACCATAGGATCATGTGGGGATCAGAGTATGTCACAGGTCTGCTGTGCAACCAACAGTAGAAACACTTGTTTAGGGCGGAAAAGTGGATGGACAGCTTGCCGCGCAGTGAAGTGAAGTGAAGGTACTGTGGACATTTTCCAAGATGTGGTCCGAAACTTACGAGACCTGCTGCAAAATGTGAGAGATGGCAACTCCGTCTTGTTGTACATACGACTGGCAGCCAAACATATTAACGCTCTTTAACGTAAGTCTTAAACGCCTATTAAGTTCTCTAGATGTACGTTGCCACAGTATCTCGCGTCAATAAAGCGTTACCTTTCCCCATGAAGTTGTGAATTATGAAACATGACTATTCTACACACGAAGACATGGTACTATGAAAACTGAGCAAAACTCCTATAATATTGGAAATCGATTAACTGAATCTTAACCTCCCTATTTTGTGGCGTAACTTTCTGCGGCATTCATACCGAGATAAGACGAATGCTTGCGTTTTTACGATCGTGAATATTATTATTATTATTATTATTGTTTTAGCTTTATGGTCCTTACGAGAGTAATCTCTAGGGTTCAAAAGTATTCTACGCTAAAAACCAGTTTTGCGCGATATGTGGGATATCATCGCTAAATGCCCGCCAGTTCAGATTTTGAGAATTTCTACGACACTTTAGGCCAAGACACTGTGACGCTTAGTGTTTTTTCCTATGTAGGTACCTTGTAGACATTTAGTCCAACCGTGTGTGGAATTCATACACTGTAACAACAATTCCAGTGACGCTAGTAAAGCATTTTATGAGCGATGTCTCATGCAGGGATTGTGCAGCTTCCTAATGCCCTACGCATAAATGGGGCAATCCTGTTTGCTTTAACCACTACCGAATCTTAGGTGAATAGTTCCATTTGATATCCCTAGCCTTGTTACTCCCATATTTTTTGATGGTATGAGGGACAGCGCCTGTGATGTGTCAATCGTGTAATCAAAGGCTAAGGCGTGATAGAATATTTGCGAAATTTTTCCTCATAGATAACAGCGTTATCTGGCTGAACGTAAGTATAGCTAGAGATAATAGATACGCTCTTGTGCATCTGGTGAACGCTTGATAAACAGAAACCGTAGTTACCGAATACAAAGAAACATCCTCTACCTACGTAGCAGAAGACCAAGTCTGAGTCTAGAAGACGCACTTTGCACAACGGCTATAACTAACTTTCGCTACTTGAGCCAGTGAAGAGGGAGAACCATTTACCGTACGGATAACTAACTTTACTGGAATGATGTTCAAACGGTGCGCTGCAGGATTTGCATTACTAAAATGTAGACTTTCACGGCCGGAAATGTCATGTCCTTTATAATTATCTGGGTTGTTATGCCGTGGTCGGTTGATGAATTCTGTGCCAATTCCCAAGGTTCGCCCCGTCTGCGGAGGAGATCTTCAAGCGGGTCTGTAGCTCGATTGAATGTGCAACACACCCACTGGCTACTGCAAAATCTAAGGTTTTCCTGCCGTTTGTTAAAAATGTAACGGAAATAATAGGGAGGATCTTGACGAAGCGGAATATTACCGTAATTTACAAGCCCACCAGGAAGATACAGGAATACCTTAAACCTGCCAAGGACGCTCGCAAACCATTGGAAAAAGCTGGAGTGTATAGGATCCCATGCAGCTGTTGAGATGTTTATGTGGGTACCACTAAAAGAACTATTTCAAAACGTTTGGAAGAGCACAAGGGAAATTGTAAAAGAGGAGAAACGGAACGATCAGCTGTTGCGGAGCATGCTTTTCTGCCAGGTAACCACAATATTCGTTTCGAGGAGACGCAAGTACTAGCGGCCACGAGCGGATACTACGAAAGGCTCTACAGGGAGGCAATCGAAATCGCCAAACACCCAAATAATTTCAATCGAAAGGAGGAGGGCGTGAAATTAAACGGAATATGGATGCCGGTGTTTAAGAAGATGTGTACCACCCGTCCACCACTGGGTGATGGCAACGGCGATCGACGGCAGCGGACAGCGGCCAATTGCACTGACGTTTTCAAAGCACGTGACGTCACGCCTCGTCGCGTGAGCGCTCGGACACGGAATTTAGCGGCAGTCAGTAGCGAATAAATAATCTTGGTAGCGAGTCAGTGGGTGCGTTGGACATTCCATCGAGCTACAGACCCCCTTGAAGATCATCTTCGCAGACGGGGACGAAACGCTGGGAACTGATACAGAATTCATCAACCGACCACGGCATAACAGCCCGGATAATACAGTGGACAGGATTTGCGTTGTCGCTGGGCGTCCGTACATTAGTAGACCACAATTTAGCTGCACCTGGAAGAGAGGACGCTTCCGTTGGTTTATTCTGAGTTCTCATCGTAATATTTCACAAGGGCACGCGGACTTAATAGTAGGCCTATACGCACAATTGCCTTGGTATCAATCACATTGCGATGGGTTTTCCTTAGCCGCTAACGTACTTCTTTACTGTAACGTCACCGCGTGTTTCCGGTAACGGCAACGCGAGACTAAGTGCAACGATATCGTGGTTAAGCAGTACAGGTTTCAGACAGGCAACATCAGTCAAGGCAAGTGAGCAGAACAACTGTTTTACCAAAGCAACACAAATGGTGCTGCTGCTATTTTCGATATCGACGCATTAACGGAATACGGAGAGGTCGTCTTTCCAGACAAGGGTTCAAGATCCGAAGTCCGAATTAACTGGCGATTTGGGAATTGCTCCTGAGAGAGGCCGACAGCCAACAGCTCTACAAATTGTTGAAAAAACCACTGTTCCCGTGGCTGAGAATGCTGGACGCATTGTGCGATCTTCAGGCAGCCCACGTGATTTATCACTACAGCTGAGCATTGCGTAGTCCACCGTTTCAACAAGCGATGCTAACAATGGTGAAATGGTGTCTCTACTGCAGTTCCAGGCTGCCCTTTGTGCAAATGGTCGTGACATCGAGCAACTTTTGTAACCTGTATCGTAAACACGGTGCAAAATTAACAAAAGACAATTAATGTTAATAAAACAATCACTCATTTTTATGGCAACCCTCCCAAGTAGCGAAAGTTGAATTATAACCATTCTGTTCAAAAAACGGCTCTAAGTACTATTGGACTTACATCGGAGGTCATTAGTCCCCTTGAACTTAGAACTACTTAAACCTAACTAACCTAAGGTCAGCATACACATCCAAGCCCGAGGCAGGATTCGAACCTGCGATCGTAGCAGCAGCGCGGTTCCGGACTGTATCACCTAAAATCGCTCGGTCACAGCGGCCAGCACCATTCTGTACATTAACTAAGTTGTGATATTCAAATCCTGATTGTTTTCTTAAAGGCTTGGTACCTCTGGTGTACTGAACACTTCAGCATACTTAGCATACTGTCTGCCCCAGTACTCTTTACATTTGTCTTTAATTCGTACGATTTCAGTAATATGTACCACTCCCTCTTATTAGAGACTATAATACTATTACTCGAATAAGTTTATTGTTGGTTCCCCGGTGTTTTACTGTTTATCAATTGTTTCACACGGTCACTCCCGCCTTCTCCCTTCCGCAAAAAAAAAAAAACAAAAACCAGATTTCATTAGAAAACACAACATACTGCTCTCCAATAAGCTCTCGCTTGACACCACTGAAGTCGCAAACGGCGGTCGTTTGGGGCTCGTGGAATGCACGCGACAGGGCGTCTGGCTCGGAGCTGTCCTTGTAGTACATCTACTACATCTACATGCATACTCCGCGATCCACCGTATGGTGCGTGGCGGAGGGTACATCGCATCACAACTATCATCTTCTCTCCCTGTTCCTCTCCCAAACAGAACGAGGGAATAATGACTGCCTGTTGCCTCTGTACGAGCCCTAATCTCTCTTATCTTTGTGGTCTTTCCGCGAAATGTAAGTTGGTGGCAGTAAAATTGTACTGCAGTCGGCCTCAAATGCTGGTTCTCTAAATTTCCTCAGTAGCGATTCACGAGAAGAACGCCTCCTTTCCTCTAGAGACTCCCACCCGAGTTCCTGAAGCATTTCCGTAACACTCGCGTGATGATCAAACCTACCAGTAACAAATCTAGCAGCCCGCCTCTGAATTGCTTCTATGACCTCCCTCAATCCGACCTGATAGGGATCCCAAACGGTCGAGCAGTACTCAAGAACAGGTCATATTAGTGTTTTATAAGCGGTTTTTAACAGTTCGTTGTATCGCTGTGGTGCCAACTGTGCTCAAACTGCTGCTGCAGATGCAGTACGAAGCAACAGATCGATACGCCTAACACGATGGTCTTCCCCTTTCAGTAGTACCAAAAAAAAATGGCTCTGAGCACTATGGGACTGGACATCTATGGTCATCAGTCCTCTAGACTTATAACTATTTAAACCTAACTAACCTAAGGACATCACACACATCCATGCCCGAGGCAGGATTCGAACCTGCGACCGTAGCCTAGAACCGCTCGGCCACAACGGCCGGCTCGATAGTATCACGTGGCCGTACGTAGCCCGTTCTTTTTGCGACCGCACTTTCTCGTGACCACTGCTGCCAGCAATCATATTCAGTGGTTACGTCACTACCAAGGCATCTGCGATATCGCAGAAAGAACTCTATTACACGACCTCGTCAAAGCTCAGTGAGTTGTTGGCAATGGCGTATTTATTGCCTTTAAAGGCGTTCTCGACTACCATCGACTCAAAGTTTTCCCATCAGTGTGGGAAGTAGCTTGTTGGATCAGCAATGTTACTGCCACGTGGTGTGAAACTTGTGACGAATAATATTAATAAAAATAGCAAGTGTAGTTGTATCACAGTACTTTTGTTCTTAATAGATGAGTCCTCAAAATTCAACGCTAGATACTATGGTAAAAATCATCTTGCTGTGGCACTCTCTGAAATACTCTATGTATCTGGAAGGTGATGAGTGGACAAAGAGATGACAGGAATGGAATAAATGTAGTACTTAATGACCATGGCCCTTATTAACCCCTTTTTCTCCTCCCCTTGTTGTCTTTATCCATACCAGAGTGTGGCGACAGCTCCTGCGCTCTGCGCCTCGCAGATGTGGCCCTTAGCAGCAAGCAGCTGGAGTATCTCAGAAACAGACCTACTTACTCTTTCTCAGCAGGTCGCGACGGCTGCGTACGCCAAGCGGCGCAAGTGATCAGCTGATATACTCACCTGCAACATAAAAAAGCCAAGTTACAAAACCTCATCTAGTTCTGAGAGTGTCTGCGACAGATTTTAATCTTGCGCAGCCATCTCATACAGACAAGGAATAAGTCAAAACAACACTTGCTGGGGCAGCAAAAACAATGATGTAATAAATATGGGAAAGGAACATATGCTGCAATTCGTTTCGTACAAGAAATGAGTCGTTGCAGGTACGATGGAAAACAGAAGTATCTGTTTAGACCCTCATTTCCTAGTACTCGTACAGCAACAAAGGAGCTCATCTCTCCCCAACATCGTCTTCCCTACCCACGGAGACGGCAGTGGGAACAACAGGTGCCACTGAGTGACTACGAAGAATCCGATGCAAAAACTGTTCAACAGCCGGTCCGGCGCAATAGCGATGGGCAGTTTTGTAATTATCGATTAGTAATAGTAATCGTAATAACAACGGCCAAGGAGGGGACGGTAGTTTTGTGGATTACCCTGCACCAATGGAAGTAATTTGTAGATACGGCTCTTAGTCGACATTCGATTTTACGAATCTGTGCACGTACCGCTGTTATCTGAGGCGCGGAAATTTCACGTTATCAGCGAGGCCGAGGATTATCGACCGCTCTTCTATAGAACGACTGTTTCGCTGCAGTCAAGTCAACTCGCCTCCACTCCCAAATAGCGCTCAAGGGGTCACAGAGCTTAACGTCCCCAGCCGGCGTGGGACGCGTGTCCTCACTCCATAAGACACTACCAAGAGGTTTGGACTTCGATACAGGGCATTGGCGCAACGATTGGTGATCGGGAACTTTACGCCACCTCCTCTCCTCCCCTTGCCAGCCATATAACGACAGTCACGATTTTTCCACCAGCAGGATTCGAACCGATTTACATCCGAGTCAAACACACAAGCGCGCGTTAGCGAAATCGACTGCAGAGGCGTGTCAAAAATGTCATGAGTGAAATTCCTTAAATTATGGGTGAATTGCACCTTCACTGTTTTACTCGTAATTACAGTCATGTCGAACGATGAATGAGGACGGTGCAGTTCGATGCGAACTTATACAGCCGGCCGGGGTGGCCGAGCGGAAAGGCGCTACGGTCTGGAGCCGCGCGACCGCTACGGTCGCAGGTTCGAATCCTGTCTCGGGAATGGATGTGTGTGATGTCCTTAAGTTAGTTAGGTTTCAGTAGTTCTAAGTTCTAGGGGACTGATGATCTCAGAAGTTAAGTCCCATAGTGCTCAGAGCCATTTGAACCGCTTGGCCATCCCGGCAGCCTGCAATTTAATCTTCGACTGACTAGTCGAGCATGAAGCGACTACTGACTGCAGGAAAAGGATACTGTAATAAGGAAATGTGGTTCTAACTTGAGCAAACAGTTTTTCTTCTTTTGCTACCCATACATGTTTCGAACACGTTCCTCAATCTTCGGCGGGTTTTATTTAACATCTTATTACGTACTGCATATTTGCAAAACAGCTACCATTCTTGCCTTCGAATCATGAACGGTTACGATCGCGATTTGGGAAGAGTGATGCAGGATCGCTACAGGGGGGCAGCGTGGTGGGTTTTACGTCTGGGCTGGGCTTCCCCCGGCAGGCCGCTAGCTCTGGCGTGGTGTCCCAGATATAGCAGGCAGCAGCCGGCCCGCGGGTTGCGAAATGGCGGCGCGTCCGTGCGCCCAAGGACACTCGTTTCGGCCGGGGCTACGATAACACCAGCTGCAGGGTCCTCCTTTGTCGTGGCCCGTGTAGCTCTCTCGCTGCGGCGCCGAGACAAACAACACGTGGGAAAATGATCTGTAACGGCTACTACTACGAAACGAGAGGCAGCAAGTTGCTGGAATATCACATATCCGCTCCTACATGCTGGACGAACTTACCCAATTGATCTTTTGCTTCTTCTTGCTTTCTTCCTAGGCTAAAGCCTGTTTCCTTCGGTACCCTCCGCCTACCCTGAGGTTCTCGCGCCATATTTTCCTTCGACGGTCAATATTTATTTACCACCTGGTAATTCATTTCTTACGATTTCTCACAATCTTTCGTTCATCCATCCTCTCGACGTATTTGCCCCGTTTATTCTTTCTGTTATGTACGCACTCATTAACTGAGTACGCTTTACATCCTTTTCAAATGCGCACTCTCTCTCTCTCTCTCTCTCTCTCTCTCTCTCTCTCTCTCTCTTGCGTGCGCGCAATGTCTTTCCTCTAATCCTTCGCAGAATTTTCATTTCCGTGGGTTCCAGAAGTTGTTTTTTTATGTTACCGGTCTTGTCTCAGGTGTGTACGTCATAACTGGTCTCACTATTGTTTTGTACATTCCTACCTTTGCATCTTTTCCTGTATACTTGTTTTTCCAAATAGTATCAAATAATATCCTGTCACTTTGTTTGATTTTGCTACTTGTTCCCAAATTTCCTTTTCGATATTTCCACTGCTGGACATTCCAGTATCAAGATATTTAAATGTCATTAACCGTCGAATAATTTTTTTGCTCACACCCAGTTTGCATCTTAGTGGCTCCACAGATGTGTTCATACATCTGACTGAGTAGATAAGACGCATTAATGGTTTTGGCTGCCGCGTTATATATTTGTAGTTATATATTTGTAGAAATTCCTGCAGGTTATCTTCACTATTTGCCAGCAGTATTGCATCGTCAGCAGAACAAATGATCTTTATTTCTTCGTCCGGCATTCTATAACCACTACCAGTCAGTACCTCCTTTATAAGTTCGCCCATGACTATATTAAAAAGTAGCGGGCTCAAAGAGTCACATTGTCTAATACCATTGTTAACTGCTATACAGCTAGTTAACCTGGAACCAATTTTCGCCTGAATGCAGTTGTTGGAAAAAATTGTCTTCGATTATTTCTATTAAGTTCAAAGGTTTACCGCATCTGTTAACAGAATTCTATCGAAAGCTTTCTGTGAATTAAGATGTAAGCTGGTCTGTTGCATTCAGTGTACTTCTTTACAACCTGTCTAAGAACGAACAGCGCGTCTGTGCATGACTTACAGATCTAATACCATACAACTGCTCTGCAACGGTTGTAATTTTTCTTAATTTTATTTCTATTAGTTATGAATTCAAGAATTAAACTCTTGAGATTTATCCCTCTGCAGTTTTACCTTCTGTTGTCACAGAAGGTAAAATCTTTTAGAGTCTTAGGCCATGTCACGCTTCACTTCAATCTCTTGTGATCGATTGAAGCTTCGACCCCTCTGCTGAGACCTTCTTCCGGACCTTTTGGTGTTCACAGTTTGGGGGGGGGGGGGGGGAGGGAGGGGGGGCGCTTGCCAAAGGCTAGTGTCCGTACACTTATAAAAGGGATTTATTCCCGTGATTTGTCTGAAGAAGTGGGGTTACTGGGAAAAAATTTTCTAGCTGCTATTGGTGAGCCCTTCTCATTGATGGAGGAGATTAAACGTCCCGTCGACAACGAGGTCATTGGAGACTAAGCAGACGCCCGGATTAGGGAAGGGTGGAGAAGGAAATTGGCCGTGACCTCTCAAAGGAACCACGCCATTTGCCTTAAGGGATTTAGAAAATGCAAAGCCGGACGCGGGTTTGGACCGTCGTCCTCTCGGATGCGAGTCCAGTGATCTAACCATTGCGCTAACTCGGTCGCTCTGATCAGTGGATGAAAGAGAGAGAAAGAGAGAGAGAGAGAGAGAGAGAGAGAAAGAAAGAGAGAGAAGGGGGATTATTTATCGAAGTCACATGTGGCTTCCTGGTTGTTGTTTGTATTCCTAGCGCAGTCGCACATTTACTTCCTTGATAGCGGGAAGTCACGAAGCCCGAAGCCTACAGACGCCTTCTGAAGTTAAATTCGACCCTGGGACTTTTCTGTAAATGCTGGTTTCTTAGGCCAGCACACACATGTTGTTGAAGTCAGTGTCTTGGCAGCAGTACTGATGTTCCGCTAAGCACATTTCCTCCTTTCTTGCTCTGCTTCTGTCCCTTTCTATCCAATGACGACGGTCCAGTAATAGCAGGCGAAAGAATTTTTCCCAATGACCCCACTTCTTCGGAGTAACCACATGAAAAATTCATTTTGTAAGTGAACGCGACACTTTTCTTTGACAGTGTCCAGCTAACCGTGAACACCAGAAGACACTCGAGGAGGGTTCTTAGCAGAGGGGTCGGAACATAGAAGGTGTAGAGGAAATTGGCCAGGAACATGACGCGGCCTAACAATCTAGAAGATTTCACCTTCAGGAAGTGTATTATTCGCACACACTTTTAGAAGATTCACGAGTGTAATGGAAGTAGTTCGATCGCTAGAAATCAGATGACATCGGCCCGCATTGGCTGCTTCCTGGTCGCTGTCAACGCTAGTTGGTGGACAGCACAGTGTTTACGGTGTTCGTGCCAGCGAAACTAGAAATGACCCGCAGAGTTAACGATGGCTGAAACATTATGCGTAATTAACCACGAAATCATCTTGTTTATTAACATGTTAGATGCATTAAATACTGTGTCATCTGATAGCTAAAGCTGGTAGCACTCTGAAAGCACTGAGTACCGGCCAACGAGTTTCGATTTCTATCAACCCAACGACTTCCATTAGCCACATCACTGAGTCTTCTTATAAGGTGGGTTGTAAATTTATGCGACGCCGCAGCAAATGGCCTTATTTTGCCATATGTGTATGTTGCGAAAGCATCGTTGTACACATTGAAGATTTTGCTTTGATTTTCATGTTGGTGTACCTCACGTGGCCGCTCTTCAGTCAGCGTGAAGTTTATTGTGAGTAGGAAATAAGCTAAGTCTTACATGAATAAGTGAGAGGTATCGTGTTCGGAGTATGTCAGGTTTTGAGAATGTCAGAACCTTAAATTAAGTCCCGATACGGAGCGGGTCGTTAGCGTTGCCAATTTCCCGAAGAAAGTAGCTTGGGACCCAGGAGCGAGCAGGCGCTCTCTCTCTCTCTCTCTCTCTCTCTCTCTCTCTCTCCACAGCATACACCACCAACCGCCTTGTTCGTAGGCTCTACTAGTAAAATCATTATTTATCTTATAACGCGCTCAAGAGATGGTACAGCGTTTCAATGTAAGCGATGTGATGCCTCGGTATAGAGAACAAAATAAGAGAGAGTCCGGAAGTCAATCCCAGCAAATGACCGTGTCCTCTCTAAGGTTGATATACCTAGCCCACGATCCAATCAACGTCTGTGTTGTCGTTGGTCCTCACTTTATATATCAACGTGCAAACCACTCGAATTCATTTCTGTGGTACTCCCACGTAGCGTAATAGATTACGCTGTGCACGCATTTCGTTCGAAACTATCGCAAATGACAGTGACATGTAATGGCAGCATTTCGGATTCCAAAAGAGTTGCTGGACGGAGAATGCCATGTATACTTTCACTCATTAAATAGTACAAGCTTTAAATAATAAATCGTGGATAACTGGTATTTTTTGTGATCTTTTCAAAGCGTTCGACTGTGTAGACGATGTTACTCTTGAGAAGAAATTCAACTTTTATGGAACTGATGACTTCAAACACGGCTGCTTTCAATGATATTTAACAAACAAATGCAGAAAGTTATGCTGAATACTGAATAATTTAAACAATATTAGAAGCGAAGAAAATTTTTGTGGCGTGAAAAGGGGGAGCGGGAAAAACCACAAAGTGAGACCAATAGGGTTTCAATTCTGGGTCGACTCCTATTTCTTATACACGTGAATGAGATTCCACTTAACATTCAACAAGCAGAATTTGTACTCTTTGCAGACTATCCTGTTAAAGAGAAAGCAACAAAGGAGACTGTTAAAAAAATTTTTCAAAGAATTATTGATTCTCAGAAAATGGATTCCCCCATAATTTCGAAAAAAACAAAAAACAGTATGTTCAATTCCGTAAAACAAACAGTCATACCAACGATTGAAACAGGATAGAACGCTCAAAATTTTTGGGTGAACATACTGATGAAAATTATTACTGAGCTTCTGAAACAATTAAGGTCAGCTACTTTTGCTCTTCGTGTAATTGCTAATCTTAGAAACAAACGAATTAACCTCTCAACGTATTTCGCACATTTCCACTGAATAACGTCTTATGGAATAATTTTCTGGGGTAGCTCACAACTCAGGAAGTAATGAATGCACAAAAGCGAACAGTAAAATCAATTTGTGGTGTTCACCAACGGACGTCATGTAGGTATCTCTTCAAGAAGTGAGGCATTTTAAAACTGCGCCGTCGCAATACATACATTTGTTAAAAAAAATACATCATAAATAACCCATCACAATTTGGGAAAAAACAGTGAGCTCCATCTATCAGATTTGTGCGTAAGTTCGTTGCGTTTTCGTTTTGTACGTTGGTGCTCCTATTACTATGGGTCTATTTATCGGTTGTCATTTCTTATTTGTAGTTTGCTGTTGCTATTTGAGTTTACATATAGTCGTTTAGGGATAGTGAGTGGAGTTGTGGATGCTAAAAAATGGAGCGCCAAGTACACAAATTGGGACCATTCCGACATATTATTACGTTTAGTGCGTTAGGGGGGTGATAGCAGCGGAGGCAGCCAGGAAAATTTGCGTCGTGTATGGGGACAATGCCACTGGACAGAGGGCGGCGAGAAAATGGCTTTCTCGTTTTAAGGAGGTTTTGACATTAGTTCCACGTTCAGGAAGACCTTCCGGGTTTGATGAAGATCGTTTAAACGCATTAATCCACAATGATGTACGTCAGTGTACTCGAGAACTGGTGAATGTGATTAACAGTAATCATTCCACCGCCGTGCGACATTTTCATACAATAGAGAAGATTCAAAAATCGTGTGTACGGGTACAGCATGCTCTAAGCCAAAATCTTAATCAGCGGGTGGCCTTATATCCATCTCTGCTTCCATGTCATAAATTGGCTCGTGAACAACACCGTCGATTCCTATGGTCTATCGTTACGGGTGACGAAATATGATATCTTTATGGTAACAAAGGAAAGTAAGGAATAGTCGAGCCCAAACACATACGCAACCCCCCGTCCGTACAAATATCTGCACCCATCCACAAAAGCAACTGTTACGGTCGCAGGTTCGAATCCTGTCTCGGGCATGGATGTGTGTGATGTCCTTAGGTTAGTTAGGTATAAGTAGTTCTAAGTTCTAGGGACTGATGACCTCAGAAGTTAAGTCCCATAGTGCTCAGAGCCATCCACAAAAGATGATGCTATGCACGAGTTCTTCGCCTCGAAACCATGAAAATTTGTTCAGTTGCTGAATCGAAGTTCCCCAAACTGTTGAAAATAGTGGAACGGAATATATTACTCATGACTAAAATTTCTTATGCGTATCTCATATGGAAAAACGCTACGAACTTTTGTACCAATGTAAGACAAGCTTAGACGGGAGAATGATTTTTATGACCCATTATCAAAGCTGTCAGTGGCTCAGAAAGGAGTTCAACATCCAGCAATAAAAATCTTTGATCATTTTCCCATCAACATAAACGTCTTCCAAGCAACATATCAAATTATAAATGTAACCTAAAATCATTTCTCCTTGGCAATTCCTTCTACCCCCCGGACGAATTTCGATCTCGAAACTGGTAGCCTGTAACAAACTTTAGATTGTTCACATAATCTATGGAATATGTAAGTAACTAGATAACAAACATCGGCGACAAATTAGAGAAGCTGACCGGCCCTTTATTGAATTTGCGCTGTGAGCCTGACCGATCGAAGGCCAGAGAGAGGGGGGGGGGGGGGCTCCGTCTTATCTGTGGCATCCCGGAAGCTGCCCACGCGCCCCCTCTTATCTCAGCACACATCTTCGGCTTGCTAAGCGCCGACTCCATTGCACAGCTAGGCAAAAGCCGACTCTCTATCAACCTCACTGTCACTCTATCCCTCTCCGGGTCCCCCATCAGTACAGTCAAATCTCCTCCCACGAACATTCCCATTCCACTGTGTTGGCTACTCTCGTTGGAGTGTTCAATAATGCCCCAGCGGCGACATTTACTACGGCTCAGTTGACAATGCTAACAAAGCAGTAAAAATGGGGAAAAGGCTTTTACAAATGTATAACTTCACCAAGTCACAACATAAAATGAAAAAAAAATACATGATGTTTCAAAATTACACCGACAAACTTCGAGGGGATGTAGACGGTGTCTTGCGAAGCAAAATGAGGGTAGCGACCCGTGTTCGGACACTTCATCCGACGACGGTACAGAACGTCGAAGTTAGAGGCGCCCCACCCTGCATCAAAAAGAATCATTCGATTTGGCACGTCTATATTTCTGAAACTAATAAACATGTACAATGAATTTTGTTTTCTGATGAATGGGAAACGCAAGAAGTTTTTTTATACCTTTTCATAGGTGTTCAACACGCCCCCTTGAGATGCATGGTATATGTCTATGAAGTGTTCAGATTGTTCCCACCATGCAGCTATCATGTCTTGAGTTACAGCTTCCACAGCTGCTGTTATGCGATGTCTCGGTTCATTCACTGTTGTTGGTAACGGAGCACATAAACGGATTCTTTCATAAGCCCCATATTAATCACATACGGTCAGGTCCAGTGACCTTTGAGGCCAGTAATGTAAGGCTGGATGATTTGGTTCAGTGGGACGGAGCCATTGTTCAGCAATCCTTTGATTTAAAAATTCCCACGCTTCCAGATGCCAGTGTGGCAGCGCCTCATCCTGTTGGTAAATGATGTCTTTCGAATCAGTCTCCAACCGTGGGAAGAGAAAGTTCTCAAGCATATCGATGTGCTTCCTGTAACAGTGTTACCGGCAATGAAAAATGGACCATACGCCTTCTCCCGTGAAACTGCACGAAACATTAAATTTTGGAGAGACCCTCTCATGTCGTACAACTTCATGTGGTTGTTCCGTACCCCATATTCTCACATTATGACAGTTCACCTATCCATTTTAATGGAATGTTGCCTCGTCACTTTACACTAAGCGTGGAAGGAAACTGTCATCCTCCATCTTGCCAACAACGAAATTACGTCGTTGTTCGTCACCTTCACGAAGAGCTTGCAGTCGCTAAATTTTGTGTGGTTTTATGTGTAAACATCGACGCAACAGAGATGTACGGCGAACTCCTTGTGAAACTATGGTGGATGCGTTCGACTTCTACGTCAGACACTCGGGGACGGCCCGGCGATTTGCCTTTACACAGACAACCTGTTTCTCGGAATTGTTCATGCCATCGTCTACTGCTCTGTGTTGTAGGAGGAGCCATACCAAACCTAGTACAAAACTCACGCTGAACAGTTATTACTGAACCGCACTGCGCAAAATGTAGAAAAAAAAATATTCTGTTGGTTCAAATGGCTCTGAGCACTATGGGACTTAACTTCTGAGGTCATCAGTTCCCTAGAACTTAGAATTACTTAAACGTAACTAACGTAAGGACCACACACACATCCATGCCCGAGGCAGGATTCGAAACTGCGACCGTAGCGGTCGCGCGGTTCCACACTGTAGCGCCTAGAACCACTCTGCCACTACGGCCAGCCATTTTCTGTTGTCCCGACACCTTTTTGACCAGAATGGAAGTGGGTGCACACTGCTGCTACCCAACGGGAACCATGTAAAACTCTAACGCATCAATATTTAGTAGCTAATTAAACATTACATAAAATAAACACTCTTAATACCAAATTGACAAATGATTTATGAAAGTTAGCGGTCGAGAATTTCCTCTTTCCAGCAGTACAATGTTCACGCACATGTCTCAAATAACTATAACGTTATTTTTTATATCGGATGATTTTTTTCATACACCCTGTATAATAACAACAGCAAGAACGTTACCCTATTTTAATCAGTTTGAAAACAAGAGAGAGCAACATTCAGATGAAACAATCAAAACAATTACTCAAATATTAAAAGCCGAATAAACGAAATGTACCGTAATAAAGTGACTAATTTTCATCGCGAGAATAAATTACAGCGGCAAGACCCATGTTGGAAATTGTCCCATCAGACGTCACTAGATCGCAGGCCGATCAAAAGATCGAACAGAACCAGAGATTCCTCTAACTGTGAGAAACTGTTCGAAGAGTCCTACGTATGAGTACAGAGCCACGGCCCACGAAGTCAGTTTCGGAAATCATACCTTACAGCGCTCTACTGTCGCTTGATCAGCATAAAATATAGGAGGGGATGATGTCATTTGTATACGCCAGGAATTGGATGCAATATCGAACGCTTTGTTCTCTGTCGGAAAATTTTCCCTTATTACGACTGATGGAGCTCTGCTTGGTACTACCTGCGCGTGAAGTAAATCAGTCACGTATTGCCCTTTATTGCAGTACCACGTGTACGAGTTCTGCATCAAATCCAGATACGCACTTTGGCTATAGACGACAGTATAGGAGAACGTAGCCCCCTTGAACACGTAGTCGCTATCTCGGCGACGCGAAATGAGCCTTGCAGAGGCCAAAGACGTGGAGGAAGCGGTGGAGGAGGAGGAGGAAGAGGAGGAGGAGGAGGAAGAAGAAGAGCTGCAATGCGGGCGGCAGGCGCTGCCGCAGGACCCGGGGCCACGCCCGCAGCTGCGTGCCGCACACGCGTGCCCTCCGCTTACGCCGTCGCCGCACGGACCGTGCATTCGAACTTCGAGCGTGCCGACTTTCTCACGGCATAGCGCGGAATGGCGGGCCGGGGAGTCTTCCCGAAAGTCCAGAGCGTTATCCAGCATTAGAGAGCCTGTATAGGGAGAGAGTGGCCAACCGGACGATACGGCGGCCATTTTTCTGCCAAACTGCGGGCGGGACTTTTGAATGGCCAGTAGTGGAGTAGTGGAGTACACACTCACCGAATCAAAAGCACAAGACAATATGGCGAAATCATTCGTTAAATGCCTTTCTTTACAGCTATATATACTCACAGTAGCCTACTACGTACAGCACTGGAAAATTTGATACAGTGGCTGTAAAAATTATTCGTTATTTGAATTTATCTCCTTTAAAATTCGTTTACTAGACATTGCAATGAAAGTAACGTAAGTAAAAAAATATAGTGTATAGCATTTGTTTTGTATCGGAAGTGCATAACGCTAAAGATTTAACGTACCTGTATTACGCCAGATGAATGAAAGTCGTAAGCAGTTGTTTACTAATGACATGCAAAAAGTGTGAGACGTATTAGTATTTCTTGTCACGTCTTCAAACTTTTTGCATGTCACAAGTAAACAACTGGAATACCTCTCGTAGATAAACGAAAAAGATTACAAAAATCAGGTAATGTTAAATGTAGGCTACTCTAATAACGACCAAATATAACAAGAAAACCACCGTATCCCTTCTACCCCACAGTAAGTAGGCCTATTAAAAACCGTCTTCAAGAGTACCTACAATTATTAACTACGAATAATGTTTCAGTAACCACGACAACTGCGGAAAACGTGCTTACAACCTGCCTGCGACAACAGTCAGGCAATAAAACTGAAACCAAAGTAATGCCTAGTGTTCTGATTCGGAACGAAATAAAGTTTGATGCTATAAAGTCGAATGAGCATCGCGCAACAATTACAGGAACTTTCCGTTTCCAGCAAGGACTGTCAGATATTGGCTTCAGAAAAGCTTGTGATGCTACCAGTATGCACACAAACGCTAATTACGTACCAAAAACGATATACAACTAAATCGAACATGCATGCACAACGCATAACAAGTCTCTCAATAATTCAAATACGTTTTAATCGTTTCCAAAAGTCCTCTGAACTTCAACTCAAAAGCACGGCGAACGTAGGAAGCGCGAGAGACGTTTGGCAGAAAAATGGCGCCAAAGCTAATCAACCAATCACGGGCAACTTCACCTATGGCCACTCTCTCCCTATACAGGCTCTCTATCCAGCTTGTCAGATATTCAGAACGAGCGGTTTAATGCAAGCCAATGAGATGGCAGAACGCCATCTACGTCACAAGCGCGTCATCTCTCTTCACTACAGAGCCGCCATATTGGCTTTCAGTTGAAGCCCAAATGTAAATTGAGGCGACGAGTCATGAGATTCCACGTAATATCGTGTAGGAAACTCTTTTAGCCCGCCGCACTGCAGCAATTCGACGTGGAATGTCCTCAACAAGACCCTGGAATCCCTTGCAGCAATACTGACTCAAGTTGCCACTGTCGCCATCCATAACTGCAAGTGTTGCCGATGCACGATTTTATGCACGAGTTGACATCTCTATTATCTCCCATAAGCGTTCGATGGGATTCACGTCGGGCGATCTGGATGGCCAAATAATTCGCTCGCGATGTTCAGAATGTTCTTCAAACCAATCGCGTACTACTGCGGCCAGGTGACATGACATAATGTCACCCATAAAAATTCCTTCGTTGTTTGGGAACATGCAGTCCATCAATAGTTGAAGATGTTCTCCAAGTAGTCGAACATAACTATTTACCATCGCCGGCCGGTGTGGCCAAGCGGTTCTAGGTGCTACAGTCTGGAACCGCGCGACCACTACGGTCGCAGGTTCGAATCCTGCCTCGGGAATGGATGTGTGTGATGTCCTTAGGTTAGTTAGGTTTAAGTAGTTCTAAGTTCTAGGGGACTGATGACCTCAGATGTTAAGTCCCATAATGCTCAGAACCATTTGAACCATTTACCATCATTTATCAGTTCAGTTGGACCAGAGAGCTCACTAAATTCCATGTAAACACAGGTCACACCATTATGGGGCCGCCACCACCTAGCAGAGTACCTTGCTGACAACTTGGTTCCATGGCTTCGTATGGTCGTGCCACACTAACCCTACCATCAGTTCTTACCAACTCAAATCTTGACTCATCTCACGAGGCCACTGTTTTCCAGTCGTCTAGGGCCCAACCGATATCATCATGAGCCTAGGAAAGGCGCTGCAGGAGAGGCCGCGCTACCAGCACTCGCACCGGTCGTCCGCAGTTACAGCCCATTAACGACAGATTTCGCCACACTGACCTAACGCATACGTTCGTTGTACGTCCCACATCGATTTTTGTGGTTATTTCACCCCCTGTTTGTTTGGTAGCACTGGAAACTGCACGCGAACGCCGCTGCTCTGTCGTTAAGTGACCGCCATCGGCTACTGCGTTGTCCTTGGGGAGAGGTAATGCCTGAAATTTCGTATTCTGGACACTCTTGACGCTGTGGATCTTGGAATATTGAATTCCTTAATGATTTCCGAAATGTAATGTCCCATGCGTCTAGCTTTAACAACCATTCGGCGTTCAATGTCTGGTAATTCCCATTGTGTGGCCATAATCACTCGGACGCGTTTTCACGTGAGTCACCTGAGTACAAATGACATTTCCGCCAACCCACCGCTCTTTCATATCTGCATGTTGTGGCCGTTCCATCTGCTTTTTTTTTCTTCCTTCATTTGTCCTCGGTGTCGTCGTACTGCGTTGCTCCACTGGCTGAAAAATGGGTTGCGGATTCAGACACTGACTACTGTAAATAATGTAGCTTACAGATGCACAGTTGCGTTTCACAGTCCTTTAATTTCACTCTGCACAACCCCCCCCCCTTAATAATACAGTTTTATATATATGGCCAGTGCACTATTTTTTAACTTTCGATATGCGTCATTAATAGTTTGCAGGCGAAACTCCACATACTGCTACAATAGTTTACTGTTTATCATCTACGAGCAGTAAAAACATAACCACAAAGTTCACAGTTCTTAAAGAATAATCAGTTCCCTACGGAAACAGTCACTGTCATTGTTTTTACACACGGCCTATTGGTGTAACACTTATTTAAATGTTAACTCGATCACTGTTGTTATAACCCAAACAGATTCGTCGTCTGAAACTCGGCCGTGGACTGACTGACTCGTGACTAAAAATCGGGCCCTTATATATATATATATACTCCTGGAAATAGAAAAAAGAACACATTGACACCGGTGTGTCAGACCCACCATACTTGCTCCGGACACTGCGAGAAGGCTGTACAAGCAATGATCACACGCACGGCAAAGCGGACACACCAGGAACCGCGGTGTTGGCCGTCGAATGGCGCTAGCTGCGCAGCATTTGTGCACCGCCGCCGTCAGTGTCAGCCAGTTTGCCGTGGCATACGGAGCTCCATCGCAGTCTTTAACACTGGTAGCATGCCGCGACAGCGTGGACGTGAACCGTATGTGCAGTTGACGGACTTTGAGCGAGGGCGTATAGTGGGCATGCGGGAGGCCGGGTGGACGTACCGCCGAATTGCTCAACACGTGGGGCGTGAGATCTCCACAGTACATTGATGTTGTCGCCAGTTGTCGGCGGAAGGTGCACGTGCCCGTCGACCTGGGCCGGACCGCAACGACGCACGGATGCACGCCAAGACCGTAGGATCCTACGCAGTGCCGTAGGGGACCGCACCGCCACTTCCCAGCAAATTAGGGACACTGTTGCTCCTGGGGTATCGGCGAGGACCATTCGCAACCGTCTCCATGAAGCTGGGCTACGGTCCCGCACACCGTTAGGCCGTCTTCCGCTCACGCCCCAACATCGTGCAGCCCGCCTCCAGTGGTGTCGCGACAGGCGTGAATGGAGGGACGAATGGAGACGTGTCGTCTTCAGCGATGCGAGTCGCTTCTGCCTTGGTGCCAATGATGGTCGTATGCGTGTTTGGCGCCGTGCAGGTGAGCGCCACAATCAGGACTGCATACGACCGAGGCACACAGGGCCAACACCCGGCATCATGGTGTGGGGAGCGATCTCCTACACTGGCCGTACACCACTGGTGATCGTCGAGGGGACACTGAATAGTGCACGGTACATCCAAACCGTCATCGAACCCATCGTTCTACCATTCCTAGACCGGCAAGGGAACTTGCTCTTCCAACAGGACAATGCACGTCCGCATGTATCCCGTGCCACCCAACGTGCTCTAGAAGGTGTAAGTCAACTACCCTGGCCAGCAAGATCTCCGGATCTGTCCCCCATTGAGCATGTTTGGGACTGGATGAAGCGTCGTCTCACGCGGTCTGCACGTCCAGCACGAACGCTGGTCCAACTGAGGCGCCAGGTGGAAATGGCATGGCAAGCCGTTCCACAGGACTACATCCAGCATCTCTACGATCGTCTCCATGGGAGAATAGCAGCCTGCATTGCTGCTTAAGGTGGATATACACTGTACTAGTGCCGACATTGTGCATGCTCTGTTGCCTGTGTCTATGTCTATGTGCCTGTGGTTCTGTCAGTGTGATCATGTGATGTATCTGACCCCAGGAATGTGTCAATAAAGTTTCCCCTTCCTGGGACAATGAATTCACGGTGTTCTTATTTCGATTTCCAGGAGTGTATATATATATATATATATATATATATATATATATATATATATATATATATATATATATATCGTCAAAATAACAGGTACAGAAACTACACATTGTTCGAAGTTTAATTTACAATTAAAACTTAACTCATTAAATGAACTGAATACATCAAAAATTGCGTCGTTTTAATAGTTTCTTCTACTGCAGTCGTTTTAATAGTTTCTTCTACTGCAAGAGTTAGGCTAAATTAGCTGTTTAAATTATGAAATTAACGAATATCATTACGCAAACAATACTTTTGAGAAGACTTAATTACTTTGGAATTAATTCAGGGCTGGTTGTGCTAACACGTTTTCGAATGGAGGCAAATAGATACTTTGAGAGTACTAGTATTTCGTCTTCCAAATGTCTATAATTAGTACAGAATTTGTATTTGTTTATACGTCAACAATAGAATTTAAGTTACGAAACTATTCCTGATTTCACCCTATAATGAAAGATACTAACTAGGAGGTCCAAATAAATTAGAAAATCAATTACATACATAAAACTAGGCGCAAAATTTGATCTCGTGTTATATTCTTTAAAATTGAGGGACACTGTTTCTCTTTTATGAAAATGCAAATTATACTCGGTATGTTAATGGTAAATTGTAAAAATTGAAAAGACGAATTTAAGGAGGAAGATGGGAAAACAAGAGGGAGTTACAAATATACCAGCTTGTTTCGTCACAATGTGGCTATCACATGACTTGTCACTTCAGCGTGTGTGTATGTCTTTTCTGAGCACAACGAACTGTGCGTCTCTTGAAAACTCGTCGCCCTTGTATAATTCGTTGTAATAAAATGACTAGAAACATCACATTCGTGGTTAAAAAGTTATTGTAAACTGCGTATTATAGAAGTGTGGCGTTTGAAGGTAACAGAACACTGATGTTACATCACAAGCACATTATTATTGGTACTATTCGTCACAATTAAATTTTAGTAACATAGCGAGGGTGATGGTACAATTTTTACCTCATAAGGGGAACTATTGTAAACTTGTATTTCACCATTTAACGCATTTTTTGTAAACCCATGTCCTTATTGGCTCGATACAAAACTTTCCTTTTTGCCGTACAACACGTTCAACCATATTAAAGTTTTTATTTACGTACGGCACAGACAGAACAACCTGACTATCATATGAACAAGCGAGGAAAGGTGCGTTTTAATAGAGCTAATATAGGAATTTTACATCCGTCCATTTCGTAAACAGTGTGATTTGCGAGCCACATATAGCAGACAACTGCTGCAGGAGCACTTCCATCCAATGTCTGCTTCAGATATACAGGTTAATGAATTGCTTCATATCAGTTTCCAAAATTTATTGAAGAAAGCTTTCCGAGTCTGCGGCAATTTACTTCTGATATCTTCCTTGCTTCGGCCATCTTGTGTAACCTCACTAGACAGGAGAAATCTTTCACTTCTGCCACTAATACTGAGACGTTCATTTCGTCCTTGACTCGGACGACGACGACGACGAAATGCTGGTGTGGATACACGACAGCTGGGTGCTTCTGAGCTTGCACGGCGTCGCCCGGAATCGGACTCGCGACCGCGTCGTGAACCTAAGCGCTCTCGGAGATGGGTGGTGCGCCAGACAAATCACGCGACGTAGCGCTCCAGGGATTTAATTGGAAACGTTTGCTGGCGTACCCGGATTAATTGCCTGCACTGCTACATTACCAAATCAAAATAGCGTCGCTGTAATCCTCGAGACAGGGTTAAACTTCACAACTCTTAAGTCAATAATTAAAGTGCCCTATAGCCACCTGCTTTCACAAGAGATCGTAGGTCCGACCGCTGGACTGGAGTATGTTAATCGTTAACAGTTCAGTGCATGTCCGGCACCGTAACGTCACAATGGAGGCAGGTAATATCAGGCGTCACCAGGGTTCAGCATCAGGTCAAATGGCTCTGAGCACTATGGGACTTCACATCTGTGGTCATCAGTCCCCTAGAACTGAGAACTACTTAAACCTAACTAACCTAAGGACATCACACACATCCATGCCCGAGGCAGGATTCAAACCTGCGACCGTAGCAGTTGCGCGGCTCCGGACTGAGCGCCTAGAACCGCGAGACCACCGCGGCCGGCTCAGCATTAGGTCCTACACTCTTTTCATTGTAGGTAAATGATGAGTCATCAGTTTTGTCCTACTGCAAATACCACTCGTACGCTGATAGCCTCCGGTTTTATCAAAATACAAAACCAATAACTCTGAAGACAGCTATCGAAAATCTAAATACCGACTTGTGTGCACTATCAAAATGGGCGCAGGGTAGAGAGTTAAAGGTCAATCCGTCCGGAAGCCAAGCGAAGCTGGTTAGTCATTCTGGGCGTATTTGCCCGAAATATCGGGAACCCTGCCGTCTAACCCTAAAAGGGACAAATATCAACTTCTCAACGAAGAGTCTACGAGCAACAAAAGATGAAAAACTAAATTGGACTTGGCACATAACTACAATGTCCAAGGAGGCATCAACATATTTCCACTCCTTTCCTCTTGACCTAAAAAGAAACTTGTACAATTACTTATACTTCCAATTACTGAATACTGCGATGTTATACTGCAAGGACTTTCTCGGGTAAGCTTTCGGCGCCGGGAACTGGTTATGAATGCTTGTGTTCGTAATAGTTGTGATATTCGACTCTTTGATCATATTTCACAAACTCATAGTTATAATGGCTGCTTGCAGACAAGCGCAGAGACTTCCGTACCCTCTGTCTAATCAACGAAAACTGTCCCTCACCTCTTTCCTCAGCCTTAACGCTCTTGTCTGAACAACATGGCAGAAACACCCCATCAGAGCAAAATCCTTTGTGTCCCACTCCATCGTTCAGCCAGTTTCTCGAAATTATGAGCAGCATGACCCGAATCAGGAATAATCTCTCGCAGTATGGCTTTCAAATGGCTCTGAGCACTATGGGACTCAACTGCTGAGGTCGTTAGTCCCCTAGAACTTAGAACTACCTAAACCTAACTAACCTAAGGACATCACACACATCCATGCCCGAGACAAGACTCGAACCTGAGACCGTAGCGGTCTTGCGGTTCCAGACTGCAGCGCCTTTAACCGCACGGCCACTTCGGCCGGCCAATCTCTCGCAGTATATTAGAGGAATGAGGAACACCTCCCCACCTTCAGAACACTGTTAATCAAGTATCTACTAAAGCAACAATAACAATTACCACTGCCGTGTACACACTCGTTACCCTTGTACTTTCTTATTTCCAAAGAGATTTCCCTCACTTACCAGTGTTCTTAGCTCATGGCATCTTTTTAAATGACCGTCCCTCATAACTCGCTGTAACGAAAGAACATCTATTTTGTACACATATAAATTATTTTTTGTATTGGCCAGTATCATTACTGTTAGTGACAGCAGATGCAGCAATACAAGCAGTACCAGTATTAACATTGTTAGTTCACTGTCAGTATTATTTGCTCACCGTCACTTCAGGTGCTCAAACCATTTTAATATTATTTGCCAAATTAAAATTGTTATGTCTTAGGTTGCCATAATCTAAATAAGGTACTGTATGTCTGAAACCTTGGTCCGATGTAAGAAAGAGCGTGATGTCTGTATCTGATCAAATGGCTCTAAGCACTATGGGACTTAACATCTGTGGTCATCAGTCCCTTAGAACTACTTAAACGTAACTAACCTAAGGTCATCACACACATCCATGCCCGAGGCAGGATTCGAACCTGCGACCGTAGCAGTCGCGTGGTTCTGGACTGGAGCGCCTAAAACCGCTCGGCCACCGCGGCCGGTACTAGCAGTGGAGGATACATAAAGCGTGCTGGGGGACGCGGAACACGGTGCAGTTGTAATGAGGAAACCAAGCGATCTGTCTGACGTCGAGAAGGGCATGATCATTGGCTTTCGGGCCCAACGTTGATGCCTTTCCGAAACGGCTAAGTTCCTAAACTGTTCGCGTGCCATCTTTGTTACACTGCACCGTGGATGGCAAAATTGAGCTATCCAAAACCGGCGCCGAGGCAATTATGGTGCATTGCAAATCCATAGATGACAGGGATGAACGATGGTTGGGGAGGTGCGTACGGGCGAATAGACGCGCTACTGTTGTACTACAACCCAGACGAACGAAGGGGGGCTACAAACAGTCAGTCCTCAACAACCGTTCAGTGAACGTTGCTGCGATTCGCAAGCCAGTAACGCCACTGAACGTCCACCTAATGGCGACAGGTGGTCTTTCAGGTCAATCGCGTTTTATGCTCCATCGGACAGATGGCCGTTGCCTTTTATGGTCTTGCAACTATCATCGGAAATTTCCAGTTCAGAGGAGGGAGCCTTATGGTCTGGGGAAAGCTTTCATGGCATTCTCCTGAGTGATCTTGTCATGCGTCTATCCTTGGGGACCAAGTCCACCCCGTCATACAATTAGTATTTCCTCGGCACGATGGGAGGAAGAGGAGATTAGTGTTCAACGTCCCGTCGACAACGAGGTCATTAGAGACGGAGCGCAAGCTCGGGTGAGGGAAGGGTGGGGAAGGAAATCGGTCGTGCCCTTTCAAAGGAACCATCCCACCATTTATTTGCCTGAAGCGATTTAGGGAAATCATCGGAACGATGGGATCTACCAGCAGGACAACGCAGTGTTTTACACAGCTCGCAGTGTATGTGCGTGGTTCGAAGAGCACCATGGTTAGCTTGCCATACTTCCCTGGCCCCCAAACGCCACTGATTTAAATCCAATCGAGAATCTGCGGGAGCACCTCGACTTTGTTTACCCTTATGTCACATACTCTATGCTAAGATCTTAAGTTTTTCGTATATTCGACTAAGCAAGAATCATCATCCAGTGAAGCCATAAGTGTTGTTGATGTGCTTGCTTTACTTCCATAAAGTGCAAAGGTCTGAAAGCTCATCCCCCAATAGGTGTGGTAGGTCCGCTGTTGTTTTCTATCTACATAAATGATCTTTTGGATAGGGTGGATAGCAATGTGCGGCTGTTTGCTGATGATGCTGTGGTGTACAGGAAGGTGTCGTCGTTGAGTGACTGTAGGAGGATACAAGATGACTTGGACAGGATTTGTGATTGGTATAAAGAATGGCAGCTAACTCTAAATATAGATAAATGTAAATTAATGCAGATGAATAGGAAAAAGAATCCCGTAATGTTTGAATACTCCATTAGTAGTGTAGCGCTTGACACAGTCACGTCGATTAAATATTTGGGCGTAACATTGCACAGCGATATGAAGTGGGACAAGCATGTAATGGCAGTTATGGGGAAGGCGGACAGTCGTCTACGGTTCATTGGTAGAACTTTGGGAAGATGTGGTTCATCTGTAAAGGAGACCGCTTATAAAACACTAATACGACCTATTCTTGAGTACTGCTCGAGCGTTTGGGATCCGTATCGGGTCGGATTGAGGGAGGACATGGAAGCAATTCAAAGGAGAGCTGCTAGATTTAGATTTGTTACTGGTAGGTTTGATCATCATGCGAGTGTTACGGAAATGCTTCAGGAACTCGGGTGGGAGTCTCTAGAGGAAAGGAGGCGGTCTTTTCGTGAATCGCTACTGAGGAAATTTAGAGAACCAGCATTTGAGACTGACTGCAGTACAATTTTACTGCCGACAACTTACATTTCGCGGAAAGACCACAAAGATAAGAGAGATTAGGGCTCGTACAGAGGCATATAGGCAGTCATTTTTCCCTCGTTCTGTTTAGGAGTGGAACAGGGAGAGAAGATGCTAGTTGTGATACGAGGTACCCTCCGCCACGCACCGTATGGTGGATTGCGGAGTATGTATGTAGATGTAGATGTAGGAGATACTGAACGGTGACAATGGAGGAGAACAAGTTGAAAAGAAGTATGGAAGCTTAAAGTTTAATAATCCGTCGACAATGAGATCATCAAAAACCGAGCAAAAGCTGGGATTGTTTCACGGTTGGGGAAGAAATCAGCCGTGCCCTTTCAAAGGAGCTATCCCGGCACCTGCCTATGACAATTTAGAGAAATCGCGAAAAACGTAAACCGGACGCGGAACTGAACCGCGGTCCTCTTAAGTGGGAGTCCAGTTTGACGCCGCGAGATTTTAAGAGGAAATTACAAGCTGTTCAAACTGATGATAGAGTGGTGGCTGGGTGAGGGAATGTCTACGGTGCAGAATCCAGGGGGAAAGGTTGGGGAAAGAAATGTCAGGGAAATATTAGGCGGCTGAGACAGACAGGTCCGGCTCTGGTTGCCAAGTCACCAGCGGTCACCGCCTCCGCCGTTTGACAAAAATATCGCCGTTGAAGTCAGGGAAGAAAACATCGGTAATTCAGCTGCACTGGCGCTCGGAAGCCACTCAGCAGCTATTCCAGAATGTTCAGCCCGCCTCACTCTAATCATCATGTACTGCTGGATTTGATCTGACCACCAATACTCTGGATAATATACCTCTTCAACACGTTGACCATAAGAAGAGACAGTTCTCTCCTAACCAAGGCTGTTTTCTTTGTGCTGCAGTTCATCTCTTGCGTGTATCTATGAGACTTACGCTATTACATACGATACTAAAAGCTATAAGCGGAACAGCAGGATACTGAACGCGAGATAGTATCTTTCTGTAAAGAGGATGAAAGTCAAACAATATAAATTTTCTGTAAACAGATTCTTTTATTACAAGGGCATGCTGAAAAGTAATAACTCTGATTTTTTAAAATTAAGTTCTCAATATCGGTTGAGGTATTACATGGCATGCATGTTACTCGTTCGACTCTGCAGCTTCACTAAGGCAAGTAGCAGCCCTCTGCCGCTAGAGGTGCCAGGATTGTAAAGCGTAACATGGAGGTGTGTAACGTAACTACGTCGGCACTTGAGAAACAGCCTACGGTAATGGAGTTTCGAAATCGGGTAGTTCGTCCACACATGGAGCACTCTCTCCAGCATGCCAGACCATAGAAGTGCGCAGCGACATCTGCAACAATCGGACGCCACTGTTATCAATTATCCTCCATACAGTCCCGACCTGGCCCCATTCGACTTTCTTCT
This sequence comes from Schistocerca americana, assembly GCF_021461395.2. NCBI lineage: Eukaryota > Metazoa > Arthropoda > Insecta > Orthoptera > Acrididae > Schistocerca > Schistocerca americana. Next base: position 927,531,065 of record NC_060119.1, on the reverse strand, counting down.
GTTTCCCAAACAAAGACCACCTTCGAGAACTTCACTTTGATAGCGACGAAGCGGTGCAAGCAAAGGTGAGGTTGTGGCTTCGCCAACGAAGTGAACATTCTACAGTGATGGTATCAAAAAACTTGTCATTCGTTGGGGGAAATGTGTTCGTCGCCAGGGTTACTATGTTACGAAATAAATATGTAAACACGAAGAATAAAGATGTAGAATGGTAATAAAATTCTCACATAAAAAATCCGGAGGCATTACTTTTCAGCATGCGCTGCTGTTTGCCCATGGGGCACGAATCTCACTGCGTTAAATGGAAACAATACATCATCCCATGGTTACTAAAATGTTGATTCCAGATGTACTGGCATCGTTTATTTAAACCATGTGCTGCGAATATCGCTTAAGAGTAAAATTTATGTACGTGAGTAAGGTCACATAATACGGATAAGGCGTCAAAATGTGTTATCCGTAACCGGCCAATGCGAAAGTTCTCTGCTCGAAGTGAGGTAACAGCAAGAAAATTTAAACTGGACAAAGCGTACGTGAGCACTGTGACGATAGACCAAAATCAAAGCCAAGGAGTGCTTTAGGCAAAATATTCAGAAAACCCTATTTTCTTGTTTCTTTTTTAGGTCATCAGGTTTGTCCACTGATGAAGTTTCTTACGGTCGTGACTAACGCTGTTTACCTTCCAATATTAGAAGAAATCAAGGAATGGCGACCAGTTTAGAAGATACGGAGCTCAAGTTTGGATACGACAGTAACAGGGAAGAAAACAGATTGAAAAATGGTTCAAATGGCTCTGAGCAATATGGGACTTAACATCTATGGTCATCATTCCCCTAGAACTTAGAACTACTTAAACCTAACTAGCCTAAGGACATCACACAGCACCCAGTCAGAAGAAAACAGATCCTGTCTTTTCAAAAGGACATGTCCCAGTATTTGCTTAACTGTTGTAAGGAACTGCGGAAAAGCTGAATCAAGAAAAACAGATGATCACTTCGTTCGGTCTCTGGCGTTTGAGCAAATATGCTCGATGTTTTTAAGTACCTCATTGAGATGTCGCCGGACACAGAAACTGCTTACATGTCTATGGCGAACCAAAGAAAGGGAATCACACGATATACATCTTAATAACAGTAACTGCCCAGACTTAAAGTAACCGTTCTCTGCATCGAACATAAGTGATGCAATCGAAAATGATATCGGCGGTTTTCAGCAGCCAGCTAATGGGACCCTGCATTAGAATATTAACGCAGTTGCTTTGTAATACTTGTCATTGATTTATTTCATTGTATTCGGAGCATACACTGTAATTCACAGGACATCAAAAACAAAATTAACAACAATACTCCAGAGAGACTGGTATTTTATAAGAATTATACTTTTTGAAACTTCCTGTTTGCCGGACCGAGACTCGAACTCGGGACCTTTGCCTTTCGCGGGTAAGTGCTCTACCAACAGAGCTACCCAAGCACGACTCACTTCCCGTCCTCACAGCTTTAATTCCGCAATGAATGGCATCGGCTAATTACATACATCACAAACACGTATTAAATAATGTGCGACCAGTATGCAGCTGATTCCACGTAGCATCAAGAAGAGTTAGAGGCAAGCAGATGGTTCACTGCCCCTTCTTCACCACATTCACATAATGTACAGTTGCAGGCAAATCCCCACTTTCTCATTACGATCAAAACAAAACGGTAATGCTTTTTCCGTCCTGCTCAATGGGTTGTTTCCTCGGCATGTAAGCCAGCTGTTTGCCGGTTAGAGACGTTTTTTAAGCGGAGTGGTTCTTTTCCAAAAACATCCGGTCTCGAATCTCGCCACACATACAGAATAGAAAAAAAAACCAAGCGGACAATAACGCCAGTACAGGACAGCGAAGGTAGGTTCGAGTAAAATTTTCCAATTGACCCGACTGCAATAACGCAGACCAGAAGCCTTTAGCTTTATTTAAGCATCTTCAGTAGGCAGATTTTTCGATTCTACTTTGTTTTGATGCGTTCTTCTACAAACAGGTGTTTGATTCCTCGCACACTTCACTGCACTGACATACAATTTTTTTTCATTTCTATATTTTTATAGGTCTGCATTCATTTCGTGTAGTTCGTATAAGAAGTACATTATGTGAATAAGGATATATACAAACACGCAAATAAAAAATGTATCAGTGCAGTTGTTGTTGTTGTCTTCAGTCCTGAGACTGGTTTGATGCAGCTCCCCATGCTAATCTATCCTGTGCAAGCTCTTACATCTCCCAGTACCTACTGCAACCTACATCCTTCTGAATCTGCTTAGTGTATTCATCTCTTGGTCTCCCTCTACGATCTTTACCCTCCACGCTGCCCTCCAATGCTAAATATGTGATCCCTTGATCCCTCAGGACATGTCCTACCAACCGATCCCTTCTTCTAGTCAAGTTGCGCCACAAACTTCCCTTCTCCCGAATCCTATTCAATACCTCCTCATTAGTTACGTGATCTACCCACCTACTCTTCAACATTCTTCTGTAGCACCACATTTCGAAAGCTTCTATTCTCTTCTTGTCCAAACTATTTTTTGTCCATGTTTCACATCCATACATGGCTACACTCCATACAAATACTTTCAGAAACGACTTCCTGACACTTAAATCTATAATCGATGTTAACAAATTTCTCTTCTTCAGAAACGCTTTCCTTGCCATTGCCAGTCTACATTTTACATCCTCTCTACTTCGACCATCATCAGTTATTTTGCTCCACAAATAGTAAAACTCCTTTACTACTTTAAGTGACTCATTTCCTAATCTAATTCCCTCAGCATCACCCGACTTTATTCGACTACATTCCATTATCCTCGTTTTACTTTTGTTGATGTTCATCTTATATCCACCTTTCAAGACACTGTCCATTCCGTTCAACTGCTCCTCCAAGTCCTTTGCTGTCTCTGACAGAATTACAATGTCATCGGCGAACCTCAAAGTTTTTATTTCTTCTCAATGGATTTTAATTCCTACTCCGAATTTTTCTTTTGTTTCCTTGCTTGCTCAATATACAGATTGAATAACATCGGGGAGAGGCTACAACCCTGTCTCACTCCTTTCCCAACCACTGCTTCCCTTTCATGCCCCTCGACTATTATAACTGCCATCTGGTTTCTGTACAAATTGTAAATAGCCTTTCGCTCCCTGTATTTTACCTCTGCCACCTTTAGACTTTGAAAGAGAGTATTCCAGTCAACATTGTCAAAAGCTTTCTCTAAGTCTACAAATACTACAAATGTAGGTTTGCCTTTCCTTAATGTTTCTTCTAAGATAAGTCGTAAGGTCAGTATTGCCTCACGTGTTCCACTATTTCTACGGAATCCAATCTGATCTTCCCCGAGGTCGGCTTCTACCAGTTTTTCCATTCGTCTGTAAATAATTCGTGTTAGTATTTTGCAGCTGTGGCTTATTAAACTGATAGTTCTGTCAACACCTGCTTTCTTTGGGATTGTAATTATTATATTCTTCTTGAAGTCTGAGGGTATTTCGCCTGTCTCGTACATCTTGCTCACCAGATGGTAGAGTTTTGTCAGGACTGGCTCTCCCAAGGCCGTTAGTAGTTCTCATGGAATGTTGTCTACTCCCGGGGCCTTGTTTCGACTCAGGTCTTTCAGTGCTCTGTCAAACTCTTCACGCAGTATCGTGTCTCCCATTTCATCCTCATCTACACCCTCTTCCATTTCCATAATATTGTCCTTAAGTACATCGCCCGAGTATAGACCCTCTATATACTCCTTCCACCTTTCTGCTTTCCCCTCTGGGTTTCCATCTGAGCTCTTGATATTCATAAAAGTGGCTCTCTTTTCTCCAAAGGTCTCTTTAATTTTCCTGTAGGCTGTATCCATCTTAACCCTAGTGAGATAAGCCTCTACATCCTTACATTTGTCCTCTAGCCATTCCTGCTTAGCCATTTTGCACTTCCTGTCGATCTCATTTTTGAGACGTTTGTATTCCTTTTTGCCCGCTTCATTTACTGCATTTTTATATTTTCTCCTTTTATCAATTAAATTCAATATTTATTCTGTTAACCAAGGATTTCTACTAGCCCTCGTCTTCTTACCTACTTGATCCTCTGCTGCCTTCACTACTTCATTCCTCAAAGCTAACCATTCTTCTTCTACTGTATTTCTTTCCCCCATTCCTGTCAATTGTTCCCTTATGCTGTCCCTGAAACTCTGTACAACCTCTGGTTCTTTCAGTTTATCCAAGTCCCATCTCCTTAAACTCCCACCTTTTTGCAGTTTCTTTAGTTTTAATCTACAGTTCATAACCAATAGATTGTGGTCAGAGTCCACATCTGCCCCTGGAAATGTCTCACAATTTAAAACCTGGTTCCTAAATCTCTGTCTTACCATTATATAATCTATCTGATACCTTCTAGTATCTCCAGGATTCTTCCATGTATACAACCTTCTTTTATGATTCTTGAACTAAGTGTTAGCTATGATTAAGTTATGCTCTGTGCAAACTTCTACCAGACGGCTTCCTCTTTCATTTCTTAGCCCTAATCCATATTCACCCACTATGTTTCCTTCTCTCCCTTTTCCTACTATCGAATTCCAGTCACCCATGACTATTAAATTTTCGTCTCCCTTCACTACCTGAATAATTTCTTTTATCTCATCATACATGTCATCAATTTCTTCGTCATCTGCAGAGCTTGTTGGCATGCAAACTTGTACTACTGTAGTAGGCGTGGGCTTCGTGTCTATCTTGGCCACAATAATGTGTTCACTATGCTGTTTGTAGTAGCTTACCTGCATTCCTATTTTTTTTTTATTCATTATTAAACCTACTCCTGCATTACCCCTATTTGATTTTGTATTTATAACCCTGTATTCACCTGACCAAAAGTCCTGTTCCTCCTGCCACCGAACTTCACTAATTCCCACTATATCTAACTTTAACCTATCCATTTCCCTTTTTAAATTTTCTAACCTACCTGCCCGAATAAGGGATCTGACATTCCACGCTCCGATCCGTAGAACGCCAGTTTTCTTTCTCCTGATAACGAGGTCCTCTTGAGTAGTCCCCGCCCGGATATCCGAATGGGGGACTATTTTACCTCCGAAATATTTTGCCCAAGAGGACGCCATCATCATTTAACCATACAGTAAAGCTGCATGCCCTCGGGAAAAATTACGGCAGTAGTTTCCCCTTGCTTTCAGCCGTTCGCAGTACCACAACAGCAAGGCCGTTTTGGTTAGTGTTACAAGGCCAGATCAGTCAATCATCCAGACTGTTGCCCCTACAACTACTGAAAAGGCTGCTGCCCCTCTTCAGGAACCACACGTTTGTCTGGCCTCTCAACAGATACCCCTCCGTAGTGGTTGCACCTACGGTACGGCTACCTGTATCGTTGAGGCAATACACTGTGCTAAAACTAACACCTGTGTGTAAAAGAACGCAAGGAAATAATGCAGGAGACGATGATGATGATGCGTTAAATAAAACGAAAGGCATCTGCTCCAAGCAAGACTATTACTGTCGTAAAAGATGGAATAACGCCCATATTACTTTTAATTAATGACTATCCGCTACCTTTGACGACTTTAAAATTTAACAATTAAGCTTCACGCGGTAAACTTTACAGAGAATTCGCGTCTGACGTAACCGATCTTAGCAACAGCGGCTGTTTGTTGATGCTATGGTGTACGGGGAGCTGTCGTCGTCGACTGAGTGCAGGAGGACACAAGATGACTCAGATGTTCAAAATGTGTGTGAATTCGTAAGGGACCAAACTGCCGAGGTCATCGGTCCCTAGACTTACACACTAAACTAACTTATGCTAAGAACAACACACACACACACACACACACACACACACACACACACACACACACACACACACCCTTGCCCGAGGGAGGATTCGAACCTCCGGCGGGAGGGGCCGCGCAATCCGTGACGTGGCGTGTCAAACCACGCGACCTCTCCGCGTGGAAATGATTTAGACAAAATTTCTAGTTGGTGTGATGAACGGCAGCTACCTCTAAGTACAGAAAATATTACTTCATGCAGATGAGTATGAAAACAACTCTGTAGTGTTCGAATATAAAATTATCAGTGTGCTACTTCAGGCAGTCAGGTCGATTAAACAATGGATGTAGCGTTGGAAAGCGATATGGAACTGAACGAGCATGTAAAGATTGTATTGAAAAAGCGAGTGATAGACTTCGGTTTATTCGGGTAGTTTGACGAAATCGTCGTTCATCTGTACAGAAGACGGCATGCAGAACACTAGTGCGACCCATTCTTCAGTGCTGCTCAAGTGTTTGGGGTCACCACCAGCTCGGAATAAGGGAAAACACCGAAGCAATTCAGCGCCGGACTGCTAGATTTGTTGCCGGTAGGTTAAATCAATAAGCAAATATTACTAAGATACTTCGGGAACTCCAATGGGTATCTCGCATTCGGGAGGACGACGGTTCAATCCCGTCTCCGGCCATCCTGATTTAGGTTTTCCGTGATTTCCCTAAATCGCTTCAGGCAAATGCCGGGATGGTTCCTTTGAAAGGGCACAGCCGATTTCCTTCCCCATCCTTCCCTAACACGAGCTTGCGCTCCGTCTCTAATGACCTCGTTGTCGACGGGACGTTAAACACTAATATCCTCCTCCTCCAATGGGTATCCCTGGAGAGAAGACGACCTCCTCTTCTAGGAACGCTATTGCGATAATTTAGAAAACTGGCATTTGAAGCCGACTGCCGAACGGTGCTGTTGCCGCCAACATACGTTTCACGAAGGCAGCACGAACGTAACATACAGGAAACTACGGCTCATACAGACGCATATAGATAGTGGTTTTTCCCTCGCTCTATTTGCGAGTGGTAGAGTAAGGGAAATTACTAGTAGTGGTACATTGCACAGTACGGTGGCGTGGGGAGTATGGACGTAGAAGTATATAGTAATTCAAAGATTGCCTAACTACGACTATTCTTCGGCTAATTTAACTACTCCCTGCGCTCTTTAGCGTAACAGATATTAGCTGAGGCAAGTTAGTTAAAACACACATACTTCGAGCACCCGTCGCATTTCCGACCTATTGTCATTTAGAAAATTTTGCCCGATTTGATGTCCCCCCTGCCTGATCTTGTTATGAAGTTGTTTTTCTCCACACTGTACACACAAGCATTACTAAACCCACTATCTCATCAATGATCTTTTCATCCTTCGCCTAAGTACCTTGCATTACCTTCTAGCAGCACATACGAAGACTTGCCGAGATGGTTACAACATAGCCATATGGATTCAACGTTTTGTCTGTGTCCAATGCGATTATCAACGTTACGGAAGCAACTAGCGGTATACGTTACATAGGTATGCATACAGAGTACAGTATCAAACATCAGTTTGACTGCGACCGAGCGAGATGGGGCAGTGGTAAACCAGTGAATTCCATTCGGAGGACGACGGCGTACATCCCATCCGGACATCCCGATTTGTGTTTTTTGTGTGATTTCCCCAAACACTTAACGCAAATGTTGGGACGCTTCCTTTGAAAAGACGCGGCTGAACACCTCTCCCATTCCGGTTGCGTGCGCAGCCAACAATGACCACCTAGTCAAACTGCAAACCACCTATACTGCTATTACAGAATTCACTCAAATGCTCCAACGTTACCTTCAAGTAGAGGGAGAAATGACAGTGTTTTCTATTCTAGGATTTCCAGAGTCAACAACAACTGCAGAAAAAGTGTGTGTTATTAATCCTCCTAGAACCACTGGGATTAATATGAGCCCACGAGCACATTGTAAACATATCTCCCTTGTCTACGAAACTATTAATTTCAACATACCGGGTGATCAAAAGGTCAGTATAAATATGAAAACTGAATAAATCACGGAATAATGTAGATAGAGGGGTACAAATTGACACACATGCTTGGAATAACATGGGGTTTTCTTAGAACCAAAAAACTACAAAAGTTCAAAAATGTCCGACAGATGGCGCTTCATCTGATCAGAATAGCAATAATTAGCAAAACAAAGTAAGACAAAGCAAACATTATGTTCTTTACAGGAAATGCTCAATATGTCCACCATCATTCCTCAACAATAGCTGTAGTCGAGGAATAATGTTGTGAACAGCACTGTAAAACATGTCCGGAGTTATGGTGAGGCATTGGCGTCGGATGTTGTCTTTCAGCATCCCTAGAGATGTCTGTCGATCACGATACACTTGCGACTTCTGGTAACCCCAAAGCCAATACTCGCACGGTCTGGGGACCTGGCAGGCCAAGCATGACGATTTATACTGACTTTTTGATAATCCAGTACATCAAGTGGTAGTAGAAGGGCTAAAGCGAGGGAAACATCGGTGGTCGGTAGGGTACAGCTGCACGTGGTCACGGCACTTGTGTAGGCTTTTTTTTTTTTTTTAATTTGTTCATGCGTCCCTCATCAGGTAACTAAGTCTGCTGGGACTAATTTTAGGAGCAGAAAATTTGCAAGGGAAAGGACACAGGTGTGCCGTAGGCTGTGAGCCGCAAATTATCCGAGCGGCTTGCAGAAGGCTCAGGCAGTAGTGCCTGATGACGTCAGCAGTGAGTCAGGCGGCCGCTGCGTCCGGGCAGCACAGCCTCTCGTCACCCCCCCCCCCCCCCCCCCCCCCAATCACGCAGGAGCACCACGTGTCCAGGCCGAGGTTGTGGCGCTGTCTCCCTCCCTCCCTCCCACCCTGGTACAGCGCTGTCCGTGTTCGGGGATACTTGACCTGTCACCGGTCCAGCTACTAGGAAACTGCCGGAAGGCTGCGTTTCGGGATGACTCAGACGTAGCTGCCTGCGTATTTTTTCGGGAGTGTTACACGCTGCATGGCTCAAGTGGGGCAAATCACCGGCGTCCTCTGCGATAAAAATACGTCCCCCAAGATCTGCAGGCGAAAATTTACAAGGTTATGGTACGCCCGGCAGCCGCTTAAGGTGAAGAATGGCGTCCAACGACAAAAGAGCATTAACAGACAATGGTGATGAATACTCTACTTTGAAACTTACTCCTGTCACCTATTCGCTTGTAAATAAATTTGCTTTTGAATAGGCTCCGCCTTAATCGAACTTTTTACCCGCGGGCAGAAAAGAAGAATGAAGTGTCAAGGTGGAAACTACCCAGAAACAAATGGAATCTCTAGCTGGCACGATATGGCCACTGAAGAGACGCAGTTGTGCGTAAAACAGGACTAGCTCGTCTCCGCATGGTGCGGTCTTGTAATGAGAAGGCAATAAAAGCGCTCCCCCCAATCCGACCGGCGCACAGTGGGCCAATTCGCTTCAAAATCTGGACATAACAGACATACGAAAAGAAGCAAAAACTTGTGTAGACTGTACTAATGCAATCAACACAACCCCAGAATACGCAATTATACCGGTTAATTATTTCGTTAAGTTTAATGGACTCTTCATCCAACCAAAGAGTTACATCTTTGAAACGTTTATCTTCCTCACATATGCCGATGAACGACCCGCAAAATTCACTTCACTTATCGTGGTCTTCCCCTCTCACAGAGTATGGAGAAGTGTCGTAATGTAAGGGTTCCATCTCTGATACCGCAAAATACCGTTAATGACTAACGCGAGGAATGAAAATGTAGAGCAAAGCAACAGAAGAAAGACTGGGTAGAAAGTCAAGGCCAAATAGAAGTTACTGGATAATGTTAGAGATATTAAATTTCACTGGTGAAAGGAGAAAATATGAAAGTGCATCCAATGGGGCAGGAAGAATGGAATTTAGACTAAAGTGAGATTAACATGAAGCCGCAAAGCAAAAATATTTACGGGAGAAATGTAAAGGTGCGAAAGCTTATTTTTGGCACGGAATACAATTAAGATTTTTAACAACTACAGTATTGCTTTACCCAAGTAATAAAACACTGTCCACAATGCAAAAAATTTAATACTTTATTTTGTTGTCATTATAGTGATCATACAAGATGGTCCTCACTTTATTTGGGCACTGATTCCTATTCCCGTTGTGAAAGTAAGCAGGGCTCTGAAGTACCACGTATTTTAACGCGCTCCACGATATTTGTACTGTAGCACTGTCCACCAAGTAGCACTGCGTCGTGAAAACAAAAGGCAGAACTCAAATGCAAATTATACACGTCAAATTACACACTTCCTTACCGTTAACCAAGCGACCGACTTACGTGTTACGATTAAAAAATGCAATATATTTCTCTCGCGTCTGTCGGTGGATCACACTATGCAAATTTGTGTAGGATTTACAAAACGTGATCTGGTGGCAGAACCGAGAGACATACTGAATAGATCCGCAGGAAAGGCTTGAAGAATGACAATAATGACGAAATTTCGAGGTTTTAATTTACACACAGTTACTCGTATTTTTGCATTGTTTTTTCAGCTCAGGAAAGATTCGTTCAAATGGTATCTTATGTCTGACCTTTTGTTTTATATGAACCTTCCCTGTTGGGTGATTTTTAGTTTAATGGAGAAAGAACATTTAAAACGGAACTATATTCACCATGGTAAATAATGTACTAGCTCATTTTTGCCCCTTTTATGTTTGAGGACATTCTGAACCACAATTTATATCTTCTACCTCATTTCGTGGAAAGCACAGTCTAAAGTAAATTCCATTCTTACTGGAACTTTTGACAACAGCAATTTGTCTATATCCCCACCAGAGAAATGCTGCAGAAGAAAGGAAGATTAGGATTCAACATCCTGTCGACGACGATGTCATTAGAACGGAGCATACGCTCAAAAGGGGGAAGCAAGTTCCATGCGGCTTTTCGCGGATCATGCTGTAGTATACGGAGAAATTCCAGCGTTAGAAAATTGCAGCGAAATGCAGGAAGATCTGCAGCGGATAGGCACTTGGTGCAGGGAGTGGTAACTGACCTGTAACATAGAGAAATGTAATGTATTGCGAATACATAGAAAGAAGGATCCTTTATTGTATGATTATATGATAGCGGAACAAACACTGGTAGCAGTTACTTCTGTAAAATACCTGGGAGTAAGCGTACGGAACGATATGAAGTGAAATGATCATATAAAATTAACTGTTGGTAAGGCGGGTGCCAGGTTGAGATTCATTGGGAGAGTCCTTAGAAAATTTAGTCCACCAACATAGGAAAAATGGTTCAAATGGCTCTGAGCACTATGGTCATCAGTCCCCTAGAACTTAGAACTACGTAAACCTAACTAACCTAAGGACATCACACAACACCCAGCCATCACGAGGCAGAGAAAATCCCTGACCCCGCCGGGAATCGAACCCGGGAACCCGGGCGTGGGAAGCGAGAACGCTACCGCACGACCACGAGATGCGGGCACCAACATAGGAGGTGGCTTACAAAACACTCGTTCGACCTATACTTGAGTATTGCTCATCAGTGTGGGATCCGTACCAGGTCGGGTCGACGGAGGAGATAGAGAAGATCCAAAGAAGAGCGGCGCGTTTCGTCACAGGGTTATTTGGTAACCGTGACAGCGTTACGGAGATGTTTAGCAAACTCAAATGGTAGACTCTGCAAGAGAGGCGCTCTGCATCGCGGTGTAGCTTGCTCGCCAGGTTTCGAGAGGGTGCGCTTCTGGATGAGGTATCGAATATATTGCTTCCCCTACTTATACCTCCCGAGGAGATCACGAATGTAAAATTCGAGTGCGCACGGAGGCTTTCAGACAGTCTTTCTTCCCGCGAACCATACGCGACTGAACAGAAAAGGGAGGTAATGACAGTGGCACGTAAAGTGCCCTCCGCCACACACCTTCAGGTGGCTTGCGGAGTATAAATGTAGATGAAAGAGACCGTGTCTTTCTCAAAGGAATCATCATCACATTTGCCTAAAGCGATTTTAGGTAAATTATTGAAAACCTAAATCAGGATCGTCACCTGGGGATTTGAACTAACGTCCTCCCAAGTGCGAATCCAGTGACCCGCAACTACAACACCTCGCTCGGTTGTTTATCTGGCACACGAGCGGCCATATCAAGGATACATACTCTCAGCTTCGTAACAGCTATGACCCTGTACAGCTAAGGACGGTTATTTGGTGCATCAGGTGCTGCACTGACCTCGCATCATAGCCTGCTCTGTGTAAGCAGACGTTGGCAAAGGCAAAATAAAGGACCCGAGTGCCTCCGGGCAGGCTCCCGCGTACGCCAACGGTGTTCCTGCAACGGTGAAGCGACCTCTATTATATTACCGATTTATCCACGCGCCGAACGCTCTGCGCCCGTTCGTGCGCAAAAGGTACTTCGCGACGTCCACTAAGGCTCGTGGAACCGCTCAACAGGAATTAAATCAGCCGTGGTCCCAAATATTTGTTGTAACTCAGCAACGTTACCACATGCGGCACCCCATCGTTTTCTTCAGAGTGAGGTACAGCTGATGCTAACTAGTTAGTGGGAGACCTACATTTTAACGTGAGCCGGCCGAAGTGGCCGTGCGGTTAAAGGCGCTGCAGTCTGGAACCGCAAGACCGCTACGGTCGCAGGTTCGAATCCTGCCTCGGGCATGGATGTTTGTGATGTCCTTAGGTTAGTTAGGTTTAACTAGTTCTAAGTTCTAGGGGGACTAATGACCTCAGCAGTTGAGTCCCATAGTGCTCAGAGCCATTTGAACCATTTTTAACGTGAAATTTTAGGATCTAGCTAATAACGCGATGTAATAGCACATTTTAATAACGGAAATATTTGCAAGATACTGTGCTGTGTGTAGGAACCGAAGGCGCTGCTCCTTTTATAAGAAAAGGAAACATTACCATTGCATTATCTCTGTTCTCGCGGTCGCCAGATTATACTGTTATTTTTATTGTATTTTATGGTTTTACAGACAATGTGACTAGGGCCTCCCGTCGGGTATACCGTTCGCCTGGTGTAAGTCTTTCGATTTGACGCCACTCGGGCGAATTGCGCGTCGATAGGGATGAAATAATGATGATTAGGACAGAACACCACCCAGTCCCTGAGTGGAGAAAATCTCCGACCCAGCCGGGAATCGAACACGGGGCCTTAGGATTGACATTCTGTCGCGCTGACCGCTCAGCTACCGGGGGCGGACACAGACAAGGTTAGCATGTGTTATTGGTTTTCAAATGGTGTACTGAAATGTCCACTGAAACATTGATAAAGAGGTGTGGCAGATTTGTCGCGTGCTCTTTAGTCCGTTGAAAGTCGCCGTGTTTATTTGCCGGTTCGTTCGCCGATCTGCCCAACATCTCTCAAACTTCACGTCGACGTTTTGTAGCTGAAACTTTACTATAGTAATTAGAATGACTAGATGATTAATATTTACGTCCGAGTCTAATCTAATTATTTATAGAGATGAGCAGTCTCATTTCATCCTTGAATAGAACTTTTACAATCAAGCTATAATACGTAATATTCAAAATTATAAGTTCTATACGTATTTATCAGAGTAAGAACACAATCATAGTCATTAACATTACAGTCAACACCATAGATAATAAAAACCAGAGATAATGCAACTATAATGTTCGCTTTTATTATGCAAATAGTAACGTCTTTGGTTCCTCCACACAGCACAGTATCTGGCATAGTTATTTCCGCAATAAAATTTGCTATTACAGTGAGCCATCAGTGTGTTTTTTGGAGTGTCACGTCATATGTTACGTAGATGGCTTTGTTTTTATGTTTTTGGACGCAATACGTACTTCGGCTCTTTTAGATGGTTGTTTGGAACGTGTTGTTTATTAGACCTATTTAGGTTTTTTGAGTTGGCAACCGATTCTGCTGTCGCTTGAATCGTGTTGTATACTTTATGTGTAAAGGATTAATGGAGATAGCAGGACTATTGAAAATCCTGATATTGCCGTATTGCATTGACCAGTGACGTTATAGTTCGTACTTTTTTGTGTGTAGAGATTATGACAACGGACTGATCTACAGCGTAATCTGACGTCTGGGTTAGGCTGGAAATCGAAGTTTGGTTGAAAGTGTCATGACAGTATCTTTGTAAAAATATAGAGTGATTCCGTGATGATTTTACAAACTTAAACATCAGTTTGGGGTAAGGTCGAAAGTTGTTAGCGAAAATCATTGTGACACATCTGACAGAAGAATACATGTACTGGTACTGTTTTCGCTAAGATTGTATGGTAGACAACTTTCTGAGGTGGTAGTATGATCCAAAACAAGAAAGGAATTGTCCAGCAAACATGGGCTCTAAAGTGCACTTGTTGATCCTCGCTATTGCAAAACACACCTCTTTTACTGAGCAAGTGCCCATGGCTTTGAAGCTACGCATTTTTTTTCTCAGTTTGGTTCATACTAACACCTCTTAAAGTTGCAACAATAGTCCCGGTACATGTACTCCACCGTCATCGGTATCAGGAAGATTTTCGCTTCTAGCTTTCGACTATGTCGTTCCAGACCTGGGTAACTTACTTCCAACTGATGCATTTACCTTCTCCATCTCTGAAACTCTGTAACATCATGATGGAATCACCTTATGTATTCTCCCTTCCGTAGTTACATTTACTTCCTCAATGAAAACCCATGTTTTCTACTATTACCTGATATTTTAAAGTTTTTGGTATATTTGAAGGCGTTAACAAAATAAACGTTGGTGCACAAAACTCCCCTCTTTGTACAGGTACCGTTAGTTTGCCTCTACTTTCGTAAATATATGTTTTTTTTTTGTCATGCACTGGTCGTTTCTCAACGCCGTGTTTTTGATTTGACACGTTTTAATAAAAAAATGTTGCACACATCTGAGGAAAATATCTCCGAGCAAGAATCAAATTGCTTTAGTTCTAGAGACGGTTATACACCGCAAGCACATAAATTTCCTACATCAGCAGACATTCTCCTGTTTACAGTACGTTTCTCCTGCACGCACAAACACGGTAACATTTCACACGCACAGCCCCTTATATGAGCTGTGGCCTTTGGACAAATCTAAAATAGTTGGTAATACAACAATGTGCCTAAGCAAACAAGGGATTTACCTCCTCAAACATTCGCTTCGGTAGCTACCTCACATTGCAAGAGCAAAGAGGTCGTTACATATTTTAATTTTTTTCTCGAGTAATAAGAACGTTATGAAGTCAGCAAGAAGCCTATCTGAACAGAACACAAGTACCTTTGTTATTCATCACTACAAGTTCCCGGTCGCAATCTATCAGAACCCAATCCGGCGTTCAGCCGAGATCCACGAGGGGGGTACCGTGTGCCGAACCACGTAGGGTGCTGCCCTCCTGCACTCGTCACTGGCTTAACCAGCAGACGCAGTGTCTACTCCAGCTTGCTGCGACTCAATGACGCGCCATATTTTTAGAGCGCCAGAAATAAACAACTTCTGCCGTCGCGACACGTGAGGCAAGAGTCAAGTCGGGCCATTTCGCCAAGCACAAGTGTCGCGAGTCGTCTCGTAATTTACGTCGAGCCACGCGGTGGAACAGAAAACTCTGGACTTTTAATTGCAACGGGCTCACTTTACAGAGCGACCACGCCTTTCTAATTCAGACTTCCCTGCTTTCTGTAAATATTTGCATTACCTAAGTGCCATTGGTTCTCTGTAGGTCTCCAAGCTTTCGTGGGTGTCACTGAAGACGAAACCATCTGGTCTGCAATGCCGCGTCAGGTTTCTTCTACACGACTGAAATTTTGACGCCTCTGCTGGAATCTTCTTTAGAATCTTGTGGTGTTGGCTTCGTGCAGAAAATACACGACGCGGCCTAACGACGTCCAAGGGTTTATCCTCACTGTTGGTACTGATAACAAAGGTACGATCGTCTCCCGTATTTGAACACATACGGCGGCTCAGTAATTATGATATTCGACTCGCATTTCAATAGAGACGTCCAAATGACTGCGTAGCGTTTCCCGTAACCCACTGGTGGCAGATACTCTGGTAGTTACCGGAAGTAATTCACGACGCATTTCCCGAATACTGCTCTCTTGAACTAGGTCACGTCTCTAGTGACATCCACATTTTCGTAAATACTCCATTACTTATAACGCACTGTAGTCCACAAGAGCAGTAAATTAGGCCACAAAACAAGAAGTATGTTACGTGAATCGAAAGTGACTCCGTGAATGTACAATTAAATATTCGGTGTGGGCTTCACCCTCACAGTTCACTAAAAATTCCGCCACGTGCATTTCTTTCTAACTGTTAGTGCTCGTTTCCTACGTATAATATTACACGACATTATCCCCTTATTCTCTTTAATCATCATAGTGTTCGGAAATCTCATTAGTATAAGTATCACATTTACGACCAGAATGCTGGTTTTGCAATTTAGACGCACCTATTAAGGTCACAATGTAATGAGAAGTAATCAGTATTGAACGCAGGTTCCATCATTAAATGTAAAGATACACTATGGAATAACCTAGGCGTAGATGCTACGTAAATTAAAACGCTGGTTCACCTAACGACATCAGAGGTCTAAAACGACGACACAGTAAATCGGGGGGGGGGGGGGGGAGGGGGGGGGGAAGGAATTAGAACTGGCCGAGAAAGCTCCTGCAAGACGCATGCATGAGATGAGACAACGTGTGAGGTCCCAACGAAGCCTTATGGAGTACGTGGCTCGTGCAGTGCAACGGAACGCAGCACGCGTAATATACGAGAATTACAATTCATCGCAAGTGCTTCTCATTTAAACTGATTGGGGTTCCGAGATTTTTAACGTGCTGTATGACCCTCATATTGCTTACTGTTCAGGCAAGTGTCATATGCTGCTCTGTTTTACTTTCAAATATCCAATAAGGAAATAGTAAAACTACAAGAAAATGTAAAAAGATTAATGTCACGTACGACCAGATAGCGTAACAATATTACCCTACAGCTTACCTACGATGATCATGTTCTACAAGAGGGACAACTGCAGATATGAAAACAATGGGCGGATCTTCATCACTGATGCTAAACTCAGATGTACGAAAAATAATGCAAGGAAAATAAGTATAATGCAAGTTCAGAACAGAAACAGAAGTGGATGTACTAAGCTCCCAGACGACATGACTTTATAGACAAAACTGAGGACAAAAAATGACTAAATGACAGGCCACTTACAGTTTCTGTTAAGGATAAACAAAACGAAGAGATACGTTTGCTAAGTATCACGATTTACTCACTCAGATGTATACCAACATATTCTTTATTAACAAACAGTTTCATCTAAAAGCAGTAAATTCAACTAAATACCTAGGTATTACAATTACGAACAACTTAAATTGGAAGAAACACATACAAAATGTTGTGGGGAAGGCTAACCAAAGACTGCGTTTTATTAGCAGGACACTTAGAAAATGTAACAGACCTACTAAGGAGACTGCCTACACTACGCTTGTCCGTCCTCTTTTAGTACTGCTGCGCGGTGTGGGATCCTTACCAGACAGGACTGAAGGAGTACATCGAAAAAGTTCAAAGAAAGGCAGCACGTTTTGTATTATCGCGAAATATGGGAGAGACTGTCACAGAAATGATACGGAATTTGGGATGGAAATCATTAAAAGAAAGGCGTTTTTCGTTGCGACGGAATCTTCTCACGAAATTCCGATCATCAACTTTCTCCTCCGAATGCGAAAATATTTTGTTGACACCGACCTACATAGGGAAGAACGATCACCAAGATAAAATAAGGGAAATCAGAGCTCGTACGGAAAGGTATAGGCTAGGTGTTGGTTCTTTCCCGCGCTATACGAGATTGGAATAATAGAGAATTGTAAAGGTGGTTCCATGAACCCTCTGCCAGGCACTTAAATGTGATTTGCAGAGTATCGATGTAGATACTGATGAAAACTGAAAGAGTGTAAAGAAGAGTTTGCTCAGTAAACGAATTGGTGGAACACACAGTAAAATACAGAAAGTAGTTTCATGTAGGAAGCAAATACGGACTTGGAATGTATGGGTCCCAGTATTGTGTTCAGATGAATGTTGACGGAGAGGGAACAGGGAGAACAAGTACTGACTGCAAACATCTGGAAGATAAGACCTACAGAAGATGTTACAAAGCGAACGGACATATAACGCTCGAAATTAAAAGGATCTATAAGCGAAGAAAGTAGTCTGTGGGACAACCACTGAAGACGGGACAGCTTATTTTGGAATGTAACAAGTAATGCTGGAGTAAAAAGCTCAGCAATGTAAGCAACACTACGAAAGCATAATTTTACGGGCAGGCAGTACGCAAAATAAATTACAGAGCAAGATGTGTTTGGGAGGTTCTCAGAAATAAGATTGTTCGGTCTCTGTTTCCGAGCAAGCCACTGAAAGAGGCTGCCTTCTTTGGAGGTATTTGTACCCGAGGGGTCATTCCTCCCAGACGGTAAACTCGCCGCGGCGAGGGTTGGGGCGGCTGTGGATCGGTTCTCGGTCGATCGGCTGTCAGCTTGTGAACGTGCGCGATGTTAAACGGCAAATATGATAATTTTGACTTCTAAATATTAGGCTAATTGCGAATAATAAGTGATTATCTCAAATGTTGTCATTCATTACAATCCGACTGGATTCGAACCATTGTACGGTCTTACAAATTCATGATCCGCCAGTACATTTACGCTTTACATTTGCGTCTGTGGACGCTAGTAAGATAATCTGCTCTAGACAAAGAGATGGACGACAGCCGTAACATTCGTCATTTTGTTTCATTCCTTCAGCAATTTTCTTTGCAAAAACAAAATAGAAAACACAAACACTACTCACTAAGACACAAAACTAGGCAGAGTCCTGAGATGATCCAACATTGCATAGGTTCGCCTGTGTAACCATTCTAAAGTGTCTGCAACACATTTTAGATATAACGCAACTAAAAGAAATAAAATAGAAAGCAGAAGGTAAGTACGGGTTGTGTAGTCGACACACTGAAAGGAGATCTTACAAAGAATACCACATTAAACGCACATTCCTCGGTTACAGACAGCGTACTGTCTCCATGACAATTTCAGAAACAGATCGTGGCTAGCTTGACACGCAGCAACGTAAACACGAATTAAGGAAAGTTAAGTTAGACAAGTAAACATAAATGGAGGATACTATACAATTAGGCGTAGTGAACCGTATAAAATAAAAGGATAGTTTAATCCCAACAATAACAACCTGCGCGCAAATTAAGGATAGCGAGAACCAATGCACACGCTAGCGTGCGGAGCTTCAAACGAAGATGTGCATCGCGCCGAACATAAAAGGAAACTTGAAAGAGAACTTTCACGCTGCTTCATTAGCAAAGGCACACCCCCCCCCCCCCTCACTCCCTCCCTCCCTCCATCCTATTCCAACTGTTTTCAGATAGACGCCACAGACGAACGGGTCGAAATCGAACGCAACGCAACGGTTCGCCAATCCAGCGCCAACTTCGTAGACGGCAAGAAAACGAATTTGCCTTCTGCTTCTACTCACAGACTTTATCTTCGTTAAGAAACAGAAGAAAGATGCAACAGATCCACAAACTGTAAGAAATATTTGTACACGTCGATGTTAAAACGTAAATGTTGAACCTGCTATGTTGTTTCGAAAATGAAGGTAACAGTCTTATGCTTTAACTAATAAAAAATTGTACTTTTCATACATAGCACGTCGCATTTCAGCATTTATTCCCATTTTCAAGTGCTATGAGAGCTAAAATTAGTACTGTAGGTTATATTCGCACGTGTGGTGTTGGTCCCATTCTCTCTGCCTGCTAACGTCTTTTCACGGCATTGTTTCTGCATCACGCAAGCAGATTACCTTAAAAGCATGAAAACGATTTCGCGGTAAGTATTTCATTATTAAAACAGCTGCAGGTTTTCAAAGAACATTGTTTACGATGTATGAAATTAAAAAAAGTACCTTCCACTGTAGCAAGACAGTTTCAAAACACATGTTAAAAATTCGTTGCATGAATTCCCGCACACCAGCAAAATAGGAAAAAAGATTATAGGCTAACTGGTGCATCCATCTGCGTAGCGACAGTTCTTCCCGAACTAACCGTGGTTATCGGGACTTTTGATTGTTTTCTACTCTTTGAGACTACTGTACGAAGTATCAGCTATCACAGTAGTTTCGTGTGAGGTGGCAACCGACAAAAACTTCTTTGCATCTATGTACGGTGTGAAGGAGTACAGAATGGAGGTTGATTCATTTGAATTCAACATGTTAAACTCTTGAACGAGTGTAACGTATTTCACAGAAGTAAGTCCATATCCTATCATAGCTAAATTAAACTTAAAGCATTTACATGCTGTAAACATAAATTATTTACAATATGCAGAGAATATGTTCCGTTTTGTCAGCGAGGAAAATCTGAGTAGCAGTAGAATCCATGCAGGTGTAAAATAACCGATTCAAACGGGTACAGAAGACAACCAGAGGAGATGTGTAAAATTAAACGATGCTTACGTCGTAGAAATCAGCTGTAAGCAGTTTCACTTGTATCTACGCGACAAGCAAACTGATGATCCCGACATAGTCAGAGAACCGCTTTCAACTGTGTGCTTGTGTAAGTTTAAAGAAGTGTAACAGTACACATTCCGAGTACAGTGTAGTAAAACAGTTGTTTTCAACCGTCGACCCACAGATAATTTTGCGGCAAATCATGTATTTCTTTGATACGAAAGGGAAGCTAAACCTACAAGCTAACTCCGTACATTATTTCATCATTGAATGACGTGCTACAGACGCGAAATTTAACCGACAGGCAAAAGATGCTGTGACATGCAAATGATTAACTTTTCAGGGCATTCACACAAGGTGGCGACACATTCAACATGCGACATAGCTGCTCGCATTGGTCGAGATCCAACGACTGTTAGCAGAATATGGAATCGGTGGGTTCAGAAGGGTAGTATGGAACGCCGTGCTGGATCCCAACGGCCTCGTATCACTAGCAGTCGAGATGACAGGCATCTTGTCCGCATGGCTGTAACGGATCGTGCAGACACGTCTCGATCCCTTAGTCAACAGATGGGGACGTTTGCAAGACAACAACCATTTGCACGAACAGTCCGACGACGTTTGCAGCAGCATGGACTATCAGCTCTGAGACCATGGCTGCGGTTACCCTTGACGCTGCATCACAGACAGGAGCGCCTGCTAACGACATCGCGGTGAACGCACATTGGAAGCGTGTATTCGTTATCGCCTTACTGGTGTATCACCCGGCGTGATGGTACGGGGTGCCATTGGTTACATATCTCTGTCACCTCTTGTTCGCATTGACGGCACTTTGAACAGTGGACGTTACATTTCAAATGTGTTACGACCCGTGGCTCTACCTTTATTTCGATCCCTGCGAAACCCTACATTTCAGCAGGATAATGCACGACCGCATGTTGCAGGCCCTGTACGGGGCCTTTCTGGATACAGAAAATGTTCGACTGCTGCCCTGGCCAGCACATTCTCCAAATCTCTCACTAACTGAAAACGTCTGGTCAATGGTGGCCGAGCGACTGGCTGGTCACAATACGCCAGTCACTACTCTTGATGAACTGTGGTATCGTGTTGACGCTGCATGGGCAGCTGTAGCTGTATACGCCATCCAAACTCTGTTTGACTCAATGCCCAGGCGTATCAAGTTCGTTATTAAGGTCAGAGGTGGTTGTTCTGGGTACTGATTTTTCAGGATTTATGCACCCAAATGTAATCAGATGTCAGTTCTAGTATAATATATTTGTCCAATGAATACCTGTTTATCATCTGCATTTCTTCTTGGTGTAGCAATTTTAATGGCCAGTAGTGTAGTAAGAACTAACATATTTGCCCTTCAACTTGGACAATCAGTCAGACGGTGTCAGTGTCCCCATTCTGGACCTGGTAAGGACCGACCAGTGGCTACGTATGTGAGAGGACAAAGCGGACATCTTAGTCACGACTAATATCTTCGCCGGCGGCCAGACACACTCCATTCCTCGCCCGTGGCCACCAAACAGCGGACGTGCTCCATTCCCAGCTCTTGTGACGCAACCGCCGCCTTCTGCGGCAAACATTCCACCACAATAACTCCGTAAGCGTTTCTACAGCCTTCGCCATCTACGGCAACATCCACTAAATGCTCCTTATGACCTTCAGTGGACTGCGAAGTGCCTACTCAAGCGGCGCTGTGGTGGATATATCACAAGGAGTGATGAATGTTTCACGAGGCACTAGCAAGGAAAAATTAGAGTAAAAAATGATTAACAAACACGTGTGTAAGTATAGCGTATTTGTCGTTACAGGCAGAAGGTTAATATGATTTGGTTTAGATATGAAGCAGGCAAGTCTTAGGTAAGAGGCACTTCACTTCAGTGAATGTAGAATTTTATGGAGGGAGCGCGTGTGCGGGCGAAGACTGGAAGTGAGCAATGCTCTTGGTATGCTTCTGCAATGACGTCTACACTCCGTAACCCATCTTATCGTTCGTGTGCCGTGGCGGAAGGTATTTTGTCTGCCACTGTCATTCTGTCCCAGGTGCAAATGGTGCGCGGGATAACGATTGTTGATAGGCCTATGTGAGAGCTATAATATTTCTAATTTGATGTTCGTGATCTCTTCGCAGGATGTGCGCAGGAGAAAGTAATATATTGGCTGACTGTTCCAGTAACGTACAGTCTCCAGTGATGCACAGAGACACTCTTAGCTTCTACCAGGGAAGTCGCTCGAGCATCTCCGTGACACTTTCGTGATTACCGAACGAGCCTACGACGAAACTCGCCTTTCTTCTTTGCATATTCTGTTTCCTCTATCAGTTCTATTTGGCGAGGGTAGCAGACTGGCAAGCGATACTTAGGTATAGGTAGAATTAGAGTTTTGAAAGCGAGCGTCGTGGACAACTACATTTTCTTTTTGGCAGTCAGAATACGTGCCATAGTCTCTTTGACTGGCTCGCGAGAGTAGTTTATTGCCAGCTCAAAACGGCGCTCTAATAAATTATGAGCTTTAATACTGACGAGACTTACTTTGTGCTACATGTAACGATTGCGACGAGCATTTTTTTCCACAGCCGTTATTTCACAACATGTCCTTTTCTTCTCATAAGAAACTCTAGTTTCATACTATATGTACATCAACCATAAAGACGTCCTGGAGCAGGTTTTCAGATCCTTCTGCTAAAAAAAAAAAAAGAAGATTGTATGTTGATGCAACATAGCCAAAACGTAGTCGCTTAACCGACGAGACTATATTGTCTTCTACGAGGACTTGCTGAAAAATTCAGGCCTCTCAACTTTTTGTGTAGATACTCAAGGCTTTTAAAATAAAACAAACGTTATTAACGTTCTGTATCTTTTTCTCCGAATATCCTTCTAGAAGGATCCGAATTGCAGCGTGTAGCATGGCGGTGTTTAACGTAATATTGTCGGTAGGTGAGACACAACATTATGTAATCGAGCTTCAAATTCTAAGAATTCGTCAGCACGTACAGTGCCCCACCCTTCAGCATGACAATGCCGGACTACGTAGATTGCTGCAACGTCTGCAACAATCCGATGCCTTAGGTTCACTATAAACGGTCACACACTGTCC
Source organism: Schistocerca americana (assembly GCF_021461395.2). NCBI lineage: Eukaryota > Metazoa > Arthropoda > Insecta > Orthoptera > Acrididae > Schistocerca > Schistocerca americana. Next base: position 927,507,632 of record NC_060119.1, on the reverse strand, counting down.
CCACTTGGCCCCAACCGATTTTTGTCTGTTTCCAGAACTTAAGTACATCTTCGAGGACTCCACTCTGACAGAGACAAAACGGTGCAACAGAGGTGAAGCCAGGACTCTATTAACCAAATCAAACATTCCACAGTGACGGCATCAATAAACTAGTATTTCGTTGGGAGAAATATGTTCGTCGCCAGGGCGACCTTGCTGAGAAATATGTAGATGAGAAGAATAAAGATGTAGAAAATAATGTGTTTCATTTAAAAAGTTTTTAATGTATTCACATAAATAATTTGGAGGCATTACTTTTTAGAACTACAACAACACATTTAAAAAAAGGAAATGAATACAGTAAGTTTGAAACTAGATTGGAAAATTAATAGTAGTAGGACTAACTGCTGCATGACCAACGACGAAGAGAAAGTTTTACTAGTTCACAATTAAATCTTAACTAGTTCGTCAGTAGTCCTTCTTTCAGCACAATTGAAGACAGTGAGTGATGTGCGGGGAAAGAAACGAAATAATACAAGAGAAACTTACGAACACTATATTTCGTAAACTAAAAGTTCCCAAACGTACCTTCCAATGTGTCCCGAGAGAAAAATTTACAGTCTGGGTATTACCAATTTTGAATTCGTATTTATCTTTAATTAGTTGTTGTTTGATGTTTCTTCGATTTTTCTAGACGAGAAGCCGACTTACCTAACTCACAACACTCAATCGATCCCCCTAAGACGATTCGCAGTTTGTACCCCAGGTCAGCCTGACATTACATATATTATTATGATTACACCTGAATACACTTAATTCTTTATCTGTGTGTTACTTCTCAACAGTAGCTTTGAGTTATGCAACGGATGTAAGCCTAACAAGCTCAAAGTTCTGACATAACCGAAACTTTGCTCTCCTTCTGGCATTCCTTTCATCTCTCTCTGAATCCCAACCTAATTTGTTATTTATGTATAATTTTACCACTGTTTACAATAGAGTCATTTCACTTCAACATGCCACTTGATTAAATAAACGAGTACGAAGTTTAGGCTACACAAAAACGACAGAAATAGTAATGTACCACTTGAAATATTTAATCTAAGATATCTATTTGTCTATTCAACCAATGATCTCCACAATCCTTTAAGACTTTCTCCGAAATTAGTTTTGTTTTGCTCTATCTACTGTATGTGTCTGTTTTGCTGTACGTTCTTTCCACACATCATTTTCTAGAGACCTTATTTCTTTACAAAGTGCGACAGTGTGTGTCATGCATTACGATAGACAAGCGGGGGGAGGGGGTAGCCTATTCTACTTTCATCGTTTTATTTTCACATTTACTTTTACGTTTAGTTTTCAGTCAAACATCTCCCCATCAGAACCGTGTTCTGAAACAATGCTTTGTTTCTCTACTAGACACTGCCACAGCTCATCCTCAAATCGTTAAAACAACGCACACATGTCATTAACACAAATAATCCCACCTGATAGTAGGTTAAACTTTTGAAACACGTTATGGAAATAAATTAATGGCGAACTAAATGCTGTTATAAAAACCACTGTTAAATAGTAGGCGGCGATTGCATATCATTAGCGGATCCAGACAGGCAGGTTCACCACTTTTAAAGACGGCGAAAAGAAGATACACAAACACTGTGACAAGCAAATTCGTTTGGGAAACGGGTTAACTATCCGATAAACAAGACTGCTACTCCGATGATTTCTGCTGCCCTTTATCCACAACTGTTTCGCAGACTGTTGAAGCGCTCGGTGTCTCACGGTTGAGGCGACATTTCCCCGGGAAGCTAATTGTGAATAGACGTTCCGGATTACGCAACAGTCGAACTCTGGAATGTCGGCCACCCTGATTCAGCGGAAGTATTGTTCACCCACGCATGCAAGACACCTCTCACACTGCCAACGTCACCAACACGATGTGGCGTATGATACTTTTCACAGTCGTTCCCTAACAAAAGCACGGTGCCACCACGCTGGTAGACTACGAAGCAGCATGTCTGAATTTCGTCCATCACATTTCAGCGGGAACTAGATCGGATACCTTGACGGTCGATGACATACGTCCGTAAAACTCCTGGTAAAATGGAAATGTCGTGTGGCTAGGGCCTCCCGTCGGGTAGACCGTTCGTAGGTACTGAGGCCCGAGATAAGTAACTTTCGCATGACGCGTCACTGTCAGCTAACATAGCCCAACGAAACTTTGACCATCCTCTGAAAAGAACTGCTACACTATAGTACAGAAGGTAACCGAAAGAAACACGTAAGAGACGAAAAAATGGTTCAAATGGCTCTGAGCACTATGGGACTTAACATCTGAGGTCATCAGTCCCCTAGAACTTCGAACTACTTAAACCTAACCAACCTAAGAATATCACAAACATCCATGCCCGAGGCAGGATTCGAACCTGCGACCGGAGCGGTCGCGCGGTTCCAGACCAAAGCGCCTAGAACCAATCGGTCACACCGGCCGACCAGAGAGAGAGAGAAACTGTTACCACGCCGCAGCAGTGATGTTAGGAAATATACACTGATAAGCGACGGAATTAGCGGGAAATTCCCCTTCAGCGTACAGCCTCTTATCGCAATGATTAGTCCGAGCATGCACTGCACCATTACGTTCAGCAAGCGACGGTGATTCATGCTGAACAGACCAACAAAACTCTCAAGGGGATTCAAGTCAAGCGATCTTTGAAGCCAGCAAATAAATACCCTGACTTCAAAGCAAGGTGTTTTCCCGCCGAACTTTCAGGTCGTCGATGACAGTAAGGCGAAGAAAGTGGACCATATGATCTGTCCGCCTGATTCACAAAGGGTGACGGTAGCAGACGTTCAACGTAGTCCAGTTTCTTCCTTCATGAAAACCACCATTACGAATATGAACTATGAGCCCCACCGCTTCATGTGCTTTACTAGGCCCTCACTTCCCACCAACGTGAATGTGGTTACTTCTAATTGTGAGTAATAAATACTAACGATTCCTCTACACAAACAATGAGATGTATAAAGTACATGATGTAATTCACCCAAGCAGCTAATTGGCTATGGAACTGGAGCAAGTACTGAATACCCTACATTCGGGACGAGATAAATTAAGAGGACTAATCCATTGTCTCATCAACACAGCAGCTGTGTTTCAGTTGACTCTCTAACTCCTCTCCTCCTTCAAGTGCTCAGTTGATGATACAATGTGTAAATACAGAAAGTTTCAATGGTTTTTCAAAATATGTTGGCTTATCCAGTGATTGGAGAAGAATGAGGTTCGCCGATGACATCGTAATTCTGTCAGAGACAGCAAAGGACTTGGAAGAGCAGTTGAACGGAATGGACAGTGTCTTGAAAGGAGAATATAAGATAAACATCGACAAAAGCAAAACGAGGATAATGGAATGTAGTCAAATTAAATCGGGTGATGCTGAGGGGATTAGATTAGGAAATGAGACACTTAAAGTAGTAAATGAGTTTTGCTATTTGGGGAGCAAAATAACTGATGATAGTCGAAGTAGAGAGGATACAAAATGTAGACTGGCAATGGAAAGGAAAGCATTTCAGAAGAAGAGAAATTTAACATCGAGTATAGATTTGTCAGGAAGTCGTTTCTGAAAGTATTTGTATGGAGTGTAGCCATGTATGGAAGTGAAACGTGGATGATAAATAGTTTGGACAAGAAGAGAATAGAAGCTTTCGAAATGTGGTGCTACAGAAGAATGCTGAAGATTAGATGGGTAGATCACATAACTAATGATGAGGTACTGAATAGGATTGGGGAGAAGAGAAGTTTGTGTGACAACTTGACTAGAAGAAGGGATCGGTTGGTAGGACAAGTTCTGAGGCATCAAGGGATCACAAATGTAGCATTGGAGGGCAGCGTGGAGGGTAAAAATCGTAGAGGGAGACCAAGAGATGAATACACTAAGCCGATTCAGAAGGATGTGGGGTTCAGTAGTTACTGGGAGATGATGAAGCTTGCACAGGAGAGTAGCATGGAGAGCTGCATCAAACCAGTCTCAGGACTGAAGACCACAACAACAACAACAACAACATCTAAATGTAATACTACAGTGACAATGTGACAAACGCCTATGTCGGTGCTAATTTGCAATAACCAGTCACAGACGACACGAGGCGGCACTAGCAGTGGAGGGTATATAAGCTTCACCGGGGGACGCGAAACAATGCGGTCGTTGTCGTATTGCGGAATCTGAGAGATTTATCTGAGAATGCACAGGCTTCCTCGGCGAATATCGATAGTAAAATCTTCTCGGGTTGACTGCCGAATCAATGTGTTGTTTTCCAGCAACGTTTCAGCAAGTTTCTTACTTGCCATCTTCAGCCGAAGTGTCTGGTTCATGTCTCGTCCGGATCTTTATAGCCGCTAGACTTATCTGACGTTCAGAAGAGCAGGATCATTGGCTTTCGGGCAATGGATGCAAGCATTCCCGAAACAGCTAAAGTTGTACACTATTTGCTTGCCGCTGTGGTGAAGTATATCGTTCATGGCAAAATGGCATTATCCGAAACTGGTGCCTAGTCAACTGTGGTTCACCACGGACCATAATGAACGACGGCTCTGGACACGTGTACGAGCGAATAGACGTGCAACTGCGAAGCAGTTGATCGCCCAGATCAACAAAGGGACTACCAAGAGTGACTACTCAACGACTTTTCAGGGAACGTTGGTGCATATGGGCCTCCATAGCAGGCGACTAGTTCATGCACCCATTCCGACGAAGCCTGGAATTCGCTCGCCAAAACCGCAACTGGACGCCCAACTAAGTGGCCTTTTCAGATGAATTACGTTTTATGTTCTGTTGGCCTGAAAGCAAACATCACATCTATGCTTGGGGACCATGTCCACCGCTACATGTAGTTCTTTTTGCCTCAGCACGAAGGAGTCACCCGGCAGGACAATGCAATGTGTCAAAGCTCGCAATCTACGTGCGTGGTTTGCCTAAGCACCAGGATGAGATTTCCATACCCCTGGCCACTAAACTACCCTGATTTAAACCCAGCTGAAGAATCTGTGGGACCACCTCCATCGAACTGTTCGCGCCATGGGTCCTCTACAGACAACCTAACGCAGCTGAGCACGGCACTGGAGACGGCATGCATCCATATCTCTGTCGGTACCTCACCACTCTTCGCACACATCTCACAGCGGTCCCCGCTGCAAAAGGTGGTGAAATGGTTCAAATGGCTCTGAGCACTATGGGACTTAACAGCTGTGGTCATCAGTCCCCTAAAACTTAGAACTACTTAAACCTAACTAACCTAAGGACATCACACACATCCATGCCCTAGGCAGGATTCGAACCTGCGACCGTAGCAGTCGCGCGGTTCCGGACTGCGCGCCTAGAACCGCGAGACCACCGCGGCCGGCAAAAGGTGGTTATTCATGTCTTTGACATGTGGTCACATTAATGAGACTGGGCGGTCTATTAAGTGTGTAGCATGTTCTCTCAGATACATATACCTAGAAAGTTTCGAAAATAAATTTTCTACACTGTAAACGATATAGCAAAATTGGTGGAGAGATGCAAACAAATAGAGAAATTTGGCGAATATGACCAATATTTATTTTAATTATTAAGATATTAGCAAACAAATCTGAACCCCTTATACATGCCTTTTAGGTAAAATATGGGGTGTTCCAAAAGTCTCTTCGCAGTGCCGTACGATTGTTAGCCGCGCGTTCCGTATGCCGCAGTAAATATACACTACTAGCCATTAAACTCGCTGTACCACAAAGATGTGCTACAGACGCAAAATTAAACCTACAGGAAGAAGATGCTGTGATATGCAAATGATTAGCTTTTCAGAGCATTCACACAAGGTTGGCGCCGGTGGCGACACCTACAACGTACTGACATGAGGGAAGTTCCCAACCTATTTCTCATACACAAACCCCAGTTGACCAGCGTTGCCTGGTGAAACGTTGTTGTGATGCCTCGTGTAAGGAGAAGTCCGTACCATCACGTTTCCGACTCTGATAAAGGTTGGATTGTAGCCTATCGCGATTGCGGTTTATCGTATCGCCACATTGCTGCTCGCGTTGGTCGAGATCCAATGACTGTTAGCAGAATATGGAATCGGTGGGTTCAGGAGGGTAAGACTGAACGCTGTGCTGGATCCCAACGGCCTCGTATCACTAGCAGTCGAGATGACAGGCATCTTATCCTCATGGCTGTAACGGATCGTGCAGCCACGTCTCGATTTCTGAGTCAACAGACGGGGACGTTTGCAAGACAACAACCATCTGCACGAACAGTTCGACGACGTTTGCAGCAGCATGGACTATCAGCTCGGAGACCATGGCTGCGGATACCCTTGACGCTGCATCACAGACAGGAGCGCCTGCGATGGTGTACTCAACGACGAACCTGGGTGCATGAATGGCAAAACGTAATTTTTTCGGATGAATCCAGGTTCTGTGTACAGCATAATGATGGTCGCTTCCGTGTTTGGCGACATCGAGGTGAACGCACATTGGAAGCGTGTATTCGTCATCGCCATACTGGCGTATCACCCGGCGTGATAGTATGGGGTGCCACTGGTTACACGTCTCGGTCACCTCTTGTTCGCACTGACGGCACTTTGAACAGTTGACGTTACATTTCAGATGTGTTACGACCCGTGGCTCTACCCTTCATTCGATCCCTGCGAAATCCTACATTTCAGCAGGATAATGCACGTCCGCATGTTGTAGGTTCTGTACAGGCCTTTCTGGATGCAGAAAATGTTCGACTGCTGCCCTGGCCAGCACATTCTCCAGACCTTTCACCAATTGAACACGTCTGGTCAATGGTGGCCGAGCAACTGGCTCGTCACAATACCTCAGTCACTACCCTTGATGAACTGTGGTGTGTTGAAGCTGCATGGGCAGCTGTACCTGTAGACGGCATCCAAGCTCTGTTTGACTCAATGCCCAGGCGTATCAAGGCCGTTGTTACGGCCAGAGGTGGTGGTTCTGGGTACTGATTTCTCAGCATCTATGCACCCAAGTTGCGTGACAATTTAATCACATGTCAGTTCTAGTATAATATGTTTGTCCAATGAATACCCGTTTATCATCTGCATTTCTTCTTGCTGTAGCAATTTTAATGGCCAGTTGTGTAAAATAGGTGGTGTTCAAAACGTCTGTCCGCAGTCCCATATGATTGTTAGCCGCGCTTGCCGTATGCAGCAGTGAATATACCGAAATGAAACTCAGTGAAATACAAGTTATTAATTTATGGAAAATTCATTTTTACTTACAAACTTACACATTAAGTTTTGTTGAAAATGTCCCCCCCCCCCCCCTCCTGTTGTTGAATACACAATTCAATTCATCTAAACATGTTTGCAAACACAAGCTGTAATACTTCTTCTGTAACAGAAGCAGTGGAAGTGGATATTGCCGTTTTCAATTCATCGATGGATTTTGCACAGTTTTTATAGCCAGTTGATTTCGCTGCGCCAGAGAAGAAAAAGTCAGGTGCTGCTAGGTCAGGCGATCGTGGTGGCTAAAGTCCCTGTGAAATTATACGCTCACCAAAAACGTCAGAGAGCAGTGACACTGAAACGCGAGCTCTATGAGCGGCTGCACCATGTTGTTGAAAATAACTGTTCAGTATTTCACTTAACACAAGTTCTCCTATGAATGGGTACAGACTACCATTGCAGTATCGTTGTGCAAGCGAACAATAATACGGCACGTGCGGCTAACAATTATACGGCACTGCAGAGAGACTTTTTGAACACCCCGTATTAGGCTACTTTTGAACTTATACTCAACAATTTCAACATCAGCTACTCATTCAGGTTTGAAGCAATGAAATAATTTTTTCTTTAAACTTACTTTCGCACACCGAATACGGAATTGTACACAACACTTAAAGAGCTTAATCATTTCTTGCTCCTGGTATAATTCTCAGATCTTGCAGAACCAACATGAAGACCTCTTGCCACTTTAGGTTTTGCCGGTTATAGTTTTGATAGGTCTCCTTTTGTTATCATCAGATTCTGTCAATGAGAAGCCTGTCGTAAAGACTACCGGTGATAACAACAGCAGATGCTATTGCTCTGCTTCTTATTCTTTTTTGTAGAGTCGGGTTAGGGGAGGTATTTTGTGGGCCTACCGACACACTGGCTAGATGTTCGTTTTGTGGGAGTTGAGTGGACAGTTTCCAATAATTTGCGTAAATTTTCCTGGGAGTTCTCGATTTATCTGTTCACTCAGTTTTTCTTCTTAATTTCTAGCTTCTGATTATGGATTTGATTTAGTCGCCAAGAAGTCCGAATCCCCGAAAATGGCCAAGTTAGAGTTCTGGAGAAGTCTCAGAGAATTTTGTGCGGTAGCAACCTTGCCATACGAGTCTCCTAATAGCTGAACTGTCATTGTCTGACTATTATTGCTGTCTGGGTCTGTGCGAAGATATTTGGCAGGCACTTGGTTGTAATAAGCTGCAAATGTCTTAAAAATGCAACGTCTAGCGGCTACAGACTACGAATGGTGTGTGTAGACTGGCAAATCGTGATTCCACTATTATCTCTAGCTACAGTTATAGCAGGTTCAAATGGCTCTGAGCACTATGGGGCTTAACATCTGTGGTCATCAGTCCCCTAAGTTATAGCAGGCAGTACATATAACAGTACAGCTGTTACATCAATTGTTAGATCGAATCATTTACTGAAACATGTATAGCGAGTATTTTCAAATATACCGGAACAATATTTAAGAAAACAGGTGGTATATTTTCTATGACGACGCCATACTACTTAAACATAATTTTTCTGCACATAGGCCAGGATGATTTTAAGTATTTCTACGCTATATTATCATTGAATAACTACAGTTGTAAGTGACAAATTACAAATAGACTTTACACACCTGTAGGGGGCAGCTGTTTAGCTTCAGAAACAAATATTCATTTTATCAGGGCATAAAATAAACTTAAACCACTGCAAGCCAAAACTGTCAAAGGTCCGTTCACCTGGTCACGTACAACATATTTAGTCCAACATGCCGCATCACCTTGCAGGTTGTTTGCTAGCTAGACAAGCTAGTGGTACAATTTAAAAGGCGATACAGTTTACAAGGCTAACGTACACGCTTTGTCCGTCACATGAACTCGTATAACACTGTGAGGCTTAAGGGGATCTGCTCGCGAACAATGACCAAAAATTTGAAAAAGATTCTGCTCTACAGAAATGAGTATTTCATGTCGATTACAAAAATGTATAGTTTATGGACAATGTTCGTAAATTTACATTCAAACTAATATTGCACAGGTACCACGACCCTATGTCATTTTACAGTGCATCAAAATACTTGATGTATTCTTGTTTTTCTTACTTTTTCAGCTTCTATGGTACACCCAAGTGTATTCTAGAAAGCTGTGACTACCGGAAATTAAGTACTGGCGTATGTAGAAGGCTGTGCCTTCGCTAAAAACCAAGATCTTATGATATATTTGTTTACTTCTTGCTTTCCGAATTTGAAACACGTATGCTTCGTAGTTACCGCTGTATGGTTCTATTTCAGTGCAAGTGTTTAGTGTGTTAGCATAAAGGAATTTAACACCAAACGGATGTTTCGAGGCAACCAGTTCAAAGCAACATCGAACAATACATAATATTTGATTCAACAGTTACCAACAGAAATTGGGTGTACAGGCATACAATACCTTCACAAGTTTTCTTTGCTGTTATGGAGGCAATTAAGCGTACATAAAGGGATCTGGCATAGAATACCACGGAAAGCTTCAACAGCTCCACAGAGGAGCGAATCAAAACAGTTTTTGTTGAACGGACAGTGTTGCAGATTTGTGTAACGGATGCAGTAATAGCTTTCAATGATGGTGCAATTTCTAGGATTCATGTTCTGAAAACAAATCAGACCTCCCGACTGAAACGAATATGGTTCTGAGTCAACTGTTACTGATTGGCTGTGATTATCCGTAGAGAGCTGCTGAAGCTTTTACAAAGGAAGCTAGGACAAATAAAAGAATGAAAGGAGAATGTATGGAGGATAAAGAAACAGGTGACCCAAGGAATATGCAGCTTGAATGTTCTGAAACTGCATAGTGCTACGCTCATTAATTTGTAAATCATTATCTGCAACTTACTGGAGACGTGAATTTTTTATCATTCAGATACACTTTTCACTTAAATGACTGATCTCAAATTAACCAAAACTGAAATCTATAATTAGAATAACCCTGCCGACTATTTTCAAAAAAATTCTAAAATATGATAGTTACACACACTATCTACCTAAATTTAAAAAATATTTCTAGTACTAAAATAAATTTTCTATTTTTTCACAGATTTGTATCGGGAGAGAAATTTGGTGGTATAACATACGAACGTTGTCTCTAGGGTGAATCACAAAGTAATAGATATCTCACTGATTTTCTCGCAAGTACTTTGACCAGTAATCCTAACTGTTGATACAAATTTTGAGCTACTTCTGCTTTATAGACCATTAATAATGTGAAGGAGAAGAGAACGATGAAAACACAACCAGTTCTGGGACGGGTTCCCGTAAGTATTTTAGAGCAGGCATTATGAAGAGATAATCGTTAGGTATGATAGCCGGATATGAGTGCCAAAGTGACAATATTTAGATGTCAAACGGAGAGGCGATCATCAAGTTACGTGCACCATACACCGAATCATCGGTTGATGGGATCTCTGCGCCACTTACATATTTACTGCCGGAACTGATACTCGCCAATAATTGTTTGGTATGATACTGCTGACTACGAGATCTTAAGCGGTAGCCTCAGTCTCCTTATCGGAAAGGTTTCATTTCTCCTAACAGCCGGCCGGAGTGGCCGAGCGGTTCTAGGCGCTACAGTCTGGAAGCGCGCGACCGCTACGGTCGCAGGTTCGAATCCTGCCTCGGGCATGGGGGTATGTGATGTCCTTAGGTTAGTTAGGTTTAAGTAGTTCTAAGTTCTAGGGGACTGATGACCTCAGAAGGTAAGTCTCATAGTGCTCATAGTCATTTGAACCTTTTTTTGTTTTTTTTTCCTAACAGATTGATAGTTTTCCTTCCTTGAAATGTTAGTGCCGCGACTGGGTGTAATTTCTTAGTGTGTATCGCTGTTTAATTCGTGTATGGTACAGAATCGCGTTTGTGCTGTGTTGATAGGAAAGAGGCAGGAAAGGGTGACAACGTCCGGATAGATATATCACCATCACCTGTGTCACATGCAATCTCTTTACAAGACACTGCTGAGAGGTTTGTGATCTAATCAAGGGTAATGGCACACAGCCGAAATGTTACAAACAGTACACCGCCAACTGTCCTCGCCTCGTCGCTCGGATATGAGTGGTGAAACTTCCTATCAACGTCACGACCCGAATCAGCTACTTCTGAGTCGAGCGCAAATGGTCTAGCATGTGTCACCGACCACCGGTTTAGGTATGGAGGTAGAGTTCACTACCACAGACCCACCTCTGTAGAAACAGCGTAGCAGGTAACACTGTTCTCCGAATACGGGACCATGCGCGGGATCCGTTACAGAGGGAAGCGTTGATATGCTAACGTGGTGAGGGAGAGGGGGAGGGGGACGGGGGAGGGAGAGGGCCTCCGTGCGGGAAAGCTTGCTGCGGCTGCTTCTGGTTACGTCACAGCCTGAATGCTATGTACAGCACAGGCATGACGGCACTACTGGTTCACAATGCGAATATCAGAAAATTTTCGTGAAAACGTGTAAACCGCGTGTTGCGCATTTCACGCACATTACATTACGCTGTAGAGTGTAGAGAAACTGAGAAGGAGGGATAAAAAGTATCAAAAGCCTAATGCAGAATTACTTTAAACACAACTTAGTCTTCAGTGCGATTATTTGTTTCAATTTCTAGCGTTTGTAAAAGGCTAAGTCTTTGAAGTACGAGTCAGTTTCATAAAAACGGCTTTTACATTATGTGGTACTGAAAAACACATTTAGGATTGAAACCTAGTAAGGAAAAGACATCACTACACAGAGATTTCCGTTTAGTTTAAAAATGTGAATAACTTCCATCTACTGACGTTTATAAGACCGCTTTTTATGAACTGTTTATGAGAGTATTTCCAAAAATGTGTCCTTTTTTTTGAAGTGATTTCTTTCACATCTTTACCACCAGAACGCGTCACAGAAAAGCGCATTTAATCAAGTGTCACCCACAGAAGCTGTTTAAACATAAGAATGATTCGCGGTGCTTACGAGCGAACATTCAATCACCCCTAGTTTTGTTTTTAAAAAACTGGTATCCTTTAACGACAATTTGAAATATTAAAGTAATTTATGGCGTCGCTGCACAGACTGAGAAAAATGAGTCAACGGCATTGTTAATCCCGCTAGCAGTGAAACCCTGCCACCAGCACGAAGCATTTTACATTCGTGGCACCTATAAACGAATTTTAATGAAGACTGGCACATGTAACCTTTAGAGAACTGTGCACTTGAGTTACTATAAGAAGTTTCTATTTTATTTGCACACGTTCGTGAACGTGCTGAAAATAGCTAATAGACACTTGTCCAGGAAGCATTTCTACAGAAGTCAATCTCAGGTCTCTTATACGCAAGTGTTCAAACAACACAGATCTCATTTCTAATAGACATGTTTGAAGTTTCTTTTCAGAGTCAAAGACCTTGGACATACGATGTAGTCTTACATTCAAAGGTGGCTAAACTGAGCCACAGCGCCAGAGAGTTTTGTTTCGCCGCCTCCACTGGCAGTGATTATTGAGAAGTAGCGGAGAGCAGTGCTTGTTGAGAACTCGTGGTAGTGAGTGCTTGCTGAGATGTCGTAGTGAAGAGTGCTTGTCGAGATGTGGCAGTAGTCAGTTCTTGTTGAGATGTGGTAGTAGCGAGTCGGTGTGGAGATATTGTAAGGATTAGAGTGATTTTCATCAATATAAATGAGGTAACAAACTCCTTTTCTTTTTTTCTCATTATTTCCATGTCCTGAATAATGCGTCATTACAGGTTCAGTCAACAAAGCATCTGGCTTGTGTTCTTGTATTAGAGTGTAATTCTGGTTTTCTTGCGCAATTATAGTATTTCTATTTTTTTTAAAGTGCTTCAGTATAAATGGTATTTAAAATTTCGTATCCCGTTGAAGAAGAACCGTGCCAGATGTGTACGTTGAATCACACTCCCACACACAGAACAATTACACTTGTGTTTTGGTTTCGTAGGTTTTATAGTTGCTGGGGACTTAATTAATTAATTGTGTTAACGGAAATTTTCATTTCATTCTTTGTTGTTGTTCTATGCAGTCAGATTGCGTACAAAAACTAGTCAGGGCCAACCGTTTACGATACAGCGTAATCGGACATACAGCTACCAAAAATAAAAGATTTTCAAATTTAATAAATAAGCCCCCATGCAACATGCATCAAATCTACCACCTCGACATAGAGCATCTGTCTCAAACTTATCCAGCAATAAATATATACGGCCTACAAAAGTGCTAGAAACAGAGTTAAATATACATCTATCGCGGTTGTGCGTTACAAAGAAAAAAAGGTCCAAATGTAAGTGTTCCAGTATGCTTGTAGCAAAGTACAATTAGTAGCACACTTTTTCCCAGTGCATTAGGAACTTGACAAAAGCAGTGGATACTGGTACCATCAACATTGCATAGTGGTTCTTGCAACGAATCTCTGAGGCGGCAAGTGGTCTTAGGAGAAAGAACATTCAACATACTGACTGTAGCCTACGGTATTTCCAAGACTGCAGAGGAATTTCACGAAAAACTAGCGGTGGGCAGACCCACCGACATGGTGTGATCAGCGATGAATTAATTCGTAGCGTCAGAGAGCTAACTATTTAACAGTTTACATATGTAGGGAGTGACAGGCTAGATCTTTAAAATTTCTAAAATAACTGGTTTGCAAAATCTGTCTATTCATTTAAACCAGAATCTATTTCAAATGAAGACAGAATTCGACATTCACAGTTAGTTTAGTAATTTTGAAGACCTGATCTTAAGTTATTCCCTGCGTATGTCAACTGTTTAATAATTAGACCTCTGGCACTATGAATAAATACATGTTTGATCACACCATGCCCACAAAAACATCTGTTAACTGTTTACAAAAATGTGTATGCAAGTATGCCTCCTGACATGCACGAACAGGATGGAGAAACCAAAGTATGATGCGTTAAAAAGTTAAAGACGCTTTTTTCGAATTACGTGGTACGTTTACACTGTTCATTTTTCCCACTGTTCCGCATTTGACTTACGAAATTCATAACCTAGCATCAAACCTTTTCGTGACTGCAACATGCATTTAACCTCATTCAAGAGCAAAAATAAATCGTGTATTAAGACAATTTACACTTGATCGGCCCACGGGGTGTGAAGTGTACCATTTATTTAATAAAACACGAAAATCTGTGACTGAAGGTCTTTTTTAATTCATACTTCCAAAAAATTCCTGTTCGAAGGCCGTACAGTCCAGAATCGCTGTGCCAATCACGCAAAATCGCCGTGTGCTGGGCCAATTATCCCACATGCACACCGAGATTGAAGATACCCGATTTGTAGGACACCGTGTCCCGCTGCTTGAAGCAGTCCATTACTGCCTGCTGCACAACCTCTCCGACGGGAACGGCCTTTTCAAAGGGACCGAAGGAGTGATAATTGCATGGGGAGAGATCAGGGCTATAGGACAGATGCTTGAGTGTCTCCCAGTTGAGTCTGCGTAACTTATGATCCCTTCCACATCGACCTGCGTCCTGCATCGTAACGCGACCATCACGGAACTTGCCGCACCATTCCACAACGGGAGATTTTTCGACTGACCTGCTGCCCCACGCACATCCTTCATTCTCCGTTGTACGTCTGCCGGTGCTTGTCTTGGGCAGTTAAGAAATGAACTGCACGCTGGTCCTACCTGGACGCATTTGATAAAAACGTCGCCAGAGTTCACGTTTCCACATTTACCGCACGCACGTCGGAAAGACGCAAATACCTTGCCACATGTCGGTGCTTACATACCCGCATCGGAATCGCGCTACGTTGCTGCAGCAACTCCCTCAAACGGAAACTTTTTGACCGCCCCCTTATACTGGGTCGAAATTTATTTTCGAGAGATGGGCGTCACTCACTTAAGCATCTCGTATTCCCGCTATTTCAGTAAGTGCAGTTTTTCCTGTCAGTCTTCCGTACTTGGAGGCAGTACGCAATAGTCCGGGGAGCTCTGCAGCGAAGACGAGCAGCGGGGGAAGTGGAGGAGGCAGAGATTAGCGCAGAATGCAATTAGTGGCGCCATTAACAGCCCCGAGCCAAGGCGTCGTTACACACTTTGCAGGGCTGGATGCACGACCGCTAGGGACACCGGAAACTGCTCCCTGACTTCATTACCGTTGCTACACTGACTCCCGAACCTAGTAAGCCCAAACTAATCCTTGTATTACGCTAGTCGCAAAAAGCTCCTTGCTGAGAGGTTACTGTAACACACATTTTTGCACAATAGAACGGCGATGATTCAAGTGAGAAGGAAGTGTCAGACAGCTTGTATAAAGGCAAAGGCGTCATGAACCACAATAGATTTGTCTCAGACGCACAGTACTGGGGGACACACGCCTGCCATTTGAGAAGATGGCCAAGCAACTAAGTTTCCCGTAGTTCCCTAAATCGCTTATGGAAAATGCCGTCATGTTTCCTTTGAAAAGAACACGGCTACTTTTCTCCCCCGTCTTATCTCAGTCCGAACTTATGCTCCGTATTTCGTGACCGTTTCGCCGACGAACGTTAAACTCAATCTTCCTAGATGTAAGAACATGAAGTCAATGTTGTGGGCGTGGATCTAATGTCGAATCTGTACAGTAATAATTTTCTTGTTGCTTCCAACACACGTATTATAATGTGATTAGTCGTTTTTCATAGTAATGAAAGATGTGCATGTCACTTCCAGAGCCATCGGATAAGCAGTTTGAAGCAATAGCCTATTTCGAGTGTTATAAAAGGCCACTCTCCTGTTTATAACAGAGGACACACAACATCGTTATAGACGGACTGCAGCAGTACGCGAAACGCGTGTCGTGGAGAGTGAATTCCGTGCGATGAAATTGAACAAAATACAATTTGAATTACTGGTTGCTGCCACTGCTCGCGCAAGGAAGACTGCGCAACAATACAAGATAATCTTAAGATGTTGTTAATTGTAGACCTGTACTTGTCCTTTCAGATGTGCTCTTCCTTTTATTATCATCGTCATCTTTTTAGTAGAGAAAAATGAATGAGGTGAGAGAGTCGTAAAACAATAATGGGGTTTAACTTCAGAATAGCAATGTTCACATCACAATGCGACTATTGTAATTTTGATTTTATGGGCTCTCACTACCGTAAAAGGCCACAGACGACTGGTTTAAAGTAATGTCTAAACATGAAACTGCTCACAAATAAGCTTCGTTACGAAAGCTGACATTGTCCTGCAGCAGCAAAAACTAATGACCACTTGGTAGAAGCGAAATGGGAACCAAGACATTAGCATTTCTGCAAATTACCGCAATGATCACTCGTTTTGGTAGATTACGGAAAAAAAACTAAGTAAAAAAGGATTCCCTACAGTTTGCGTTAAGATTCGAGAAGGGAAAGTACAGAATTGTCACGCAATGATTCAACACACGTAAGACGGTAAGTGTCTCAGGAATGACTTCAATTATTGGTCTTCTTACTTCTATTAATATATTACGGAAGGAGCTTTATCAAAAAGGGATACCGATCAATCGTCTGAAGTAGCAAAACCATGACATCAAGTATCTATTTATTTTGTGTACCTACTCTTTTACAACAAGCATTGCTGACCCCCGGAGCTCGTTCCTCGATTCACAGTCGTGACATTGTGATGTGTGACTTATTCGAATTCAAGGCTTAGTTATGGTTGTAGTATCAGTCGATTGGTTCGTTAAGTCTTTTTTTCTATACGCGTATATTCGTCAAACGCCAGAATGTGCTCAAAAGCTCCGTTTCACATGCTGCGTCGACATACATACATGCATACATATATATAGTACGTGTAAATCTATATATTAACGACGCTCACTTGGTTCAGGAGTTGACGGCAATGCTCCCTCTCACAGAGAGCATATGAAACCTATGAAACCATAGCAATGGGCATGGGCGAAGGTTGTGTGTGTCCGCGAAGTGACACAGTGTACCTTTGGGCTCTTAAGAATGAAAATACAAAACAGTACATTAAAAGGCTATTGAAAGTAATATTTAATAATATTGCCGAAGAAAGACCTCTTCCAGACTCTTCCACGTCTAATTACTTTCCATTTTATGCGGTCGTGTTTGTGCTGTTTTTCCGGTACAGTGTCAGTCATTCCATTAGCTCGTTGCATTTTTAACCCGTTAGCGTATGAGGGATAAGTGGCTGACAACAAAGGTCACGGTTTAATTCTCCAGTAGGACCACGCCCAGTCAAGCACTTCGATTTGAGGACAGCTTTACTAGTTTTTAATTAATAGGCCTGAGCTGAACTAGACTTTTTTACTCTATATCGGCTAGCCCAAGATGTTGCGTGAGCACGCTCTCATTGTCACAGAGCCTTATATAAAACTTAAGTCTGCGCAACTCTCGTTCATGCAAAGCGTTCGTGCCACTATTAGACTGATACTGATAGTGATATTTAAAAGCTGCTGAGATGTGCTAACGATGGTGGTATTCCTTGAGAAAGGTCGACTAAATATGTTATCAAAAAGGAAATCACTTACACGAATTCAGAAGCATGCATAAAAAGTGGAACGGAGTATGTCAGGTGAAATACACTACACGACTTCCTGTTTTGACAGTGCAACGACAATTTACTTGGTGTTTTTACTTTTCTATAAGCTATTTTCGATTTGTTACTTTCTTCGAGAAAAAATTACTTTCGCTTAAGATTCTTTAGGCTATCTGATGCAGTCAGGACACATTTACGAACTACAGGCACACAATGCGACCCATTTTCAAGAAAAAAAATTGTTACAGGATTTCACTATTACCATATCACGTGTCTCGCTGGGCCCTTCTTGGAGACAATGAGCAGTTTCCCTTGTATTCGTTTCCGACGAATCTCATTGTAAGGACAATAGTGAGCTTCCCGCTTCGAGGAGTTTCTTCAAGACTGCTCATATAGTGAACACACAAACAAGTTTCTCTCTTCACCCATCTTCATCGTTCACTCAGTACACCGTACAGATGTTCGTTCTGGCAAGATACGCTTACCAGGAGTTACCAGCTGGACTAAGAAATTTTAAGGACGTGTTAAAATTCCCCCCGCCACACGCATCCTTTCTGTTCTACATATCCTGGTTGGTGGTCGAAACGTCTCGGAAGCAATGGTGTAACACGAATATCGCGCACACCTGGAGTTTCCTTGTTCACCGTCTTGACCACAGACTACATTGAAATGGACATTCGGCACAGTTGAATCGTCTGCAGTGACACGTGTAACGTCTTCTAGTAATATGCAGAGCTGTGTGGTATGGACAAGCACTGCGCTATGCAGAAACAGCGTTCATAGACGTGACTAAAAGTATCCGAAGTATCGTGGCCAGAATTTAGTATGTAGTAGGAAGAAGATGTATTTACAAAGAAATGCGTTTTTTGGCAAGATGAAAATCTTGCGAACAAGAGGTAAAAAAAAAGAAAAGAAAGAAAGAAAGAAGTGTTGGAACTTCGTTATAAAATATACTGGCGGTTATTTACTCGAGCTGTCTAACGTTCGATTCCTCTTGTCACAGCAAGTCTGACTTGTTTCAATAATAATAATGATAAAAAAAATTTAACAAAAATTTAAAAAATGCTCTTACGTTTAAACTTTTTCTGAATAGGTGCCTTTACTGTTTAACTAGTCACTCCTTACGAGAAAATGCGCCTACTTTTAACACATACTGGCGAATTATAACTTTACGGGCCAGCTTCACCTCATACAGCTTCGAGTGATGCCTAGTCAAGTATCTCCTGGGTATCACCCACCCTACCCTCTCCCTTCGTAATTTCATTTCGACGCAGCCCTACTTGGTGACGGTGCTGGCGTGTTACTCCGTAACCCAGGCGGATATACACTCCTGGAAATTGAAATAAGAACACCGTGAATTCATTGTCCCAGGAAGGGGAAACTTTATTGACACATTCCTGGGGTCAGATACATCACATGATCACACTGACAGAACCACAGGCACATAGACACAGGCAACAGAGCATGCACAATGTCGGCACTAGTACAGTGTATATCCACCTTTCGCAGCAATGCAGGCTGCTATTCTCCCATGGAGACGATCGTAGAGATGCTGGATGTAGTCCTGTGGAACGGCTTGCCATGCCATTTCCACCTGGCGCCTCAGTTGGACCAGTGTTCGTGCTGGATGTGCAGACCGCGTGAGACGACGCTTCATCCAGTCCCAAACATACTCAATGGGGGACAGATCCGGAGATCTTGCTGGCCAGGGTAGTTGACTTACACCTTCTAGAGCACGTTGGGTGGCACGGGATACATGCGGACGTGCATTGTCCTGTTGGAACAGCAAGTTCCCTTGCCGGTCTAGGAATGGTAGAACGATGGGTTCGATGACGGTTTGGATGTACCGTGCACTATTCAGTGTCCCCTCGACGATCACCAGTGGTGTACGGCCAGTGTAGGAGATCGCTCCCCACACCATGATGCCGGGTGTTGGCCCTGTGTGCCTCGGTCGTATGCAGTCCTGATTGTGGCGCTCACCTGTACGGCGCCAAACATGCATACGACCATCATTGGCACCAAGGCAGAAGCGACTCTCATCGCTGAAGACGACACGTCTCCATTCGTCCCTCCATTCACGCCTGTCGCGACACCACTGGAGGCGGGCTGCACGATGTTGGGGCGTGAGCGGAAGACGGCCTAACGGTGTGCGGGACCGTAGCCCAGCTTCATGGAGACGGTTGCGAATGGTCCTCGCCGATACCCCAGGAGCAACAGTGTCCCTAATTTGCTGGGAAGTGGCGGTGCGGTCCCCTACGGCACTGCGTAGGATCCTACGGTCTTGGCGTTCATCCGTGCGTCGCTGCGGTCCGGTCCCAGGTCGACGGGCACGTGCACCTTCCGCCGACCACTGGCGACAACATCGATGTACTGTGGAGACCGCACGCCCCACGTGTTGAGCAATTCGGCGGTACGTCCACCCGGCCTCCCGCATGCCCACTATACGCCCTCGCTCAAAGTCCGTCAACTGCACATACGGTTCACGTCCACGCTGTCGCGGCATGCTACCAGTGTTAAAGACTGCGATGGAGCTCCGTATGCCACGGCAAACTGGCTGACACTGACGGCGGCGGTGCACAAATGCTGCGCAGCTAGCGCCATTCGACGGCAAACACCGCGGTTCCTGGTGTGTCCGCTGTGCCGTGCGTGTGATCATTGCTTGTACAGCCCTCTCGCAGTGTCCGGAGCAAGTATGGTGGGTCTGACACACCGGTGTCAATGTGTTCTTTTTTCCATTTCCAGGAGTGTACATAGAAAGAAAGAAACGAGAAACTTTGTGAGTGCAATTTTTTTTTCACAAAACGCGTTGTCAGTGCTATTGGTTTGTCGATATCGATTGCATGAACCCAGATTTTATCCAAGTGTCAAATCATAGGTAAAATATTTCAAATACAGCGTGCGGAGTAGTTCTTCCCAATGCAGTTCCTTGTGTCATGCCTTAGTCTCCCCCATTCAGCCTGGGATGATTCTGAAGACAGGACACACACATTTTTGGTGTACTGCAGCCCGCTTCAAATGCTGGTCTGCAAACTTCCTCAATAGAGTTCCAAAAAAAAAAACACGTCGCTTCCCCTCCGGGAATTCCCATTTGAGTTCCTGAAGCATCTCCGTAATACTCGCGTGTAACTCGCAGGTAACAAATCTAGCTGTCCGCCTCTGAACTGCTTCGATGTCTTCCCCTAATCCGACTTGGCGGGAATCCCAGTCACTCTAGCAGTACTCCAGAGTGGGTCTAACTAGTGTTCTACACGTGGTCTCCTTTACAGATGAACCACACTTTGCTAAAACTTAACCAATAAACCGAGGTCGACCATTCATCTTCCCTACTACAACCCTTACATGACCGTTCCATTTCATATCGTTCTGCAACGTTACGCCTAAATTCGTGTTCGACCCAATGCCAAGTAGCGCACTGCATTCGAACACGACGCGATTGTTTTTCCTGCTCATCTGCAGTCCACATCCAAATTAAGCTGTCGTTCATTACAACAACTAGAAACCTTGTCCAAGTCGCGTTGTATGCTCCTAGTCATCCATCTACGACGCCTTCCACAACACCACAGCCTCATCAGTAAAGAGTCGCAGGTTGCTGCCCACTCTGCCCGCCAG
Organism: Schistocerca americana; assembly: GCF_021461395.2. Classification (NCBI taxonomy): domain Eukaryota; kingdom Metazoa; phylum Arthropoda; class Insecta; order Orthoptera; family Acrididae; genus Schistocerca; species Schistocerca americana. The sequence goes on along the minus strand of NC_060119.1, from coordinate 927,486,316 downwards.
ATCATTTACGTATACGGAGAATAACAGTGGTCCTATCACGTTTCCCTGAGGTACGTGTGACGATACCCTCATTTCTGATGAACACTCGTCGTAGAGGATCGCGGACCCGGCCGCTGTGGCCGAGTGGTTCTAGGCGCTTCAGTCTGGAACCGAGCGACCGCTACGGTCGCAGATTCGAATCCTGCCTCGGCCATGGATGTGTGTGATGTCTTTAGGTTCGTTACGTTTAAGTAGTTCTAAGTTCTAGGGGATTGATGACCTCAGATGTTAAGTCCCATAGTGCTCAGAGCCATTTGAACCATTTGAGGATCGCAGGCAACATACTGGGTTCTATTACTAGTTAAGTATTCGATCCACTGCACCAACTGTACAGCAAGAGTAATAGGTGCTGTCAGCTGTAGTTATGGTACGTGTTGTTACAGTGTTGCCAGATTGCCTCTCTGACGTCCTTTTTCTGCCGGATGTACTCGCCAGACGAAATTTTGTGACACTTTTTTTTTTTGTAAATCGCTGGCATGTGAGGAATAGCGCGCGAAGCCCGAGTGCGCGAATTTCGCTTCAGCCTGTATATTGCGAACAACTACAGGTCGGAAATGCACCGTTCTGGGGCCAGAGCCATAAAACGATTGACATAATAATGCGTTAACTTACTTTCTCAAGCCCCCTCGTATAACCAAACTCGGTACGAAAACCCGCAGAAATCGTGCAAGAAGCACTTCTGCAGAAGGGTTGTGGAGCAGGTAATATCGGAGCGGCGTCCTTAGCCCGAGACAGAGACGGAACGGCAGCTCGGGTCAGGTCAGCACGATTTTAATACCCGCCGCGACTGGGCCCACGGCCTCCCCAATAAAAGCCGCACCGCTGCCTTTTGTCCGGCAGGCAAGAGCCGTGGAATGCCAGCAATCACACACCTGCCGGCCGCTGCCCGCCGTTCACGACTGGACGGGCTGGCGGCAGGTATAAAACGCCAGATCTCGCCTCTGGCACTTCGCGGTTTATACTGGCCCAGCTCTGCTATCGGTTCCCATATCCCTTATGAGGTTTATGTACCAAAACTTAATCATAGCTACCGCAGCTGCGATGAAAATGAAATGATCGTATGGCATTTATTGGCCGGGATATCCCCTTCGGGGTTCGGCCGCCGTATTGCAAGTCATTTTAGTTGACGCCACTTCGGCGACTTGCGTGTCAATGATGATGATGGACACAACACCCCAGTCCCTTGCCGGGAATCGAACCCGGGCCCCCTTGCGTGATAGGCGGTAACGCTACCGCTGCGCTACGGAGGCGAACGGGCAGCTGCGATGTTGGACACCGACCGACCGAGCGATAAGAAATTCAAATTATGGGTCTTGTTACATGTGTCTCACCTGCGGGGCTAAATCCATATAATACGAGGCACTGAGAACCAAAAGAGCACACTGTTCTCTGGCACATATGGAAATTAGTTGGTTGGGGTTTAAGGGACCAAACAGCAAGGTCATCAGTCCCTTGTTTCAAATGTGGTCCATTCCGATAGTGTGACATCTCAGAAAAGTCAGAACAATAAAAGGGAAAAGGCTAAAAAATGTTGTCAATGGTAAAAACAAAATGAGGTAAGTCAGCAAGAGAGCGAAGCCAACGCTATGCTGAAGCAGCAGAGGCAAGACCACCTGCGACTTAAAAGGTGCAACCGCTAGAATGTAGAAGTACGTATGGGAAAAGGAGACTAACCAATCCTTAAAAAAAGATAAAAACAGAGCAAAAGGGGATGAAAAGAGGATCTCGGTGAGGGAGGGGAGTCGGGAATCTCCAAACACGGCTTACAGTGGGAGATGCCCCAACACCAGAGAGATTAAAAACCTTAAAACTGAGAATAAAAACCGGAGGAAACCGAGAACCAGAGAGACCATCCGGGAATCGTCAGCCAACATCAAAGGTAAAGTGCGGGGGAGTCTGTACTTAGCACGCAGAGCCAAAAGAAGGGGGCATTCAACCAAAATGTGTGTTACAGACTGGAAGGCTCCACAACCACGAAGTGGGGGTGGCTCATCACGCAAAAGAAAACCATGGGTCAGCCTGGTATGGCCAATGCGGTGACGACACTGTGTGGTCGAGTCCTTTCGGGAGAGGCGGAAGGAAGAACGCCACGGGCCTGGTGTCACCTTAATCGCACGAAGTTCATTGGACAGAGCAGTAGCCTCCCAAGAGTTGGCCCATGATTGTGCGAAGTGGGATTTGATGTGAAGCCGTAAATCCGCTGCAGGAGGGGTTACAGAAAATGGGGGGTAAGTGACTGCTCCCCCAGCCAAACGATCAGCGACCTCATTACCCGGGATACCCACATGGCCACGGACCCAAGGGAAGTCAATGGAACAAGCAGCACGGTGAATATCAGCGAGATGGTCATGGACGGCAGAGACCAAGGGATGGCGCGAAAAACACCGGTCAATAGCCAGAAGGCCACTACATATGGAAGTGAATATCAGAGCAAATGGTGAGACAGCTTTTCGTGAATGTTCATGTATACAACGTAGGCCTGCCTACAGCTCAGATAAACCAGATTCGCCACACGATCTGCAGTTTTCAGGAACACGCACACATCTTACAATGTAACAGTCGAGAATGGTGTGCTTTACGCCCTTATGGTTCTCGAGCCGAGGTAACGAACGTCATGGGATACCTCCCAGTATCGTCTCGAACGTCGTTTTGCCCCGCATAGTGCAGCAACTCCACGTAGCATGGACCCAACAAGTCTTTGGAAGTCCTCTGCAGAAATACCGAGCCATCCTGCCCCTATAGCCATCCACAATTGCGAATGTGATGTCGGTGAAGGATTTCGTTCACGAAGTGACCTCTCGATAATGTCCCATTATTGTTCCATGGGAGTCACGTCGTGTGATCTGGATGGCTAAGTCATCCACTCGAACAGTCCAGAATATTCCTCAAAAATAATTGCAAAAATTTGTGGCCTGGTAACATGCCGCATTGTCATGAAATCCATGAATGGTTTCAAATGGTCACCAAGCACCCGAACACAACGATTTACAGCCAATGATCGGTTCATTTCCACCGGAGGACCCAGTCCATACCATTACGGAGCCACCACCAGCTTCCACAGTATCTTGTTGACAACTTAGGTCCACGGGTCTGCGCCACATTAATCGTATAATCAACTCTTATGAACTCAAATCTGAACTCATCTGACCAGGCCACAGTTTTCCAGTCGTCTATGGTCCAACCGTCAACATAGGCACCCGCGTCGGTCTTCTGCTGCCATAGACCATTAACCCTAAATTTCACCGCAACGTCCTAACGGATACGTTCTTCGTATGCCCCACATTGATTTCTGCGGTTATTTCACAGAGTGTTGCTTGCCTGCTAGCAATGACAACTCTACGCAAACACCGTTCCTCTCTGTCACGAAGTGAAGGCCGTCAGCCACTGCGATGTCCATGGTGAGAAATTCTGCCTGAAATGTATTCTCGGCACACTCTTGACACATTGGGTCTCGAAATATTGAATTCCCTGGCCATTTCCGAAATGAAATATCCCATACGTCTAGCACCAAATACCATTCCGCGTTCAAAGTCTCCTTAATTCCCGTCGCGCGGCCTAAACACGCCGGAAATCTCATCACGTGAATCATCTGACTACAAATGACAACTTTGCCAATGCACTGCCGTTTTGTACATTGTGTACGCTACACTATCGCCACCAGTATATGTACATATCGCTACCCCCTGACTGTCACCTCAGTGCATAGTCTTCTCAAGCTACTGCACTGCTTTGCTACAAACGAAGGATGTTTCATGATCCCTGTTACAGGCTTCTAGGAATTTGTAGAGGGGACTCAGTTGATAAAATTATGATAAGGAACCTTTCACTGGAAATGTACCGTGTGGCTGTGAAGTAAGTTTGAAGATCGGCTCACTTTCAAAGCTGTGCCCCCGATACGATATTGCAAGACATCAAGGAATTATCAGTTTGGACTGGAGGGAAGTGTGTGTGTGTGTGTGGGGGGGGGGGGGGGGGAGAAGAAACTGCAGAATGTGGCCAAGAAATGGATACAGTAAGCACGTTCAAATGGGGTTAAGCTTAGCTTGCAGCAGTTATTCGGAGATGAAAAGTGCCACGTAATAAACTAGCGTGGAGAATTACATCGAACTAGTCTTCGGGACTTAAGACTAAAACGACAACCAGCACAGACTTCAGACGGGCAATACAAATTGCTAAATGGTTCAAATGGCTCTGAGCACTATGGGACTTAACGTCTGAGGTCATCAGTCCCCTACAACTTAGAACTACTTAAACCTAACTAACCTAAGGATATCACACACATCCATGCCCGAGGCAGGATTCGAACTTGCGATCGTAGCGGTCGCGCGGTTCCAGACTGAAGCGCCTAGAACCGCTCGGCCACAACGGCCGGCTACAAATAGCTACTGATGGAACACTACGCAGACGTATTCTGACCTGTGGGTAATACACGCCTCTAAATTGGGATGGCAGTGACTGCGTTGTCTTAGGCCGTACGAAGTATTATTTGCGTTTGGCTAGCACATTCTAACTGCAACGCTCGAAAATGGCTGCTTGCGATTATACAGAATAATCGCAGAGTTTAGCAACCAAGATGGTTCCCTTTAGCTGGATATCCTGCACAAATGTAGGCAGACAACGCCAAAAACGAAATTGGATAATGTTTTAAAAGAAACCCTTAAATTACATAAAATTCTCCGGTTTCCATCCGCATGACTTCGACAAAGTCTTTCGGCGGGTGTCACTTCCATCATTTTCTGAGAACTTAATATTATGTGATTCCTGATATGGCTGTATGGTTGTCAGCAGAAATATCGTGGCAAGAAGTCGACATCATCCGCCTGCAATTCCGAAACTTCACGGCAAATTTCATATCTGTTCAACTCGCCGGAAAAAGACAATTTCCTGATGGTTTAGATGAAATGGTATCTTTCACCAGATGAGATGTGCGCGCTTCAGAGAGAGAGAGAGCGAGAGAGAGAGAGGCGGGAAGAACAGGTCTGCAGTCTGCGCTGCCTCAACAGGATTCGGCACGACGCTGGCTGTAGCAGCAGCAGAGACCAGTTAGCTGTTAGCGGTTGCGCCAGCTGCCCCGCCAGGCAGGTCTGCGCATGCGCGCCCTAGTCACCGCCAGACAATGCTCTCTCTCTCTCTCTCTCTCTCTAAGCAGCACGGGCCGGCCCCAGCCACGCGCCGTTTCCTGGTCAAACGGAGACTCTCAGCTGCTTAGGCCAGTATTACATCGTCATATTTCTTTTTGAAAGTTGACACGTCAAATATTTTTGTCAAAGAAATTTGACAGTGGAAGAGGCAACTCTGTCAAATTATTCTTCGTCTTCCACGTATATAAGTGTTGAAATTCGCATTTCCACAAAGCACTTTCACTGCACTCAGCACATTTACACTTCAGTGTTGGGAATTATCACTGTCCTCTCGTAATTTTGCGTGTTCTGTTTTTCTGTTGTGGGATGCGTTCGTGTTTTGTCTTGATAGTGGTGGAGGGGTCTGCTATCGCTCTGCTGAGAGTTTATATTTTCCGATTAGGAAAGAGAGAGAGAGAGAGAGAGAGAGAGAGAGAGAGAGAGAGAGATGTGTTTCCTGTGAAGCACTCCCGCCCCAGCTCCTTTCTGTAAAACACCACCCTGCCACTATACGAAAGGACATGAAAGTAGATTCAGCAACAAGAAACATCTCCTACATTGCAAGAAAACTCCAAATTCAAAAAGCAATAATAGAGAAGAAACACATAATAAATACCAAGGCAAACATTAGCTACCAGACGCTAAACTAATGAAACAATGTTGAAAAAGAACGACCACCACAGAGACAACAAAATAATATCACAAACTAGGCAATATCTCCACCCTGGATCATCCACCACTATACCATACTAAAGCAACAACTTACACACACTGTACCATATCTCTCTCTCTCTCTCTCTCTCTCTCTCTAGTCGGAAAATATAAGCACTCTTAGAGCGACAGCTGACGCCTCCACTACTATCAAGAATAACAAAACAGGAATGTATGCAACAACACCAAAACTAAACACGCAAAATGACGAGAGTACAGTGATATTCCCCAACACAGAAGTGTAAATGTGTTACGTGCAGTGAAAGTGCCGTGTGCAAATGCAAATACTCAACACATACACATGGAAGACCAAGACGAATGGAATAAATACAGAAAAACCGTGAGTAACGAAAAGAATAAAAACTATAGTACAAACTAAAGCATCGAAACAAACAAAATTGTAAGGGAAAAAATGAACATTATTACAGAGGCCACTGAGGATGCTTCAAAATAAAGCCAAAGGCGTCTGGTCTTAATAAGACTTATTACAGTTGCTGGAGACGGCAATTAATCTATGCAATTTGTGTATGTGCAACTGCGGAAAAGATAGTCCGAGAAACAAAGACAGCAGGATGTGTTATTATCATCTGAAACGGTTGACTCTTCATGTCAAGCACCAGCAAGTCCTCTTGCTTCAGAAACGAAGTAGGCACACGGATTGCGGCACACATTCCGTTAAGTGGAACACAGAAAAACATCTCAAGAGTTCCGTATTCTCCAGAGTGCGCCCCAGGACACTTTCGGCCGACCAACACGACAATTGTCAAGAAGAAAACTGGCAGCCGAAGCTCCGGCACAATGGAGTTGACAGCCAGGTGGCACATACCGACTGAACGCGGTCTAGGGCTTAGTAACAACAGGTAAAATGGACCCGTCCCAAAGGCTGGCTACCGCTAACATTTTCATGGGCCATTCAGCACCCTGTGTACTCAGAAATACCCTTGGTTGCAAAAGCTATCTAGCCAATGTACCGCGATCCCCTTAGAGAAGTATCCAACACCTGCAAAGTTCTGTCGAGGACCGAACTGCACTCCCTTTTGGTACGAGAAAATTCAGTAGTTTTTTATCAGATGGCGACGTACTTAGGTTAGACGCGGGAGGTGACGAAGAAAAGTGGCTGACGGCCATTACTGAAAAAATATTTGCTAGCTGCGAGTAGGACTCGGGCTCTGAGGGTTTCGCACAAACTTAATTACACAGTGTATGCAACCAGTTCATTCAACCCAGGAATCGAGAATCTCTACGATTCTTGCCTGTTATCGGCAGTAGTACTGGCAAGATATCGGTCCCTGGAATTCAAGAATTTCGAGAACGTTATCCGACTTCGAGCTTAAAATTAAAACAAACGACAAAATATTTTATCATGTTTTCTTACAAATTAACATTCTCCGGATTTTTCCCCCCTTTATTTTTGCTTTTGAAATCCCGCTTCTTGCCGAATTTCAAAATTCCAGGTGAAGTTAAGTAACCTATAGGTTTAGATGAGTGAGTTTGCAAGTATCAAAATACTTTGTTGTGGTCTTCAGTCCGAAGACTGGTTTTATGCACCTTTCCATGCTACTCCATCCTGTGCAAGCGTCGCCATCTCCGAATAACTATAGCGACCTACATCCTCCTGTATTTGCTTACTGCATTCATCTCTTGCTCACTCTCTGCGATTTTTACCCCCTTACACTTCCCTCCAGCACTAAATTTGTGATCCCTTGACGCCTCAGAATGTGTCGTTATCAATCTGACCCCTTCTTCCAGTCAGCTTGTGCCACAAATTTTCTTTCCTCCCCAATTCTATTCTGTACCTCCTCAGTACTTACGTGACCTACCCATCTAATCTTAAGCATTTTTCTGTAGCATTACATTTCAAAAACCCCATACCTCTTCTTGTTTAGACTGTTTGTCGTCCAGGTTTCTCAGAGGTTGCAGAGCGTTTCTGAGGGAACATTAGGCATCGACTAGCAAGAACAGGGGAATGGAGTATTGTAGGAGACGAATGTATAGCTTTGAGAGATGAAATAGTGAAGGCAGCAGATGATCAAACGGGCAAAAAGACAACTCCGAGTAGAAATCCTTAGAATGAAAATAAGTAACATAAATAGCAGCACCTTTTGACTGCATTGACTTAGAATTAGAAGCTTACATTTATTACACCGTCAGTCAGTCAATCAGTTGGACAACTTAACAAACAATATTTTTTGTGTTATACAACTACAAATTAACACTTTTCGGATTTTTCCCCGTTTACTTGTACTGCAAAATCTTACTTATTGCCAAATTTCATGATTACAGGCCTACGGAAAGTACCCTACAAATTTTGCCGAATGAGTTCGCGAATATCAAACTATGTGACATAAATGGCTGTATGTTTTGAATGCATTCACTTGGGAGCTACACTTTTTATGCACCGAGAAGGGGCTGTGACAAACTTTATAAGTGTTCACGTTCCGGCGGAAAAGGTTTTTTAACCGTCTAACACACAGACAGTGAGCCTGCAAGAGTTCCGTTTTTAAATGCTGAGGTACGGTACCGCAAAACGAGGGGGATGGGGGGGGGGGGGGGGGCTACTGTAGAAGCTCAGTAACTGATATGACTTGTTTCTTAGTTTATTTGAAATGTGACGCACAACGGAACATCACGGTTCCTTCGTCTTCATAACGCCCGTCTCCCATTCCTTCTGTTTCAGGTTACGCACGATGCCATCTAGTTGCTGGCGACGATTATACAGTAGGCTGGTCGGTTGTTACAGCGTGGCAGTGTACCCTATGCCGCAGAGTTGAGAGGAGTGACGTAGGGGAACACTTCTTTTATCTGCAAACTCCGCTGCCACGGAAGTTCTTCCGTTGCGATTTACCCACCGCTGGTGCATATGTTCTGATACAACTGTATATACAAAAGTTACTGCATTCCCTTGACCTTTCTGCAAATGATAAAAGCAACCCAATACGATACGTGCCAGATCAAGTTTCTAAATAATTTTATAAGACCATCACTGTCCGGATGAATAAACAAGCGGCAACATTCACGAAATAGTCTGCCCTATTCATCCATCAGTAACTGCAAAAATTTCCCCCAGTGCTCTGAATACGTCTAAATAGTTTCATATTGTAAACGAGTGCCTAGTTTCTTTACAGCAATGGCGGAGCAGACTACTGTCACATCGCAACGAAAATGAAGCCGACATCCGAAAGCAGAGTCATAAATGAATTACAACACTTAGCACTGAAAACACTTATCACGAACACCAGTGAACAGCCATTCGACATTTTGCCGATGCTAATTATTTTAAAATGTGTTATGATTTCTGTGTTATTAGTTGTAATTTAAAACTGAAGTAATCACTGAAGAAAACATGTCTTTCTCGTTTTTAAAAAAAATATTAACCAACAAAATACACAAGGTATCCATCAAACAACCAGGATTCTCAAAGCGTGCCGTCAGAGGAAAAGTTTGGGAATCCATGTTCTACAGGTACAACACGGCAGGTTCAAACTGATGGGGAATGTAGTAGTTCTGTAGAGATGAAGACGTTTGCACGTGATAGACTACTGTGGAAAGCTGCACCAAACCAGTCTTCGGGCGGAAGTCCAGCAACACAAGGTATGTGAAAATACATTTTTGTGGACACTATGCAAGGAGACAGGAGAAGCAATGAACACGGACGCGATCGAAAATAACGAACACTTCCGTTCGGCTGACGCGACTTACGGAACAACAGGCAATCTAAAGCTGGATTTTCAGGCAGGTATTGAACCCCAGCTTCTCATGAGCATAGAGTGCAATGTCTTAGGCGCTGTACCACTTCGATCAATCATACGGATCATGCTCCGGCCTCGCAGGCCGCGAAGCAAATCCATGAACGAAAACTTCTACAGCTTAAGTAAATAAATGCCACATACATATCACAAAAGCATAGGATACAATAGGGATTCTACGTCGTTAATACCGTCACAATGTCCATTACAGCCCGTTGTTTGCTCGGTAGCATCTGACATTTAACATGCAAAGTAATATATATGATTAATCTATCCGATCTTCTTCCTCGTTTGCTTTTGATTTCAAATGAATTTCTTCGTACATATGCTCAGCTAGTCAGAGATCTTGCAAGCGCATCATGACCAACTAATTAGCGACATGAAGCCACGTGAAAACACGTTGCGTCGCCGGTTATTCTTGTCGGCCATTGTTCCTAAACCACAAGGTCATTCTTCAGTTTTCGGTCTGACAGAAGCGAAACAAGGCAGCGGAAGTCTATTTCGTACGTCCTCTCATTCTTTAGAGAACCCCCCCCCCCCCTAACCCCCTCCTCGTCCCCGATAATGACTCACTTCAACTTACAGGAAGATGAGGCCAATGACATTTCCTCCTAAGGTAGCGAGCGACTCGAGTAAAACTACTACACAAGCTGCTTCGTCGCACAAACCACAGTTATTCGTGATGGGTGTGACATTTCGAGTCCATATCTTGACGACGATTTTGCGCAAAACACCAGACGCGAACATCCATTTTTCATCGATTCACCCTTAAACGAGATGTTATACCGCCATTAAAATTAAGAGCCGCGAAAGGTGTCCTAATGAGTTCTTTGTAACGTGAGAAAATGACGTGTAAACACCATGCACCGATCAAACATTTCTAAATCTCCCAACGGCAGGTATGATATTCATTCAAAGTTACTACCTAGACATGGTTCGTCCCTTTACATAACATATACCGTCGATTAAAGATGACATTAACTCTGAGCTTAGTTTAATCACCACTGCTCTTTACTATACGGCAGCGTTACGTGTGGTACGCCCTTGCTTTTCTCTGGCGTCTGAAGTGACATAGCCCCCCAGTTTTGGCGGGACACACAGGTTAACGTGCACTCCAGTCGGCGGTACAATCTTACATTAACAAAAACTGACATACAAACAGTAAACTGATTTAGCTGAATGAATATTCCTGTCCTTAAGCCATAATAATCTCTAATACCATGTGCGCCCATGAAACATTATTAAAACATATGACACTAATTAGATTAACTGGCTTCTGTCTCGGGTTCTTTGGCCGACGTTCACCTAATGATTTTTCTGACGTTTCGCCAGCACGAGTGGTTGGCATTGTCAAAGCTTCACCCTCCATTGCCGGTGGTGAACTGGAGCCGAGCTCGCGGGCGCAGACTATATGTACCTGGCGCGCCAACGTCCGAGGGCTTCTCCGCGGTCATTTCCGGTGCGGTTCTCCTCTTGCTACCTGCGACGGTCGTTCGCTGGAGTACGGGAAGCCAGGATCCGTTTACCTTAAGGCTTTCCTCTTTCTTGTTCAAACTATTCGCGTGTTTTTGTATTTCCACAGCTTCTCTGAACAAGCGCGTGTAATAGTGCTTCTCTGGAGCCATGGTGAAGAACAGCTCGGTGACTTCCTAAGACACTTGAACAGCCTCCATGCCAACATAACATTTACCATGGAAGTAGAAAAGGACAAGAAACTGCCATTTCTAGATGTGTTGGTCACAAGGGACGGCGAAAACCTGGGACACAGTGTGTATCGAAAACCGACACACACGGACCGATACCTGCACAAACTGTCAAACCACCACCCGAGCCAGAAAAGAGGCATGATTAGTACGCTCGTAACGAGAGCAGGACGAATATGTGAGCCGCAACACCTCAAACGAGAAATGCAACACCTGGAAACTGTCCTGAGGAGCAATGGGTACTCCACAAATTATATTAGAAGTGTAACAGAGCCAAACACTCGGCGAAGTAAGGAACCAGAAAAAGAAATGTCGGGTACGGCCTTTCTGCCCTACATTCCCAGAGTGACGGACAGAATCGGCCGTATATTGCGCAAACATGGCGTAAAGACGATTTTCAAACCGACAAGAAAGATCAAAGAGTGTCTTAGATCGGCGAAGGAGAAAAGAGACCCACTTTCAATGTCGGGAATATACCGTATACCATGCACATGCGGAAAAGTGTACGTCGGAATGACTGGACGATCCATTAACACCAGGATCAAAGAGCATAAACGACATTGCAGGTTGGGGCAGGTGGAGAAATCGGCCGTGGCAGAGCACGCACTGAATGAGACCGACCACGTAATAAAATTCGCCAACACGGAAGTTTTTGGCTGTAGAGAAGCACTATCACACGCGCTTGTTCAGAGAAGCTGTGGAAATACAAAAACACGCGAATAGTTTGAACAAGAAAGAGGAAAGGCTTAAGGTACACGGATCCTGGCTTCCCGTACTGCAGCGAACGACCGTCGCAGGTAGCAAGAGGAGAACCGCACCGGAAATGACCGCGGAGAAGCCCTCGGACGTTGGCGCGCCAGGTACATACAGTCTGCGGCCGCGAGCTCGGCTCCAGTTCACCACCGGCAATGGAGAGAAGCTTTGACAATGCCAGCCACTCGTGCTGGCGAAACGTCAGAAAAATCGTTAGATGAACGTCGGCCGAAGAACCCGAGACAGAAGCCAGCAGGCAGTTTGTCAACAAGTGGCCACGATAGCCTCAACAATTTTGTACTAATTAGATTGACACACTCACCACTGTATTATTTGGCGCGCGGGATTAGCCGAGCGGTCTCGGGCGCAGCAGTCATGGACTGTGTGGCTGCTCCCGGCGGAGGTTCGAGTCCTCCCTCGGGCATGGGTGTGTGTGTTTGTCCTTAGGATAAATTAGGTTACGTAGTGTGTAAGCCTAGGGACTTATGACCTTAGCAGTTAAGTCCCATAAGATTTCATACACATCTTAATATTTTTTGATGACTTCTAAATTTGCCAAGCAGACAAAAAATAAAACGTGCACGCGCACGTGTGAAGATGCGATGGGTGATCGTATGACGACTGACAAACACCAACTTAAGAAGTTCTGATTATGTCAAGACTTAACTTTCAGCTGCCGACATCGGATTCTCACCCGCGCGAGGTTAAGTAATACTCGAATCACGCTTCTCCAAACTGCTTCTCGCAATTATGAAATAACAAACGTTTATTAACGAAAGTACGATAACGTGGGGTATCAAATGATATCTGTAGCTGTACTGTGGATTTCTTGGTAGAGAAGACGGAGTAGTTCTCTTGTATAGAGTCGAACACAAATTTAGAGTACCTTTAGGATGGGTCGCAGGAAAGTGTGCTCGGACCCCAGCTGTACACATATGTATTAAAAGTAACCTCAGTGTTTTGCGGATGATGCAGTTATCTGTAATTAAGTACTGTCTGGAGAAAGCTGCACAAAGATTCAATAAGATATTGATAAAATTTGAAATTAATGCAAAGATTGGCAAGTGGCTTTAAATTGTCAGAAATTTAGAATTATGCTCTTTGGACAAAAAAAAAAGTATCAATGAGTCGAAATAGCAGTGTCAATCACACAAATAACTGGCTGTAAAAATACATACGGATACCAAATGGATTGATCAGCAATGATCTGGCGTAGGTAAAGTGGGTGTCAGACTCCGCCCCATTAGTGGGATACTGGGAAAATGCAGTCAGCCTACAATGGAGACTGCTTACACATCAATAGTGCGGTCCATCGCAAACATGGCTCCCATGTATGAGACCCATACCAAATAGGACTAACAGGGAATGTATACTACTAATTGTAAGTATATAAGTACAAGATATTGTTTAATGTTGTTACCAAAATTCTAGTGAAGTTCTTGACCGATTTATTTCAAATTTTTACACCATACCGTAAAAAAAACATTCAGACGGACATAGCCTATTTAGTTTTTAAGACAACAGAGTACAGGTCTTGTATTAAAATCGACAGCGAAAAAGAAAATGCTGTGCTGTGAAAATGTGACGTTTCCATTTTGTATCTCGCAATCAGTTTTACAACTATGAGAACAAGGCATTTGAACCATTAGAGAAATTGTTTCTCTTATATGTACTCTTTCTCCTCGTATATAATTTTAAACAAAAATTGTATACGCAACAATGTGCTGTTTTGATTTCTTCTTCGCACTTGGTTTTAACAGAAAACAGGAAAATTTTAATTATGCCTTATCGGTTTATGGTTAGAATCTGAAATGTCCAAAAATCTGTAATCCTACCAGTTCGCAGATAAAATCTAAGCGGAATACTATCACTGATGCTACTATCCACGCAGATCCAGCCGCTGTAGAGGTCTCTCTCATATGCCGTGTATCTACGATTCCAATCAATTTACCCGTTCATTTTAAGCTGCTTCATTTCCCAATCAATGTTTCGTTTGCAGTACCAACAAATAAGAGCATGTCGGTGAAGCGGGATGGGAGGAAATTGACATGGAGGAGCGAAGGAGAAGATGGAGAGAGGGAGAGGGAGAGGGGGAGAGAGAGAGAGAGAGAGAGAGAGAGAGAGAGAGAGAGAGAGAGAGAGAGAGAGAGGGGGGGGGGGCGGGGAGGAGGAGGAGACTAACAGAGGGGAAGTGAGGGAGGAGGAAAAGATTACGACGTTCATCCACGCACTGACGGGATCGCTATTAATGAATGTATATAAAGAAGGCAACACAAAAGACGACTGGAGCGAGACAAAGACATGCTCAAAATTCAGAGATGGCAGAACTTGACGCCAGCTATTCCGCGAAAGCCTGCTTAGAAAGTTTCAAGAGCCAGTCTCAAATGCGGAATCTAGGAATATACTACAGCCTGGTATGTATGGCTCCGGTAGGACCGGGAAGACAAGATTAGACTAACAGCTCAGTGCACAGAGCCACGGCCAGAAGCCTTAATTAGTGGTACAATGGGAAGTACCCTCTGCTATGCACTGTGTTTGCCGAGTATGGATGTAGATGTAGAGAAAAGCTCTACTGGTTATGGGAGAGTGAGAAACTATGCTCGTTCCATATTATGTCGTACGACGCTGGCACAGATTCGGAATGTGCTCCTCCGTGTACGATTAAGGAAAAAAGAAAGATAATATAAAACATTGCCAACCCAGTGTGAGAGGCAGATAGAGCGTCCCAGACTGTAATCCCAGGCTGCCGGGCCGGCCTTGACGAGACTGGCTCCGGTGACGCACGTTCACACAGTTCGCAGTCGCAGCTCGAGAGTCCGCGAGAACTGCCTTCCAGGAACTGGGAATGATACGAGTCTGCTCACACGTCTGGCATTCGCTTTCCTCCTCCCGCAACACATTTCTGATAATTTATTGATTTATTCAAACAGTCTCTTGGTTCCTGGTGAGTGTGTGTGTGTGTCACAGGAAATAGGGGATTATCTGCGTCAGAATTTTTAGGGCGTTTAATGGCGCACTACAGAATGACGTGGAGATTCGTCAGGCAAGGCCGCGTTTTTCCCTTTCCATCATTGACGCCTATTAGATGCAGATTCGCGTTGAATAGTATATTCGCAACCATTACTGAGGAACTAATCGTAGCACTGAAGCGCTTCTCTGTTTTGTAAAATACGAACAGGATTCTAAATAACCTAAGTTATTCTAGTAGCCTCTTCAAATAAATTATCAACACAGTAGAATTAGAATGAAATATAGTCGAAACAAGGCCCCGGGAGTAGACAACATTCCATTAGAAGTACTGATGGCCTTGGGAGAGCCAGTCCTGACAAAATTCTACCATCTGGTGAGCAAGATGTATGAGACAGGCGAAATACCCTCAGACTTCAAGAAGAATATAATTCCAACCCCAAAAAAGCAGGTGTTGACAGATGTGAAAATTACCGAACAATCAGTTTAATAAGTCACAGCTGCGAAATACTAACGCGAATTATTTACAGACGAATGGAAAAACTGGTAGAAGCCGACCTCGGGGAAGATCAGTTTGGATTCCGTAGAAATGTTGGAACACATGAGGCAATACTGACCTTACGACTTATCTTAGAAGAAACATTAAGGAAAGGCAAACCTACATTTCTAGTATTTGGAGACTTAGAGAAAGCTTTTGACAATGTTGACTGGAATACTCTCTTTCAAAGTCTAAAGGTGGCAGAGGTAAAATACAGGGAGCGAAAGGCTATTTACAATTTGTACAGAAACCAGATGGCAGTTATAAGAGTCGAGGGACATGAACGGGAAGCAGTGGTTGGGAAGGGAGTGAGAAAGGGTTGTAGCCTCTCCCCGATGTTATTCAATCTGTATATTGAGCAAGCAAGGAAACAAAAGAAAAATTCGGAGTAGGAATTAAAATCCATTGAGAATAAATAAAAACTTTGAGGTTCGCCGATGACATTGTAATTCTATCAGAGACACCAAAGGACTTGGAAGAGCAGTTTAACGGAATGGACAGCGTCTTGAAAGGAGGATATAAGATGAACATCAACAAAAGCAAAACGAGGATAATGGAATGTAGTCGAATTAAGTCGGGTGATGCTGAGGGAATTAGATTAGGAAATGAGACACTTAAAGTAGTATACGGGTTTTGCTATTTGGGTAGCAAAATAACTGATGATGGTCGAAGTAGAGAGGATATAAAATGTAGACTGGCAATGGCAAGGAAAGAGTTTCTGAAGAAGAAAAATTTCTTAACATCGAGTATAGATTTAAGTGTCAGAAAGTCGTTTCTGAAAGTATTTATATGGAGTGTAGCCATGTATGGAAGTGAAACATGCACGATAAATAGTTGAACAAGAAGAGAATAGAAGCTTTCGAAATGTGGTCCTACAGAAGAATGCTGAAGATTAGATGGGTAGATCACATAACTAATGATGAAGTATTGAACAGAATTGGGGAGGAGTATGTGGCACAACTTTCAAAAAGAAGGGACCAGTTAGTAGGACATGTTCTGAGGCATCAAGGTACCACAAATTTAGCATTGGAGGGCAGCGTGGAGGGTAAAAATCGTAGGAGGAGACCAAGAGATGAATACACTAAGCAGATTCAGAAGGATGTAGGTTACAGTAAGTACTGGGAGATGAAGCTTGCACAGGATAGAGTAGCATGGAGAGCTGCATCAAACCAGTCTCAGGACTGAAGACCACAACAGCAACATAGTTCCTTGGTAGGTGGTCCATGAAGCGCATTCTGTTTCCTCTTGTGCTATTTTAAAAATAAAACCTGTGCTGTGTCCTCCATACGAGGGGCAAGCTTACACGGAGGACGCCAAGCTGAAAGGCCATCCCCCAAAGAAGCGAACACAGGACGGACTATGTACGCTTCCACCTTACGTCACACCATAGTTCATAGGTGTGTATTCATCCGCCAAGCGTGGATATAAGCGGACGCACGGCTCTACTCAGCGCATGCTTTGTTTATTTGTTGTTATATCTTTGCAATTTTCAAGCTGCTAGGTTAGTCTGATTATCGCTGCCGTGCTGTTAATCATAGCGTCGTCAGGAAGCTAAATACCGACAAAGGCGCTGCATCAGGGAACTGCTGATGAGTCTTACACGAGTCATCTGCTCCTAAAGAATGAACTTTCGTGCCCAATCACCCTCTTCAGAGAAAGATCTACAGGTTGTTATTATTAAAATAAAACTATCAAACAAGAGCGTACGTTTCCCTTCGGAGTGACTAGTGATAACCCAAGGTTCCCACAGAAAATGGATCTCCAAGCGAATCACATGAGCTAATGTAGAATGCGTGGCGGATACTGAGAGGGGTTACATTTAGTCGTGCTTGGCCCAGTATTCTCTTACTTCACGCGAAAAATATTCATGAAGGCTTCTTTCACCTAATTGTTTGCTGGGAACTCTTTCAGGAGCATTCTACTTACGACCGAAAACGTAGAAATTTAAATGAAATGAGAAGTTATACTGTTTTCTCTTTAACACAGTACCTTTTTTTTTTTACTCTACGCCAAAGCTTACTACAGAAAAAATGATAGCTAACGCGAACTCTGAATTAGCAGTACGCAAAAAAACCAGGTAAAACTTTCACAAATACGCGTACGTGTCATCTGTCGCTCCTGAAGAACACCACAGCAGAAACAGAGGCGTTGAGGCGATCTGAACAATAACACCCGTAAAATTTAATTTTGTGCATTTTGAAACGTACAAATCCTGTCAGCCACTTGCCCAATTGCCTTCACCCCTTCATCCCAAGCTTCCTATGAAATTCAGGATTTTTTAATCTGAGAAGATGAACAAAATTATATCGAAGGAAAAAAACTAAATAATCGATCAGTGAAATGAAAGTGTTAATGTGAACACCATTCCTGATTAGAATTTCTCGTTTACATTGTGATGGTTCCTGATAAAACCTTAAGCTAGGTATTAATCACGCACTGAAATAAAAACGATTTAATTCATCTGTTCTTCCCATGTGTTAAATGTTTTTTTTTATCTTTTCCTACCTCTACAGTTTCTATCAAAGTAGAGAGTTTATACATTTACATCTCACACCGCAAGCCACCTAACGGAGCGTGGTGGAGGGTACATTTGGTACTACTAGCTGATTCCCCCCACCCCCCTTTTTCACGTGCGAACAGGTAAGCGTCTGTATTAGCTGTAATTTCTCGAATTTTCTCGTCGTGGTCATTTCGCGAGCTATATGTGGGGAGGAAGTAGTATGTTGTCCGACTCTTCGCGGAAAGTTTTCACTTTAGATTTCAACAGGAACTATCCGTGATGCACAACGCCTGCCTTGTAGTGTCTCTCACTAACGTTTCCTGAGCATCTCTTTAACGCTCTCGCACCAACTGAACGAACACCGTGGCGACACGCGCCGCTGTTCGTTGGGTCTTCTTTATTTTTTTTTCTAACAGTCCTACTTGGCAAGGATGCCACATTGATGAACAATATTCAAGAACAGATAGGAGAGGTGCCTTTTGAGCTGCAAACGTTAATAAGACGATAATATATCGTCGCTACGGTGTGTGGTTTCTGCATTTTACACCACACCCTGCGTTTAGACTAGATAAAATACGACGGAAGGTTTGTTTCAACTCGCTTCACTGCCAAGGCAGCGTTTGCCTGTATTATACTCTGCCTCTGGCGGAGACCGCCTTCAGGTCGGAGGCAGCTGAACGACGCACAAAAGCAGAACCGGGAAACCCGCAGCTACCTGCCTGCAGGAAGGGCTTGTACCGCCCCATCTAGCCGTGTGTGCCTGGCCCTCAAACTGCCTGCAGTACCATGAGAACGCAGGGCGAGTCTTTCCGTCATTCAGCTTCATAAAATCCTGCTGATTCAAGAAAAAAAAAAGTGTCAGAGACGTTATCACAGACACGCGTGCTCTCAGAAGTCCATCATCATCTGAGATATTACTAAGCGGTATGATGTTTTGGCCGGATTGGATTGACGGAGCACACCGAAAAAGAAGGGCAGCTCCTTTTGTGTATCGCAAAATAGGGGAGTGTGTGTGTCACGAATATGATAAGCAAGTTGCGGTGGATGTCATTCAAACAAAAGCGAAACCTTTTAATGAAATTTCAGTCACAAGCTTCTCCGCTTAATGCCAAAATATTTTGTTGCCTCCCACATACACAGGGAGTAATCGTAATAAAATAAAAGAATCCGAGCTCGCACGGGAAGATTTCTTCATCTATGCTAGTCGAGAGTGGAACAGTCGAAGAAGTCCGAATGTGGTTCTACAAATCCTGTGTCAAACAGAGTAATCGCGTACATGTAGATGGTGTAGAATTGGTATCCCTCCCGCTCTACTTGTACAGCGCAATGAAATGCTTTCACAAGGTGCATTCCCGCTGGGTGCTTGTGAAGTAGGCTACACTCCAGGCACCTGTTTAAAAACAACGCGAAGTTGAAGGCCAAATAACAGATTGCGCAGTCACCGGCACAAGGACAGCCCCATCTGCGGCGGGCGTTTCGCGGCCGATACGCGTGAGACAATAAAACGGGGACATGCGTGCTCTTAAGAGCAGTACGTGTTGGGCATACTGTGCGGAATTCTTTCACGCCTCGCGGGGTACACCGCTGGAAGCAAAACGTAGTGATCGGAGCGTGCGCCGACTCTTCAAAGCCAGGCGAATGGTACATTTACTGTCCACCAGAACAAAAGTCTTTAGTTCCGCCGCGAACGCATTTACGGCGCAGTTGGGTTCAGTACAAGGTCCGCTCTGTCTCTATCATCTTCAGGCGCTAGCCCTACTGGTGGTTTCTACAACAAATCCCCAGGCATTACTTGCACAGTGCGCCAGTCCTCTGCCTTTAACAATACCATTTCGGACAGAACGTTTTCTGCTTCTCCTCATCATCTCCCTTCCCCTACCTTACAGTACCAGTTACAGCAGTAAACTAATTTATATGCACGTATGCGCTGAGCCAGGACTCGCTCTATACGGAGCTGCAGTCCCACACACGTGCACACAATACAGTTCCTTCATTCAGTAAGCAGCAAAACGAAAAATGATGCGAAAGAAATAAAACACGGCATTCTCCCACGCTGATTATCCAACCAACGGTTCTTTTGATCCCAGTAATTTCGCGTCCCTCTTTCTCATATTCAAATTAAAAGGAGGTCATCCGTGCCAGACAATTTCGTCTTCACCCATGTCCCACTTGCCAGCTCTCGCCGAAGTTAGATGAAAATGTATGGCGCAAGTCTTTCAGTTGGTCGCCCCATCGGCGACTTGCGTATCCGAGCCAAAGGAACCCGGTGTTCCCTGGCGGTTATCTAGCAAAGTACTAACCGGGCCCGGCGTTGTTCAACTTCCGTGATTGAGCGAGATCCCGAGTATCTCTTTCTGCGAAGCATGCTCAGAAAGTAAGTGTACTGTGACCATAACGGGCTGTTGTTTTTTGACAGTTGGTAACAGCAGTGGAGGGGGATCCTCTGACCAGAGCAAACATCTCAGGAATACGGTAGCAGGTCAATTCACGTTACACCTACGGAAACTACTTTGCGAATCAAAACGGTTTATGGTGAAGGTGTAGTGAACAGAACGAGTGTGTGCAATTGATGTAGGGAATTTAGTGGAGAAAGAAGAAATATCCTTGGTGAACAGAAGAGTGGAAGAACTTCCTTTGCGACCGATGACGTGCAAAATAATCGCGGAAACTGTTCGTGTAGCCCGCCGATTAACAGTGGATTAAATTTCTACGTTGTTACCAAAACTCTACTGTAACAGACAGTCACAGAAACGTTGGGATACCTGAAACGGTGCGCGAGATGGGTCACAAAACAAGTGATAGAGCAGCTCAAGAAAAATCTGATCAATAGCGCTCGTGAGATTCTTGGCGACTTTAATTGGAAGGTGAGGATTTTCTGAGCTCTGTTGTGTCTGGAGTGAGAAGGGTGGCTCACTGCAAGCCTGACACAAAACGACAGTCGTCACAATGATGTCGCACCAATCCCCCACAACAATCACAATTTCGTACAAAAAAAATCATTGCCTCAGTGTGTTCGGGCCAAAAACAAATTTTTGGCCGAATTTCAGTCTCCGGGGGCGACCACCAATACACAAAGATATTGTGAGACCCTAAAAAACTCAAAAGAAGCATTCAAAACAAAAATATGAGGGTATGCTGACGAGAGGAATATGCTTTTTGTTGCACGATAACGCCCTTCTTCACACACCTTTAGCCAGCAAGACGCTCTTTGGCTCCACTGACTTGGTGCTCTCTGGTTATGATCTTTTCACCTTCCGGAAGACACACGAGCGGAATTAAATTTTCAACAGGAGAGAAGATGCAGAAAGACATTCTGAAGTGGGGGAAGGAACTCGCTAGAGTGTTCACCGACGACGACATAAAGAAGCCTCTGCCACCGCCAATTACATGCACTGGATGCGCTGGTGAGTTTGTGGAAAAGTAGTCAACAAGTGTATCAACAATATCTTCTAATTGTTTTCGAATACACTCTCTAAAAACAAATATCTACTACCTTAACCTTCTGAACATGCCTCGTATGTGTTTTTTGTCGTTTTTCCTTAGCTGTTCTGTGTCGGTTTCACAAGACGTCCCTCTAATTCCAAGAACAACTCAGATTCCTTTTTACAGAGAGTGGACAGTCACCTGGGCGAATACGCTCATCTACCAAGCCGGCATGTATTCAACCAAGCCGCGCCTTTTAATGTGTGGTACGATACCTAATGAAATACCAACCACTTTTGTTCGGTCACGAAATGAATTTTCAATGTGCACCACAGGTTTTGCACACTGAACATTTGTTCTGTGACCGAACGAAAGTGGTTTACAATACAGGGAAACGTTTTTGACTATGTCAATACAACCATCCTTGAGAATGTATTTCATTGCCAGAAAACTGCTAATACAGAAAGCCGGCCGAAGTGGCCGCGCGGTTCTGGCGCTGCAGTCTGGAATCGCGAGACCGCTACGGTCGCAGGTTCGAATCCTGCCTCGGGCATGGATGTGTGTGATGTCCTTAGGTTAGTTAGGTTTAACTAGTTCTAAGTTCTAGGGGACTAATGACCTCAGCAGTTGAGTCCCATAGTGCTCAGAGCCATTTGAACCATTTTTTGCTAATACAGAAGGACATTTCACAGCAGCTCCCAGGAAACCAATGTATAATCTATACCAATGAAAGCGTGAAAAAACCATCTGATGATGAATCGTAAAAAATTCGAAAGCGGTAACGGTACTTTTTGAATAATTTAACGCGAAACCAATTTGTGGTTCGTTACTGTACACCATCAACGATTTGTTTTATGTAACAACTACGATCTCCAACCATATCTATATATGACAATTGTAAAAAAAAGTTTGCCACATCCAGGAAAATGAGGACACTGTACTAGATGAGAAATTTTAGAGAAACGAGGAACTAGTTTCGAATGTTTGCTCATTCGTATGTGCACAATAGACGTGAACCCATCATTTTCGTAAGTAGTATAAAATAGAAATGCTGTTTCAAACTCTCTATGGTTTGTAATTTCTATTTTATACTACTTACGAGAATGTTTCCACTTTAAGGGCAAACGTTTGAAATGAGCAGGTAACGCGGTTTGTTGTATTAATTTAAAATATCTGCGTGGTAGAAATGATGCCGATCTTTAAATAATAATGGTGAGACTGTTAATCAACTAGTTCAGTGAGTTAGCGGATAAACGTTCAATATCCAAAGAAATAAGATCACAGTGCATAGCGCTCTCTATTCAAATAACTGATTATTTCTTGCAGGAGATACCTTTCCAACGGATACCTTTCTGGATTCGTGCACTTCTGACGTGGAAGCTCTGAGTAAGAATAGCAAGATGCAGATCGAGGTGTGACATTATCGAGAAAGCCTCCAGCAGCAATTGTTGCTTACTGCAGATAACAGATGGTATTTGGGGGATGGGGGGGGTGGTCCTGTGTTTCAAGAAACGGTACTAGGAAGACACCTCTCTCAAGGAACAGCAACCACTATATTTCCATTAAAATAACTTGAGTGGTAGGGGCCATCAGCCAGCCAATCTTAGTTCTTTCTCGGGCGCCACATACTCGCTGTATTGCCTTTTTGTGTATGTACGAGCAGTGCCTTGTGAAGCGTGGCTGGCTGCAAACTGGCAACACTGCCCCCACCCCCACCCCGTAATTGCAGTCTATCGTAATTCAATTTACGAAAGCAATGTTTAAATCGTGGGCCGGCCTTTCTGGATTCAAACGTCACATCTCACCCAGTCCGTTATACTGTTGCATATTGGCTGCCGTGTGGAATCATCGTGCGACCATGACAAGGTCAATGCTAACTCAAAATATTTCCGTTTCGGCATCGCACGATTTGGGCTAGCAACAATTCAAACTGCGCTCGCGCTGGTGATGTCAGCTGTCAGAAGGGGGCCTGCGACCATGCGTAGCATTTGTAGCAAAAACATAGCACGGAACATCGGCTGTCTGTTAATGTGGTGAGGGGACTAATGACCATAGATGTTGAGTCCCATAGTGCTCAGAGCCATTTTGTTAATGTGGTGAGCGCTAGAATGTTGCCAGTTCAGGGTATAGCGATGGCGCCATCTGAGATGCCCACAAGATGCCGCAACGCTGCGTGCGGGGGCCATAGTAACGCATGTGAAACACCACAAGAAACAGAAGGGTCCGTTATCGTCTGCTTTCCATTGCGCAAACTTTGCACTTGTAATTGTGCTATGTTCTGTTTTGGACTCTACTCAGCTCATAGCCATGTCCCCACGACAAAGTTCTTATTCGATGAGTCAAATGAATGTTTCAAGTTTTTACTTGAGTTTAGCAGGACCCGATTCCGCATCTCTGTTGAGTCCAATGGCATTTGCACCGGCTGTAACAGGCGCAGGTATGCTCTTTCTTCGTCTACAGCTGCCTGTTTGGCAGTTTTTATTATTTTGTGAGCATCAAGCTGTTTGAGAATGTCACAGATTCCTTTGCAACATGTGGTTGTAGCTACTATCGGCAATTGTCTTGTGCATGCTGACGAGCATTTTAATAGCGAGAATGATCTCCATACTAGCGGTTACGTTTCAATCGTCCTCACAATAAAAACCCCAAAATCTGTCCAACATGGTCTGTACATTACATACGAAAACACCTTTGTAAGAGTTTCTGAACGACGTGATCGTCGCCCTCAATTGTTAAAACTACTCCGCTTGTATGACATTGTTGACTGTTTGACAAAAAGGGAGAACTAATTAATGACTTAGTGCTTGCACTTGAGCCACAGACGATCATACCGATGATACTGTGTCAAGGGCAAGGAATTCTACCATTACTCCAGCCGAAATAGTCTGGCAGCCAAGTAAAATGAAAGTTACAGCCGCAGAGCCTACTCCGTTTATTTTCGTGTGTCTCCGCCACTATTGGCGAAACATTCTACGCATTATCAATCAACCCGAATATTAAAACAAGACAGAACTGCAGCGACAACAGTTACTGCTGTATTGTGGCAGCATACCGCTCTCCCGGCCGTTGTCAGTTTTCCACACCGTACTGCTGAATATTAGTAAAATGAAGACTTTCATTACTATCCGCACCGTGAAGAATTTGGAATCTCTTTGTGCCTTCCGGTAGGCCCACGAAATGTGCTTCCTTTTGCCCTCAAACTTTTTCAGACTAAATTAATCTTTTCACGTCATTAGAAACTCTAGGATAAGAAATCAGTTTGCATCAAATACTGGCGACTAATCATTTCCAATGTCCAGTTTCTCCAAACACCGTCACCTCTTCCCGTGCCAAGAGGAAGACTGTAAAATCAGTACCTCGCAGCTCTCTGAAACGGAATGAGTCATCAGCTATTGCACAGCTTCCTAGAACAAAGTGACCTATAAATCATTAGAGACCATTCTTCTTATACGCATCTTCCTTAGCAACTACGTCCACTGAACTATTGGGCGGCATTAAAAATAATGTCCAGAATATATGAGAGAGAGAGAACGACTGCTTGTATGCTTCTGCACGAAGGAAGTTTACTATCTTGTTTCTTGTGGATGGCCAAGAAGGGCGCTAATGGGAGCTCTCAGATTCAACTGGATCTTAAAATTGTCAAAGTACATTTTAGTGAGGTATGAGACGCCTTACCCTAACGTTTGGCGGTTCAATTTTTTTAAGCATTTCGTTGCCGTGTTGAGAGGTGACTACGCCTATGTCCATTTACATTGCCTTTCTTACATACTTTACGTCTATTGGCCACCATTAAAACAACCTCTACTAAACCCCGTTCTTCGCAGTTTTGTATAGACAACAAGTGTCCCAACAAGCATTTTTTTTCTTTACCCTCAGCTTCCCAACATCATACCAATGAATACACGCAGACTCGACGCGACACAGCCTGCGTGGTATTTTCACCATCTTGGGTAGGTAGCCTCAACGTAAACGAAAGATACAGATGACGGTAGTTATGATGAATTTTTAAGCAACCAAAGGCTTACAATTTTATGCTTCCTGAAGTACATAATTTTAAAAGATCTGATCGCTAATTCCTGAATACACGTAGTCTGCAAATGTGGTTCTCCACGGGGCAAACACTTGTGCGAAAATGCCTGTAGTAAGCGAAATGTCGTGGTACAAAGACGCACACAAAGATATTCTTTAGTTGAGTAACATATGGTGACGTCTGCTCTAGGCATAAGTGTTGTTACTACGCAACCAGAATGTCTCAAAACTGCTGCAACACTGCAGGCATTTAAATACAACCGGCAACAATGACTGACTGTCGCCAACAGTTCAACCCCAGAATTCAACTGCCTTCACTCTTCATCTTGTTGCTACATTGAAAAGTAAACTAGCTTTCTTTGATTTACAGCGAGTTTGTAATTAACTACTAACATAATTCAGTTGTGTCTGGAGGCCGATGTTCAAGTGACAACGGCGACAGTTACAGAAAGGCTGCACTACCACGAACAAATGAAAGTTGCCTTGTCTTTACACACCTTACCCCACTAAAGCATCTAATCATGTACCCAGTAGCCAAAACGATATTGCTAATGTCTGCCTTAAGCATTCGGTACAATTGTACATAGCTGAGGGAATTCGGCAATGCACTTAAACAATGGACTTCCTTCTGGCACTCACATGTTTGAATTAATAACATTTATAGCTGATAGTGTAAACCCGTAAACAAATATTGGCTGAATAAAATCCTGGCAGGATATTTCAAATTTGTAGTTTCTATGTGTACGGAAGAGTGTGTATACCGGCATCCGAATCAATTCTACTGGTACTGCACATCCGGAAATATGGAAACGACTGTTAAACAATTCCTTAAACCTGCATTCCTGTAACAAAACTATGTTAAGACTGTTACAGAGACACCGAATTATGATTAACGAGAGAGACGGGCAGGAATTTCGAACCGATATGATCTTTCGAGCTGTTTATGCTGTCTTCCACTTGCGTTACGAATTTTACTTTTTACACCACTGAATAACTGGGCGGGAATTTCTTTGAACTTACATAACTAGCAGCTTATATAATTGTGGAAGGTTCTTAACCTACATGATTATATCCATAAATGTGCGTTCAATCTTGACTGCACTACCATTTACAGGAAATATATGCGGACACATGCACATATGCGCATTTTGTTACACTTCAGGACACGTCTCGAGACCCAGTTGTTCCGTCTTCGGACGTTGCGGATTATTTGTATATACGATTATTTATCTTTCCGTACTTGGGCACTCGCATCTAGCAAATTCGGGACACTATAATTTTATTACAAGACGACATACTTCCACTAGATCAACTCAATCACCTGAGAGTAGGATTTACAATGCCCGAAACGTGTCGTGCAGTGGAATGAAACATGTACGAAATGCGAAGAAATTGAGTATTGCGCTTTTTTATCTTCGTCAGCGCTATTGCCTCATTGTTTTACTATTATTCTGTTTAAAGTTAGATATGTTGGAAATTCACTCTTACAGCCATCTCTAAAGTACCTATTTAAGGCTTTGGTATCTTAATTTTGCGCACTCACGCAATGTACATACATTACGCAGTGCCCACATTTGTTTTCCTCGTCATATATTTTAAACGAAATTGCACTTGGGGCCAGCGTACAATTATCCCCGTACTTCAATGTACAGACGGGAAGCAACCAGTAAAGACATTTAAAAACCATACGCATGCTGTAAGTGAAACTCGAACCCTTAACCTCTGCGCTGTTAAGGTGCATCGGTAGCACGAGACCACGCAGGTCGCCGCTTGATCGTTGGTGCATAGCCACATACTTAAGTAACACGCGAACAAAACTACGTATTGTACCAGCCATGCTGTTTTGGGCCACGTGTATTATTCTTGACGATAGTGGAACCGCCGCAACGCCCTGCTGAGAAAAGCGTTTGTTTATTTATATGGCACTGTTTAGCTCACGGTGGTCTAAGGAACCAGTGTGTTGCATCAACGCCAGCAGGGTTGCAACAGCGGAGGCTATATCGCAAATGCAAGGGCAACAACTACGTTATGCGAGCGTCGTCAGGCCCGTTCCAGCGGTCGAACCAATGAGGAGGAGCCGGCAGTTTCGCAACAGGCGATGCGCCGTCTCTTCAGCTAGGCGGCAGGGCTCGCTCACACGGGCAGTGCGCGCGCACGCTAGCACACAGTCGCACACACTTACTGTTGGTCTGTTGCGGCGTCGCCCCCGGCCTCGGGCTCGGCAGCTGCGTCATCGGCGGCGGACTGTGCGGCCGCCTCCAGGCGGCGGCGTCTCTCGCGCTCGGCGCGCGGCGTCGGCGTCAGCCCCAGAGCCAGCAGCACGTCGATACCGTCGCCGCCTCCGCCGGAGGAGCTGACGTCAGCGGCGAGGTCTTCCTCGGCGGCGGCGGAGGCGGCGTCGTCCGGCGCGTGCGGCACGGCGCGGTCGGGGACGGCGCCGCGGCGCAGGCGGGAGCGCGGCGGCAGGCCCAGCAGCTCGTGCTGCACGTCGCGCTCGTAGCTGCGCGCGGAGAAGTGCAGCGAGCAGACGCGCGCCGTGCTGGCGTTGAAGGTGCCGTCGCGGCCGCGGCCGCACGCAGCCACCCAGCGGCCGCGCGCCTCCGCCTCCGCGGGGAACCGGTGGTAGCGCACGCGCCGGCCGCGCGTCTTCCGGTGCGAGTTGCGGCACGTGGCCACTGCGCACTGCGGCATGGCTGCGCGCGCGCTGCTGCTGCTCGCTGAGCTACTGCGACACGCAGCGGCCGCCCTCGCGCCGGCAGCCGCCGCCATGCACTACTGCCCGGCTCGCGAACAGCGCTCTCCTCTGCTGCCCCCTGGCGGCCGGCGCCCTAACTGGCCCGCCTATGTGTGTGTGTGTGCGCGAGTCCCTTATCGCGAAACGTTCGCCGAACGCGATACCCTGTGACGTCACGCGCGCGGACTCCCCACGCTACGCGCCGCAGTCGCCGCGGGAACTGACTGAGCGGCTACGGCGGCGTGCAGTCCTACCCGCGCTGAGCACCGCGTGACGTCACGCACACGACCTGCCTCCTGGCGGCAGCTGCGCCAACTGGCGCCGCTCGTTGGCGGCTGTGCCGACGCACTGCTGAGCACCGCGTGACGTCACGCGACTCTGTTGCCCCCTGGCGGGTCTTCCAACAACCGGCGGGCGCGGTCACGTAGGCGTTCACGCAAGAATGAGTCACGCTAACGCCTACATAGCGTCGAGAAGGAAATTTCAAACTCAGTTTACAGCGTAACTTGTCAAGTTCTGTTTCCGTGTGCTGTCCGGCATTCTTGGTGTCAGTTACGTTCATGATTATGTCGTCGTGCAAATGAAAGATGCAATACGAATTATATATGTTGTCTACTTTGTTTCTCGCCCGTTACGTTGATGATTATGTCGTCGGGCAAATGACAGACGCAATACGTCTTCTTAGTTTCTCGCCCCGTTTTTTACGCAGCTGCACATATACAAGTTGTACAGGTTAATTGCCGTCTTTTGCAACTGCAATAAAATTCTTGTTAAGACCAGACGCGTTTCGCTTTATTTTAAAGTATCTTCAGTGGTCACAGTAACAATATGGTTTCTGGGATGAGAAGTTCCCATTTTCCTAGCAAGCAGGGAGACAACAAGAAGAACTGCACCACAAGATGATTAATATGGTTTCTTCTCTCACAATTTTTCTTGTTATGATTATTAACAGTTCGCAAGCTTTACTTATTACAATAAGCAGTTTTTTATGCTTTTCGTTACTTACGGTTTTTTGTTGTTTATTCCACTCTTGTTCGTCTTCCACTGTATGTGTTGTGTTTCTCCATACATCTCATTCACTGCACTTAATAAACATAGAAATGTGAATTTATCAAGCACATTCACTGCACATAATAAACACTGAAATGGAAATTTATCAAGCGTAGTGAAAGTGCTGTATCCACACACACACACACACACACACACACACACACACACACACACGTGGAAAACGAAGAAGAATGCTATAAACAACAACAAAACTGCGAGTAACGAAAAGAATAAAAACTGTTTATAGTAAGAAATAAAGCTTGCGGACTGTTAATAATCATAACAAACGAAATTGTAAGGGAAAAAGACGCTATTGATACAGTGGCCACTGAAGATACTTTAAAATAAAACGAAATGCGTCTGGTCTTAATAAAAATTTTATTACGCTTGCAAAGACGGCGATTAACTTATACAACCTGCAAGATGAATTCAGTCTCCTAAGCGTCAACAGTGAACTGAAATTTATTTATACATGCAAACTATTGCACAAATACTCGTTAGATTTCTGCTTTGGAAATAGTGGCTGTCATTCTCGTAAACAATGATGGGTTTGCATTTACCTATTTTCTATAATTTCTGCGTTCAATACCTTTCCGTTGGGTGTCATTGCTAAAACCAGTTAAATTCTAGGAAAATCATTGAATACACAAACACATTAATATTTTGCTTGTGGGTTCTCAGCCCCGTGAATTTTCTAAATGGCAGCATGGTTACACAAAAAGCAGAATTTATAACCTCTATTTGCGTTACTGCAGTCTTGGCTGTAGGCCATTTTCAAATAGCTGGAATTACGTAGCAGAATAACATTCCGTAGCCGAAACTGCAGTTGCACAAACAAACGTTACAAATTCGTCTAGTTGTGGAATCATATTTCAGGCAGAAAAAGCGAGAGAGAGAGAGAGAGAGAGAGAGAGAGAGAGAGATGGTAGGTCAACATTTGTTTTTCCAGCACCCACCCACGTCCCTGTCCTTCTCTTTGTCATTCAACCTTATCACCTTGCCTCTACTGCCCATTGTCAGAGCATACGTCTACTATAGCACGAACAGTACGCCGTACTGCAACCTAAAGCCTAGTTTACACGACGACATTGGGTTGCGCCACTCGTTGCGTGGAATGAGTTGCACGCAAGTGGTTTCATATATGACTGTAGACACGGCAACACCAGTATACACTTCAGTTTCTCGTTTTGTGGGTTCCAGAGTTGTGTCTGAAACGAACGTTTTGGCAGAGGCACGTCGCACGAGTTGTGATGGAATCAAAGCTTGTTGCGTGGAATCACTGCATAAGAAAAAAATAAGAGACGTGTTTCGATTAGTGACTGGATGAAGTAAAGACGTCAGCTCGGTTGCTCAGCATCCTTGCTGAAATAATTTATGACGGAAGATCCAAGAAGTTCTTTTAATTATCTTAGAATGCCACCAGAACTGTTCACATTTCTTCTAAATAGAGCTAATTATGCAATGAGGAGTAAAGGTACAGTAATGCGCGTGCACATTACAATCGAGAACACTTGGCATGCTATAAGATACGGTTTTAGTTGATAATGACGCTACTTCATTAACACCAATAATTATTAACATTAACAGTAATAATTATAACATTAGCAACAATAATTATTCGAAGCAGGCCGCATCAAGAAGAGAATGGTTTGCAAACTACTCTCTTGAAGATAGATTTGTACAGTGGCAATATTTCAAAATTCTAACATATGTGAATGGGGAGCACTGCAGCGACGTTTTAAATAGATGAATACTGAATAAAGAATGCAGCTTCTTGACTCGGTATAGCCTTCCTTTCTGTCAACAATATTCCTTAACAAAGAGTTGGCCAACTCGAACGATGGGATTTTGGTCCTGTAGACGAGAGCATTGCCACGGCTAGAATCACACTTGCTTGTATTTTTCCTAATTCAGTTGTGTACCAGCTCCTAACTCAATCAATTTTGCCCTGCAGCTCAGATATTGTCAAACCATCTATGTTATTATCTCAGCGGCAGCAATATGTTGCTTATTTTTGTAATCAGCATCACTGAAATCCCACAAACACGTATGCAAAGTATAGATATCCAAAAGCGAACATTAATCTCCGTTTCCCACTTCATATTTCAGCTTGTTTACACTCTACGAACACACATAACTTAAAAACTCATGCAGCTATTGTCGGCAAAGTTGGAACACGCCGAAAGTGTTTAGTTTCACGAACGAGACGCTGCGCGCATTTGCAGTGGCCGGTAGCGCAGTTGCCTGCAGCTTGGTGTCGTCGTGTAAACCAGGCTTAACACGTACAATGGTTGATGAGCATAAGAAAACAATAATTTCACCGTACAAGGTAATGTATGAACCAATTTTACGTTGGAATGTTTATTAAATTTGCGCCTGGGTGCAAACATATCGATAATTTGCGCTAGTCAAACAGTGAATGTTTTTTGAAGCAGAAAACAGGGAAATTTCCTGAGTAATTGCAGGATATACGGAAATTTCAGGTCAATTCCAGGTTTTATCACAAATTATTAAGTCACACGAACCGCTTTCAAGAAAAAGATCAAACGAATCTACATTGCGTACCGGTATTATGTGAACTAACCAATGAAATGTGTATAAACGTAATTTCAGGCTGATGATAACACTTCATTGGAAAAAAAAGAGCCGGCCGCAGTGGCCGAGCGGTTCTGGACGCTTCAGTCCGGAACCATTCGACTGCTACGGTCGCAGGTTCGAATCCTGCGTCGGGCATGGATGTGTGTGATGTCCTTAGGTTAGTTAGATTTAAGTAGTTCTAAGTTCTAGGGGACTGATGACCTCAGATGTAAGTCCCACAGTGCTCAGAGCCATTTGAACCATTTTTTGAAAAAAAAAAAAAAAAGTATTGAGTATATATAAGACTCAGTTGCACATCTGGAGATAGCATAAACAACAGTAAACGAGCTTGGCAACTACAGAAAAACATACGATTCACTATTCTACAAGAAGACATACCTGTCCAAATAACACTATTCAGCGATCAAATAATAACATTCAAAAACCATACATTTTCCAGCGAAGTTTTGTCTTATTCTATATCAGACGGGCATAATTTGATTTTACCCATCGGAATTGGTTGATGAAAGCCTGTGACTGTAAATACAATAGGTTTGTTTATAAAATAATTTTTTACTGCTATCAGTCACGATTTTCTTTCTATTTCTATTTTACGCGATTGGTTCCGGGAAATGATTCCTATTTTCAAGTGCGTTTTTCGTGTGCTGTGCCATTTATTCGTGGTGCCTTCCATATGTGATGGGGGCATTGTTCTATTGTCTTTACCGTACTATACAAGAAACAAGAGCAATGATTAATCAATGATCGACCCATCTATAGCTTGTAATAATAAATTTGGAACTAACTTCTAATCTACTTATGCTTTTCTTCTGGTGTGCTTGTGCAGAACCTCGCATGTGTTAAACGTTACACACAATTTTTGTGCAAATTACAGAATGAAAGTAGCACT
Source organism: Schistocerca americana (assembly GCF_021461395.2). Classification (NCBI taxonomy): domain Eukaryota; kingdom Metazoa; phylum Arthropoda; class Insecta; order Orthoptera; family Acrididae; genus Schistocerca; species Schistocerca americana. The sequence goes on along the minus strand of NC_060119.1, from coordinate 927,453,516 downwards.
CGTACAAAAACGAAGTAGTTACAAAAACATTTTTATATGAAGTCAACAGAAAAAACACTGCATGTCGTCCACAGAGTATGATTTTATCATACAGATGGTATTTAGCTTAATATTCTGGATGATTATTTGCTTGTATACAGGCTGATTGTAACTACATTTAACTTTCAAGACGCTGTAATAACAACATTGGTCAGAATGAGGTCAAATTTCAACGGAATATTATCGGAGAAGGGGGAAAATGTATGGCAGAAGAAAAAAAAAATGGTGTGAAAATCGATCAATAGATGGCGCTGTATGTGTCAGAATACGTAAATGAAAACGCCTGTCATGTGCACGACCCACTGAAGTTGGTATAAACAAGCAGGGTACACGGCTCTTACTTCTTTCGCGCCTGCGACGTTCGGTTCAAAATGGTTCAAATGGCTCTGAGCACTATGGGGCTTAACATCTGTGGTCATTAGTCCGCTAGAACTTAGAACTACTTAAACCTAACTAACCTAAGCGCATCACACACATCCATGCCCGAGGCATGATTCGAACCTGCGACCGTAGCGGTCACGCGGTTCCAGATTGAAGCGCCTAGAACCGCACGGCCACACCGGCCGGCGCGACGTTCGGTATGGCTGCCTCAATGCAGGATCGCGCTCTGCTTGTAAAGGTGTATTACAAGAATGATGACTGAGCACACGTCGCTCTGCAGAAGTTCCGGAAACTGAAGGGTTTGAAAAAACGCGTTGGTCCGATGACTGCCGGGGGTCTGGAGAAGATGATTCAGAAATTCGAAAAGACGGGTTCTTTTGTTGCGCAATCTGGTAGAGGGAGGAAACTAATTGCGTAAAAATTTAAAAAAAAAATTGGGCAGCTCTATTTTTAGTCTAGAATATGATGGAGTACTTTCCAAAAGAAAATTCTCACTAACTCCTAGGGGAAAAATATGAAAACTAACGTTACAAGAAATTTTGGAGGAAAATAATTTTTTACTTCAACCTGTGGTAGTATCAGAATCACTAATGTAACTGGACTGAAAAAAAAAATGAACATCCTCAAAGTTTACAGATGCATATGCCGCGTCTTTTCTTTCCGAAACATAAAAGTATTCTGATATAAAAAATAAAATATTATAAGAGGTGGAAACTGTGCCGACAGCGTGACGAAAAATGTAGCCGCTGATGAATTTTCGTTCTATAGGACTGCGAAGAAACTTCCCGCGAGAAAATTTTTAAGGAAACTACTAATTTATTTTTGGTACCATTTCACACGCCATTATTGTATCGTATCACGTACAAAGGCAAATTACTTCCGCACATGAATCGTTGTAGAGCGTCGCCAAGAGATTTGTTTGGACGGCTCGCTTTAATATGACCGAGATTATTCCCTACCTTCCCGAAAATATTTTACTGGTTGCTAATACAAATCCTTCGTCATTGCATCCATCAATCAAAACGCCAATATACGCCACGCAAAAGTAATTGCAGTTATTTTGAAGCCAATATTTTCACTAAAGTCGAGCAAAATATTTGTTCACAAGGTTTCGTGAAACCCAAGTTTTATCTAAATTTGTTGTAAGCCTATTATTCTCAGCACGCAATACGTGCTTGGTACACAAAAACCTCGTTTTTACTACTGCAATGTCCCTGTCTTGTGTTACAAATTTCGTCCATCATTACAGTTTCTGAATTAAAAACCAAGTGGGCGGAGAAGACAGTGCATTGAAGTGACTGGCAAGAATAATCAATTTTATCACGGACATTACCCTGTATTTCTCTAGCCATCGGATACTATCCTGTGTCATACAAAAGTAATACAATTCTACGTTCTAGCTTTTTGTAAAAGTCGTCAAATATCATAGATTTCTATGCTCTTCTCGGAGAATCAGAATAGGTGCCGGGACTGTTCTGATGTTACTGCACTGTTTATATATACAGTCGATACAGAAGCACCACAACGTTTTGTCGTTGTATGAACTGCATTACCGTTACTACGAAACAGCCAGTAACTCATTCTATGAAAAAAAGGAGTTAAATTTTGAACGTACAAGTAAACCGAATACAGTAAGATTACATCCGAATGTAAAGACATTCGATACAGGTTTTTAGGAAAAACTGTTGTTAATTAATGCAGAATTGACAATTTTATTTTAGTTGACAGCTACTGTCGAGTAAACTAATCGCCACCGCTTGTGATAAATTTATCAGACGTCTACTTAAGCGAAAAACATTCGCAGTATGTCCTCTATAGCTGAAATGAATAGACAAACATTTAAATCAAGTCAGCTTTTTACATAGATGGCACTTACCTAAACTGAAGGATTTTCTGGCTCCGTGTCTTCAGATTCACTGTCGCTTGTTTAAGACAGTTGTATCATCATAGATTCCACTATGGTGTCTCTTAAACCCTGGTTCAAGAAATCAGTTTCTTGCAATGCTTCTGCGTGTTTTACTCACCTTCCCAGTCCTGCTGAGTAATATTGTCAAGAGCTTCGTGTGTTAGCTTCTCGACATCAACAAGTTTGAAAGTAGTATTTCTTTTCGCTACTTCTCGCTTTACTTGGCCCATATCAATTCAGTGGGATTATATTGGCAGTGATACGGTGGTAGACGTACCACTTAGTGTCCCATTTCCTTTGCCACTTGGTCTAATTCGTAAGTCTTTTTGGCACCTACAATTTCTTTCGTAGACAGGAGTTCAGCCTTCGTTTCATCGACTGAAAATGAAATATTCTTCCTCTTTAACCACTCCATAATATCTGCCTCGCGCCAGTTTGAACGTGGCTGCTTTCCTATCTGAATGGAGTGGTAGCTGGCGTTATCTATCACGATAATTGACCCTTTTTCCAGCGCAGACAACAGTCGAATAAACCAATTCTTAAAAACTTCTCCACTCATTTCTGAATGGTAATCGGATTAGCAAAAACTTTTCCCACCACGAAAAACAAGTTTGGCCTCTGGGATGATGCCTGTGGTTAGTGAAACAGTGTGGGCGATGATTAATCGGCAACCTCTACCAGTAAGCACTTTCAAACCGCCGTTTCCATTGGAGTCGTGCCATATATACTTACTGGTGTGGTTCTGTGAAACCCAAGTTTCGTCCAAGTGCACTACAGGCCTGGTGTCTTCAGCACCCAAGAAGAGCATTGTACGCTAAAACTTCGCTCTTGCTACTGCAATGTCTCTGCTTTCTATTAAGAATTTCCGTCCGTCATTACACTTCTTGAATCGGAAACCAAGGGAGCGAATAAGACGAAGAACTGTGGCCTGTGAGCCGGAATAATTAATTTTTTCACGGAGGTCAGTCAGTATTATTTTAGCCCTTGGATACTCTCCTGTGTCGTCATATCCAAGTACAGTTCTACGTATGAGCTCTCTGTTAAAATCGTCAAAGTCGGTTGATTTCCGTTCACGTTCGTATCCCTTTCTTGGAGAATCGAAACACTCATTCATGTCTGGAGATTCTGCCAAGGACACAGATTTGCAAATACGGCCTACAGTTGACTTGGAGACACCACACGCTTTAGCAGTAAGTTTATGAATTTGCGCAAAATTTAAGTTATTCCTCGCTTCTTCATTGTCGGTCAGATCAGTGAAAAACCGGAGTGCATTCGATATGATAATTTTCGATTGTTTAAGAATGTCTTTCTGTCCTTTATGCACACCGACCAGAGGAGTACAACAACTAGGCCGTTGCTCCTGCACTGTTGCCGGCCGAAGTGGCCGTGCGATTAAAGGCGCTGCAGTCTGGAACCGCAAGACCGCTACGGTCGCAGGTTCGAATCCTGCCTCGGGCATGGATGTTTGTGATGTCCTTAGGTTTAACTAGTTCTAAGTTCTAGGGGACTAATGACCTCAGCAATTGAGTCCCATAGTGCTCAGAGCCATTTGAACCATTTTGAACCTGCATTGTTGTTCACCACCGAACACACGTCAGAGCACGTTTCTAAGGACAGTAATACACTGAGATCAGAAGTGAACACTCAGTGTAACAGGGTAACGCTGAGCTTTCACCTGTTCTGACCTACCGCACCGTTAACGGTACCTGCATGGCAACAAAGCCGAGAGGCGGGCAAATCACAGCCCACAGCCACTGCTAGCTTGAGGACTCTACTTTCGTGCCGGCCACTATAACATGGAGAGGTTCGGCAAACCTATCTTCGCACTGAAGATCACAATTACTGCAGGTTAGGTCGCACGAGAATGAAATAGCGGAAGGACGTGTTGGAATTGTCTGTGCAGCAATGAGCCTGAATTCCGTTCTATGTACGACACTTCTTGTGCCTAAGATTATCATTCTCAGCTACTGCATAATGACAACATTGCATAAATGGAGTTATCTACTAATCTGTCGCCCCGCCGCACCTCGATCACATAAACAGCACGTGTAGTTCTCGTCGAGAGAATCGTTGAACAGAGAATAAACCCATCTCGGACGTCAAGCGGCAAGCAAGCACAGAAGTAAAAATGGATCATACGCCGAAGTATTTTTTTAAATTCTTTGTTACAATACAAACTTAACATATCTAAAATTGGCACCTGTTTCCCACGATAACTCGTTTTCCGTACATTATTGCAGAATACAATACTGCATGCCTGTGTTATTCTGATTACGATGCAAAGTTGCTCTGGACATGCATGCATCCATGGTTGACGATATATGGAAGTTTGGGTGGGGCTGCGAGTCTTGCACGAATAGCCAAATGGAGCCGGCACGGTAGCGCAGCGCGTTCGGCGAGAGAGCTGGCTGGTCTCTGTAATAAAAAAAACTGAGTGGAAGGATCAACAAACGAACTTCACCGAAGTCATGTGACTTCCGCTACGACCAGATACAACGAACAAAAACGAACAAAATGCAAAAAAAAGCGGGAAATCCGGGTTCGTGTCCGGACCAGGCACAAATTTTCGTAGTCGTTATTCCATTCTACAGCTGATGGTATCCTTATTCGCAATTGCGAATTATTTGATAAATGCAGAAGATGCCAATAAGTGGACAACTCCGTTCAAAATTGCAACTCGTTTAGTCGATTCGATTTTAGATGTACGCAACAGTGCTTCAGTCCAAGGAAGGCAACAATAGTCAATCTTCAGAGCGATCTTGACATGGAAGGAATGCGAAGCTTTCTGTTTAAACTCCACCAACCAATGGGACATTTGTTCGTTTATTCGCGAGCACTGTCCTTGGAAACCTAATTAATCCATTGAATAACTCAACTGAATGTTGGTTGCCGAGATCAACGTTGGGCTGTTTATCTGATTTGTTTCGTCATAGAGTTGGAAAGAGCATTAATTTTTCGTAAGATTAAAACACTTTGCGTTAAATTTGCAGTGTTTTCTGCAGTATCTGTCCATTCTCTATAAACGGTGAGGGGACCGGGAATGACACAATTAGAGGAATAACAATTACCTTCTCATACCAATAGCTCATACGCCACACAATCTGCTATGGGTCAGAGATATGCTTCACAATTTTACATCAACTGTGGGACATTTACAAACATTAAAGTGGTACATGATTTTCCAGCACAGATGCAGACGGCGTACACTAATTCGTACTTAACATAAACGTGACATGTAAGTTCTCTGATCAAATCCAGATTTACTTGTAGTCATACACGTTTTACGTGCCTTTTCTGTGTCAGTTTACGCAAATGTAACGCAATATCCGTGAGGCTGATATCTTCCGTGGGAAGTAGCCATTTGTTGTGTTTATTCCGCCGTTATGCTGTAAAAAAAAGAAAAGAAAAGGGTGGGTGTACCTAGAGCTCACGTTTCCCCTGGATTACCTGTGTTCGTCGCTGTTTGTCTACAACTTGAAATAGGCAAATTTCATTCACCCTTTCAAAATTTCCTTCGTGGACCATCCCATTACATTTCTTCCCTTCATCAGAATTAAAGACGTAAGTTTCGATTTATAACAAAAAGAAAAAAATTATACATTCTTCTTTCATAAATATTATCCTGTGATCATAGGGTAGCCAGGATTTCATTTCCTAGATGTTTTCAAACAATGGTCCAAATGGCTCTAAGCACTATGGGACTTAAGTGTTTTCAACAAATGGATATTTAATAAAGTGAACTTGTAATAGAACAAAATGACATATATAATGTGTTTATTTATACACAAAATGTAAATTATTGTGGGTCATATTTTATAACATACATTATCAAGCAGAAATCAGTCAGTAAAATTATTTTGTCAATGGTACCGCCATGGAGTTGTGTTTGTGCGCGGCAGTAAACGTTGATTAGAGATGGTAGTGAACATCTGCGCATACCTGTCGGGAATCCACGTCTTTCCTAGGAGTGGTATGGTTTCAAATTACAAGGAATTGGTGAGTGGGAGAAGCAGCACAATGAGCGACATGAACAGAGGAGAAGTACGTGGGTAATAATTTCTATGTTGCTCAGTGCTGACAACATACACATGGTTTCCACCTGTTAGGTCCATAGATCGTCTGATATGGTTAGAAGATTAGTGTTTTATGTCTCGTTGACAGTTAAGCTCATTAGAGACAGAGTATTACTTGGATTTTTTTAAATTTTGGAAGGGAAGGAAGCGTTGCGGCCTTTTTAAGGAACCATTAGGCACTACACCACTCCGCTCAATGCTACGGTGGAAATGACAGACGAAAATTTTAACGTTTTGTGAAAGCGGAAAATAGGAAAGTTTAATTCTGATGAGGAATTTAAATTAAGCATCTTGTAACAATGTTATATCGCAGAAGTTGGAAACAGCCGGCTACTCTTGAAGTTTACCAACCTTTTCAGACGCATCAGTTACAGATTGTAGAAGTTTTCTTGGCAATTTCACCCCTTTTTTCTGCTCGTTACTTGTCGGTAGAAATCGGAAATCGTCGTGCCATTCGTATTCTGTTTCACGTCCCCACCAACCTTTGCAATCAACTGAATAGCCGGCCGAAGTGGCCGTGCGGTTAAAGGCGCTGCAGTCTGGAACCGCAAGACCGCTACGGTCGCAGGTTCGAATCCTGCCTCGGGCATGGATGTTTGTGATGTCCTTAGGTTAGTTAGGTTTAACTAGTTCTAAGTTCTAGGGGACTAATGACCTCAGCAGTTGAGTCCCATAGTGCTCAGAGCCCCCTTTTCAACTGAATAATTATAAGTGTTAGAACTCATCCCCATTACTACAAATAAGGTCCATCTCGATAGCTGAGAAAAAAAAAGTGGTAATTGCGTCGGAATGCCATGCTAAGGTGCCCGGGTTCGATTCCCGGCTGGGTCGCAGATTTTCTCCGCTAAGGGACTGGGTGTTGTGTTGTCTTCATCATCATCATCATCTCATCCCCATCGACACGCAAGTCACCGAAGTGGCGTCAACTCAAAAGAATTGCACCAGGCGACCGGTCTGCCCGACGGGAGGCCCTAGCCACACGGCATTTCATTTCATTTCACTACAAATAAACACCACGTTTGAATGTGAAAGTATCTATAATACGCTTTCTCGAAACACTGTTACTTCCATGATTTCCACGCCACGTCAGAAATTGCTAGTTTTTCAGCTTTCGAAAAACACCTGTTTCGTCGCTATGAAACGTTCACTGTCCGACAACTGGCCAATACGACGGAAAAGTTTCCAGGGGAAAAGCTGTAGAGCATTTCAAAAATTCAAAGAAAGTGTCGATAAGCCTAGTTGGCTAGTAAATGTCACCGTTTGTAAGTTTTATATAAATCGCGTGATTAATGAACGTCAATTTTTACTTTTCATTCAGTGGTTTATTTCAGTATTAATTCTTGTTGTTTTATTCATATATCAGTACAGCCATTCTCTGTATTTTTTGCTTAGCTGTCGAAAAGTAAGCTTTCTGTCGGGAGCTTCATCGACCATTGTTAAATCGGACAGTGGAGAACATCAGTCGTCAAATGACCATTGTTTAGTTACGTTCGTCAATGGAAGTCAGCGCAATATCTGAATGTTTTATTTGTGGTGAAAGTGTTATGGACGGGGTAGATTTGACACAATGAAAGAAAAAGGCATACAAATGTTTACTGAGAGGATTAAGACGAGAAAGGTAGGTAAACACGTTGTTTCCGTTAACCGTGCCGCTGTTGTTCATGAAAAGTGCAGGAGAGGGTTATTACTCCAGTTCACATGTATGTAAGCACGTAAGTTCCCCAATCATACTGAAGGCATTGGTGAAGACCTTAATCATCCAACAATTAATTGGGAAAATTACTGTTTTGTTAGTTGTAATCGGGATAAAACATCCTTTGAAACATTACTAAGTGCCTTCTCCGAAAACTACCTAGAACAGACAGTTAGGAATGCCACTCATGGTGGAAATCTGTTGGATCTAATGGCAACAAATAGACCTGACCTCTTTGAGGATGTCCACATCGATACTGGTATCAGTGACCATGACGCATTTATGGTAACAATGATTACCAAAGTGCAAAGGACAAGTAAAACAAGCAGAAAGAGATATATGTCCAGTAAACTAGATAAAAACTCAGTAGTGTATATCTCAACAGGGAACTTAAACTTCCCGCACAGGGTAGGGACATGTAGAACAACTCTGGCTCAAGTTTAAAAGAATAGTTGACCATGCACTGGATAGATATGTACCGAGTAGAACAATCCATAAGGGTATGGAACCTCCTGGTATACAGTCACTGTAAAGAAAGTTCTAAAAAAGCAGAGATTACTGCATAATAGGTGTAAAACAAAGCGTAGGGCTGTAGATAGAGAATGCCGAATAAAACGCGTTTGGCTGTCAAGAGAGCAATGCACGATGCCTTCAATAACTGCTGTAGCGGAAAATTGTCAAGTGATCTTCCACAGAACCCAAAGAAATTCTGGTTGCATGTAAAGGCTGTTAGTGGCACCAAAGTTAGTGACCAGTTCCTAGCGAATGAGATAGGAACTGAAATCGAGGGTAGCAAAACAAAAGTTGAAATTCTTAACTCCGTTTTCAAATGTTTCTTTACAAAGGAAAAACCAGGATAACTGCCCCAATTTAACCTTCGTACCTCCGAAAAATGAATGAAATAATCATCAGTGTCAGTGGTGTTGAGAAACAACTGAAATCGTTAAAACAGATCAAAGCTCCAAGCCCCGATGGAATCCCTATCAGATTCTATACTGAATCTGCCGCTGGGTTAGCCCCTCTTCTAACTATAATCGATCGTAAATCTCTCGAAGAGAAATTGGTGCCCAGTTCTTAGAAAAAAGCACAGGTCACTCCCATCTACAAGAAGACTAGAAGAAGTGATCCGCGAAACTACCGTCCAATATTATTCACAGTGATTTATTGTAGAATCTTAGAACATATTCTGAACTGAAGTATAATAAGGTACCTTGAACAGAATGTTCTCCTCAGTGCCAACAAGCATCGGGTCCGAAAACATCCATCACGTGAAACCCAACCCGCACTTTTCTCACGTGACATACTGAAAGCTTTGGATCAAGGCAGTCAGGTAGATGCAGTATTTCTTGATTTCCGAAAAGCATTAAACTCAGTGCTACACCTACGCTTATTGTCAAAAGTACCTTCATATGGGGTATCAAGTGAAATTTGTGACTGACTTGAGGACTTTTTGGTAGGGAGAACACAGCTTGTTATCTTGGAATGAGAGTCATAATCAGATGTGGAAGTAACTTCGGTGTACTCCAGGGAAGTGTGTTGGGACCGTTGCTGTTTGTGCTGTACATTAATGACCTTGCAGACGATATTAATTTACGGAGCGTGTCACACAACTACTGAAGGAACTAAACTGGAAGACTATCCCGAGAAAGTCTGTTAACAAAAGTGTCAAGAATCGGCTTTAAATTATGACTCTAGGAATGTACTACAATCCCCTACATATCGCTCACAAAGGGATCGTGAGTATAAGATCAGAATAATCACTGCTCGCACAGAGGCATTCAATCAATCATTCTACACGCCCTCCATACGTGAGAGGAACGAGAAGACACCCTAATAGCAGGTACAATGAGACGTACCCTCTGCCATGCACCTTACGGTGATTTGCACATAGAACGGTACAGCGGAAACGAGTCACCCATTTATCGATCATCAGTACAAAAGTTTTACCTACAAAGAAACTGTTTATTTTGTGAAATTCATCCAGGCAGATACCTCATCATCTTTTCGTCTTTCAACGCTACTGTGAACTGCAACGTCAGATTTGAAAAACCTTCTCGTTCATTTACTGTGGTATCTACTTTCAACAAAAAGGTGTTCTCTGTGCCGTGCTCGATATTTTACTTGAACGCCCCACTCATTATTCCGTAATGTCTCCATTTCAAAAAAATGGCTCTGAGCACTATGGGACTTAACATATATGGTCATCAGTCCCCTAGAACTTAGAACTACTTAAACCTAACTAACCTAAGGACAACACACAACACCCAGCCATCACGAGGCAGTGAAAATCCCTGACCCCGCCGGGAATCGAACCCGGGAACCCGGGCGCGGGAAGCGAGAACGCTACCGCACGACCACGAGATGCGGGCATGCCTCCATTTCCGTTACAGATTCTGAAACGTCAGGCGACAGCCATTTTTTAAAGAAAGTCGGTTTCATCACTTCGTTCTTGTTCACATGGACCAACAACCACTCTGGGTAGAGGCATGGAACACCCCACCGCGATAACTCGTTACCAAATCGTGGCCAGCATGGGAGCACATTGCAGCGCATGCATTGCTGGTTCAAAATGGCTCTGAGCACTATGCGACTTAACTGCTGAGGTCATCAGTCGCCTAGAACTTAGAACTAAGTGAACCTAACTAACCTAAGGACATTACACACATCCATGCCCGGGGCAGGATTCGAACCTGCGACTGTAGCGGTCGCACGGTTCCAGACTGTAGCGACTAGAACCGCACGGCCACTCCGGCCGGATCATGCATTGCTGTCTGTGGCTATTACACACCATACTAAGAACCATGTCTCGCCTTTTATAATGTCGGAGAGACGGTCATGGATCGCAGCGACTTCAACATAATTATTGGATGAAAGTTTCGTTTCTGTTCGTCTTTTATTTTCCTTCTGTGCTATACCGTAGCAGTTCTTTCTATGTATGGTTCAAGTTTCAGCGATGTATTTCGCTCGGCAGTGCAAGAAGCGAAAGATACTTCCGTTCTTAAGTGTTGCACACCAGTGCATTATCTTGATGCACGTGATTTCAATTACATTAATGAATGGTAAGTTTTTAGCCACTTTCTTAGGCTTTTTGGAAACCCACTTGGATGCTATCCAATTTTTATAGTATTTCAAACTGATCGGTTCTCAGATATTGCACTTATCATGCAAATGTAGAAAAATAACCGTAAAAAATACAGAGAGATTATCATATTGCGAACACTAGCCGTTCCTCTTTCCTACACAACAATACTTAAATATTTAAAAAATATCACGATAGTAACAAAAATTTTCCAAGCCTGCAGGACATTCGACTACGACAGTAGGTTCTTAGCACACAGCATAGAATGCTCTGTGGCTCTTAGTCGCTGCCGTGTTTACGAGTCTTCTCATTGTATCCAGCCGCAGCAACTGAGACAATTGGGATAGCCCTCGCGGAGGGACAGCGCTACCTGGGCTTTTCAGGATTCCAGACAAACCACATTCCATTGGGGTCCTGTCCACACACCGGTGCCAATATTGTCGCCAACGCCGGCTCATCCCTGCCGCATCTCCATGGCGCACTACGGCACTCAGCAACAGCCGCGTTTTGAAACTGCAGTTTTAAAACAACCGATTTTAAGATCATTGCTTTCTTTCTTTCATAGCTTTGTGATTTCGGGAGGGGTATAAATCCTCCTCTTCCTCCCCACCCCCTCCGACCACCACGCTTCTATCTACGTCCATGCCTGTGACCTCGTACTCTTTCGTAGATTAAATATCTATTTGTTAATTTTCATTAGATTAAATAACTATTTGTTAATTTTCATTTTATTTGCTAGGCTAAAGTCTGGTCTAGACATAAC